>NC_137014.1:17860892-18162319 GCF_032717465.1 Coenobita brevimanus | reverse complement strand
TGCAAGGAAGGAGTTGCTTTGTTGATGAATCAGATGTGGCAAAGTGGAATGAGAGACTACAAATATGTCAGCTCGAGGTGTATGTACATCAAGTTCAAGTCTGAGAAGGTGAAAGTGGCAGTAATTGTAGCACATGCTCCGTGTGAGGACAGGAGTGTGCTGGGTGAAGTAGTGGGAGAAATGCCCTGGAGCTATAAAGTAATCGTAATGGGGGATATTAATGGAAGAGTAGGTACTGGTCCTGAGGATGACAATTGGTTGTTATGGAGTACCAGGAGAAAATGGTAATGGGAAGCAACTAAGGTCCCATCCACACGAGCGGACATTGCCCGATGGGCAAACATTGTTACCAAATCACGTTCCAATTCACATGTTGAGGGTGGGTGGCGGGCACGAGTGTTGATGACATCATAAGCAGGGAAACCACGGCCAAACCATCGAAATGCCCCGTTGATGAGGCACTGCCTGCTGGGCTGATGGCCAGTATGTAGCCAATGGCTGCCGGGGACTGCTCAATCTGGAAATACTGCTAAAAAACCGAGGGATATCCGCTCAGCAGGCTGTGCCCGTTGGGCACTGCCCGCTCGTGTAGACAGGGCCTAAAGGATATGTGTCAGGACAGGAGGTTGTGCATTTGTAACCCGTATTTCAAACATAATGATGCACATAAATATACATGGTATAGAGGGAATGGGGATCGTGTTGAAAGAAGCCTGACTGATTACGTGCTCGTAGAGAGGTCGATGATGGGAATGGTTGCTGACACGTGGGCCGTGAGAGGACGAAGTGGAGGTCTGTCAGATCATATGATTGTGGTGTGCAAAATCAAGCTCAGAGGAGTGAGGTGAATCAGGAGAGAGAGAGAAGCAGTCAGGGAGAAAGACTGAAAGCTGAGAAACTGAGGGTAAAGGCAATGGCAGGTGATTACAGGACAAAAATAAAGGAGGAGTTAGAATCAGTGAATTGGATTGAAATAGATCTGTACAGCCTGTGGAATGCATAAGGAGTGCTTAGTTTGGAATGCTAAAGTGGTGTGTGGTGTAGCAAAAGTAACAACAAAGAAGAAAGATAAGGCATGGTGGGATGAGGAAGTTAAGAGAGTGGTGGAGGAAAAGAGGAAGAAGTGACTAAAGTGGTTACAGGAGAGGGGTTCAGTTGAAATAAGAACTGAATATATTGAGAGCAAGAAGCACGTAAAGAGACTAGTGAAGAGGAAAAGAAAAATGAATGCAAACTCCTCTGGAAATAGGAAGTTATTCTGGAAAGAGGTGCGGAAATGTAGAAGTGAAAGTGGAAAGAAATGTGATGGTGTGAAGAATGTAAGTGGTACTGTAGATTATTAACCCATGGGGATGGAGTAAGGACTAGATGGAAAGAATATTTTGAAAGCCTGATGAATGAGAATAGAGACAGCAGAGCAGCTGTAAACATGAATGGTTTTAGGGGTGTGCAGAGAAGGAATGCAGTACCAGGAGACATGACACTCCCACAGGTGGAGAGTGCTGTGAAGCGGCTGAATAATGGAAAAGCAGCTGGGGTTGATGAGGTGTATGCAGAGATGATTAAGTGTAGTGGACAGAGTGGAATGAAGTGCTTGTTGGAGATATGTAAGAAGGAATGGATGAGTGAAACTGTGCCTGCAGAGTGGAAAAAGGCTCTGATTATAACCCTGTACAAAAAAAAAAAAAAAAAAGGTGAGTGAAGTGAGTGCAATAATTATCGTGGCATAAGTTTATTGAGTATGGTAGGGAAGGTATATGGAAGAATAATTATATAGAAAGTAAGAGATATATCATCAGTCTTAGTGGGTGATGAACAGGGTGGCTTTAGGAGTGGGAGAGAATATGTGGATCAAATATTTGCAGTGAGACAGATAGCAGAGAACGCTTGTGAGAAGGACCATAAGGTGTTTATGGCATTCATAGATCTGGGAAAAGCATATGAAAAGAGGACAGAAACGGGTTGTGGAAAGTAGTGTGCATGTACGATGTAGATGGTAAGCTCCTAGGTGCCATCAAAAGTTTCTATGATGGTAGTGAAGCATGGATAAGGGTTAATGGGCATCTAAGTGAATGGTTCACGATCGGTGTGGGCGTGCGAAAAGGTTGGGTGATGTCCCCATGGTTGTTCAATATATATATGGATTGGGTGATGAGAGAAATAAAAACACGAGTAATGGAGAGAGGGATGGCGTTGGTAATCAATGGTGATAGATGGAATATCTCAAATTTGTTGTATGCTGATGATGCAGTACTGCTTGCAAGTACCGGACAAGAACTTGGTAGGCTAGTGCAGAGTTTTGCTTATGTCTATGAGCATCGTACCTTGAGAGTAAATGTACAGAATAGTAAAGTGATGGTTACTGAGAGAGAAGGTGACTGCCAGTGTGATGTCACAGTGAATGGAGAGAGACTGGAATTGGTGAGAGAGTTCAAATACTTGGGTACAGTGATAGAAAAGTGAGGAAAATGTGCAAAAGAAGTTGAAAGTAGAGTGACACAAGGAAGAAAAGTAGCTGATGCAATGAAGGCCTTCATAAGAAACAGAGGCTTGAGTGTTGCAGCTGCACGAGGCTTACATGTGGGGGTGTTAGTGTCAACTATAACATATGGATGTGAGACCAAGGCGTGGCATGAAAATGAAAAGTCAAGAGTAAGAGCACTGAAGATGGGACTGTTGAGGAGTGTATGTGGAGTACTGAGGGTGGATAGGGTATGAAATAATGTGATTCATGAAAGATGTGGTGTAAGGAAGTCTGTGGACACCAGAATCGAGAAGAGTGTACTGAGATGATATGGTCATGTTGAGAGAATGGATAACAGTAGAGTGATGGAAAAGGTATATCTGAACGAATTTGAAGGAGGGAGGATGCGAGGTAGGCCAAGGAGAATTTGGAGGGATATGGTGGATGAGTGTGTGAGACGAGGGGTTTGGAAGTCGGCGAGGCTAGGGAACTGACAAGAGATCGAGCTAGCTGGATGAATACTGTGAGAAGAAGTGCAAGATCAGAGATTTGACACCCATTTTTGATGTGGCAGCATCCAGATTGACTCATTCGGATAGGTTAATGTGAAGTTACAGAACGTGGTGAATGTTTTTGGTGTACCGATAGAGCCAGGATTCTGGGAACTTGAATGGTGAGTGAACAGAAGCATGGCTCATTGGACTGGGCAACTTTAGGCTGGACGTTGCTACTCCTCACCCTCCCCTAGGGTGGGAAAGGAGGTCCAGATGATGATGATGATCTACCTATCTATCTATATACTATCTATCTATCAATCTATCTATATACTATCTATCTATCTATCTATATACTATCTATCTATCTATCTATCTATATACTATCTATCTATCTATCTATCTATCTACTATCCATCTATCTATATCTATCTATCTATATATATATATATATATATATATTTTTTCAAGATTTTATATATTTTCATTTTTTCTTTCAAACTTTCAAGCTATAGGCTAAAATTTCATGATCTTGAAAAAAATTTCAAGCGTTGGAATTGTTGGTATGGTGAGGCACCATGTCTTGTCCACAGTAAAACATAGTGGTAAAATAATAATTCCGTAAAACTTGATATTATTCAGTTAACTTTTTGCCGAAAACATTTAAGAAAAATATCGTAGTAATTTTGGATTTTTTGTTACGCCTTTTCTGTTTTTTTTTTTTTTTTTTCCCTTCAATTTTCAAAACTCCCAAGTGCTACATATTGCAAACCGCTATCTCAGCACATTGAGATTTCGACCTAACAAAGTCTCGACTTTGTTATGGTGAACTGCTTAAGTCTCACTCACATCTTACTTTCATCTAACTATGATGTAGGTTTTTAAGTACGACCCATGATACCTAACTCGAGTTCAACTCCGGTCCACATAGTTTTCAGCTCCCCAGCCTCCTATCTGGGACACAGATTAAATTATTATTGAGCCATTAGGCCCGATTTTGTAAATAGTTGGGATTCTAATATGATTCCGCCAGGGAAAAATTGCATTTACTGGAGACACCTCAAAGATGTATTACTACCTGAAGCTGGGACTGTTACAGCAGCACACCCATAGGTTTCCCTGGTGTAACATGGATGTCAAGGGGCCTCCTGATCAGTATGTTCTAACAGCAGTGGCATTCGGAGACTGACCTAGTGGTGTGATTGCCATGACAGCTCTGAGGAAAACCGCTGAAATGTGTGAAACAAAAGTTTCTTACGTAAAGAACATTGTAAGTAGGAACCCATATGTGGATGGTGTTGTACATAACGGTAAGAATGTTCCCAAAGCCAAACGGCTAATGATTGACATGATCTAGTGCTGTATGAGGGCGGTTCCAAAATCAAACACTGGATTATGTCGGGCAGTGAGGTAATGGATGAAGGTTTGAATATATTGGACAGTCATGATGAAAAGTTTCTTGGCTTGAACTGGGATCCTACAGAGGATAAATTTGTTTACAAGGTCAAGCTGAATTTTTCCAAAAGGACAGACAAGGAACGGCAGATCTCTTCGTCCGGTGGTGGCCCAGAGTGCGATCCTACCTCACGCTGTTGTCAATGACCCGGTGATGCTTGCTTGGATGCCCTCGTGCTCTGTGGTCCTGTCGTGCGGGAGCTGCAGGTCCAGGCACGGGTTCTCCCAATGAACCAGCAACTGGAGAAGATGGCGGTGCTGGCACCCCTGATGGGCCTCCTGCAGGCAGTGCTGGTGGTGACGATGGCACCTGTGATGGCCCTGCTGCTGGTGGTACTGATTTGGGTGATGGGGCCTGTAGTGGTTGTCCTGTAGGCAGTGCTGGTGCTGGTGGTGGGTGGGGCCATCCAGGCGCTGGTGCCTGTGCCTGCTGGGTGCCAGGTGTTGCTGGTGCTGGCCATTGGGTAGGTAGGTCTGGGGCATGGTGGAGTACGTGTCCAGACATGGGCCAGTCCTCTTCATGGAAATGCAGAAGATTGTAGATGATCTGCTCCACAAATTCAAGGAAAGTTACTGTCCTGCATCTGTACTTTTTGTACAAGGAGAACACGTTGAAGAGTGCCATGTGGACGAAATAGAAGGTGATCTTCTTCATCCACTAGACAGTTCGTTGTTGGATGGGGTAGTACTGGACCATCTGATCAAAATGATCCACTCCACCCATGTACCTGGTGTAGTCCTCCACAACAATGGGCTTGTTAACGACCTCCTCCACATTGGTTGTCCGCCCGTCATTACCCCGCACCTTCCCTCAAACCCTCTTCGGAATGGTGTTGGCGGTGTGGAAGGTGGACATCATGTTCACAATGCGCTTGTCCTTCCACAGCAGGACTAGCACATTGTCCTTGTGCCTGTATGCCATACCCCCATCAGGCAGGCTCTTAGCCCTGGCAATGGCCTGCAGCTGGTGTGGTGCTCCTCTAGGCCGCCATAGGGTCACACACATGTAAAGGCCTGCAGTGAAGAGTCGTTCACACAGGGCTACAGAATTGTATTAGTTGTCCACGAACAACTTATAGCCCTGGCTCTTCAACGGTTCCACGAGGCCCCACACAGTGTTCTCGAGGGTCCGCTGCACCTTTGTGTAGACCTCGAGGTTCTAGATGTAGTCCAAGGACGACTCGGCCAACATGTATTACTTGATGGAGTACTTGATGGGCTTCCGGGGATTGTAGACACAGAAGGACAGCAGGCCCTTCCACCCCAGAGAGCCCTCATCCAGACTGAGCTGCTCCTTGGGTTGGTACACTGACTGGAACCACTGAAGGAGGTACTCCATGACCAAGCCAATGCGGATGAGCTGATCTTGGTTGTCCCGGGATATGGCGAGCAAGTTGAAAGTGTGGAAGTGCTTGAGGATGGCAGTGAAGCACCTTCTACTCATCGCCTGCTGGACCGGACCCTAGGGTAGTCATGCTGCTTGGAGCTCCTCCAATAGTGCCTGATGGTCGGCATGTGCATGGCCCCCATGAAAAGGTATAACCCCAGGAACTTGGCCATCTCCTCTTCATTGCAGGAGAACCAGGCATCCAGCTGAGTCTCCAGGAATGTGGCATACTGGTTCGTTTCCACGGTGAGATATGACAGCTACTGCATGAAAAAGGGCTGGAAGAACTGCAGGGGAGTTGTTGGAATATCCACCTTGATCCCTGGGAAGCCAGTGAACAGCATGTGGTTTGGTGTGAACAGGCCACTGCTCCACCCACGATCCTCTTCAGCAGCGGTGGCGGTGGTGGCAGTGGGTCAGCCTGTCGACACCCTTCAGCCTGCCCTCTGACCCCTTGGACGTCCCCCATGTCCAGGCAGCGGACCACAGCGCCCTCGTCCAGGAGGGGGCTCCTTGGACGAGGATGAGACAGAGGGCTCTGGGGACATCAGTCTCCTTGGCCTGGCTGGTGAGGATGTTACCTTAGCATCCCGCATGGCAGACGCAGGTGGAAGGGCCATCTGTCATGGTCCTATCATCTTACTCCAGGAACGACCCAAACTAGGCTGGCAATCCCAAATGGTGTTTAAGCCGGCTCATACAAACTGTCTTACAAACTGCCTCCTCCTACCTGGTCGGCTCTGCTAAACTACCGGTCGGAGCAACAATCATCATCTGGCTGGTCTTGCTTCTGGCCAATGGCAGACCTGGTGGGGGGTATATAATCTCCTCCACGACTTCTGGAAGTTGGGACTTTTATGAATGGTCATGGAGGGTGAAGACGTATTGAATCTGAGCTCTCCTCTAGCTATAGGGCTGCCCCACTGGCATTAGTTTTTTGTTTATCGCCATTAGGGCGTTTCTTCTTACTTAGGTTAGCTAGTACTCATTTTCCTCCCTTCTTTGTTTAGAGATACAATAGGTGTTTGTGTCTTTTCCTGAGTTTACCTTTGCTTACTTGCCCACAGAGAGTACCCCCCACTGATCGCTCTGGGGCGTGAATAAACACGGTCGGGCCTCCCTGGAGTGGTTTGAGAGGGCAACCTCAGACTTAGGTGTTTTTCCCTGGGTTATTCGTCCTTTGATTGTTTTCTCACCTTCTTCCCACTTCCCCCGTTAGGGGGGAGTGGTACTATGGCAGACGCCCCTACTGCCTCCCCCTCTTCAGGGGGGGAGGCGGTCCTGACCAACCCCTGACAGATCCATGAACTGATGACACCCAGATAGACCAGTCCCAGACTCGACCTGCCCTTGACATCCCTGTACATAATGCACAGTTTGTCACTCTCCATGCTCTCGGTTCCACTCCTTTGAGCAGTATCAATCCTTTCATCATCAAGAAAGTGATTGATTACTGTTCTGGGGAGGTGGAACATGTCAAAAAACCTGGTAATGGAAACCTACTTATCAAAACCGTAAATTCATCCCAGGTTAAAGACTTAATGAAACTGTGTCAGTTCCACGAATATGATAATGAGCCGAGGATCCCATATTCCATGAATTCCTGCAAAGGTGTTATCACCTGCAGTGATCTCATGATTATGGAAGAGGACGAGATCATAAGGGAACATGCTCAGCAGGACGTAATTGGTGCCCAGTTTATTACTAAATATTGCGAATGCGTAAGGATGAAGACTGCCACAATTGTCTTGACTTTTGGCAAAGTTTCACTCCCAGACCATGTCAAAATTGGCCACGAATTTGTTAACATAAGGCCATACATCCCCAATCCACTTTGTTGCTTAAGGTGTCATTTATATGGGCACAATGATAAGACTTGTCGGGCTTCCCAGTCGATGTGTGGAACACAGGGACATGATGCTGAACACTGCACATCAGAGACGGTATGTTGTTTTCACTGAAAGGGCGCACACTCCACTTCCTCTAGGGATTGTCCCAAGTGGAAGGAGGAGAAACAGGTCTGCGTAGTGAAAGCAACTGAGGGCATTTCCTACTATGAAGCTAGATAAAGGTGAAGGAGTTGCATGCAACTCACACGCCGAATAGGTCCTATGCTTCGGCGGTAATGTCCCGTCCTGTGATGTATTCTGTTGAAACACAGGCTGACCCTGAACCTGTTCCTCTTGCCACACACTTTACCTCTACATCTCAGCCTCCTGTCCAATCTACCTCTCAAACTGACATCCCTGTCACAACTTCCTACTCTCAGGCTGCTGCTGCCGCTCAGTCATTTAAGCCTAAACAAGCCTGATAACTCTAGTAAGAGTAATATGACAACTCTTACCAAGTTATGACCTCATGTTTTTCCTGCTCCTGACCCAGCGAGGGAGAGAAAGGGTAGCTCTTCCTTGGTGGAATCTTGGACCCTCGTTATTGATGAAAAAATGGAGGTTTTCGTCACCAAGCACCAGGATATGTCCCCCGAGAGTCACTTGCCTGTTGGCTAGGGGCATAAAAGAACTAAGAGCACTGGCCACCCTCGTAAATCTTAAACTGCCACATTCACTATATTACAGTGGAATTGTAGAGGTTTTGGGAATAAATTACAAAATATAGCAATCTTGCTTTCCATAGACAGGCCAGACGTTGTTTGTTTACAGGAGACATGTTTGGAGGGTCATCCTGATCCTCCATAGTTCAAACACTACCACTCGTATAGAAGATATGAAGGTCACGGATTCGCCATATACACACACAAATCACATCTACAAACGGAAGTGATTCTAAATTCTACTCTGGAAGCAGTCGCATGCAGAGTAAAATTTAATAACATGTATCTGTTTATTTGCTCTCTGTACTGTCCCCCACATGGCCTCATTGATGGTGATGCTTTGAATTCATTATTTTAACATCTTCCTGGGAATAAATTAGTGTTGGCCGATTTTAACGCCCATCACAATCAATGAGGTAGATTGAGGATCGATGGTCATGAGGAGCAAATAGCCGACACAATACTACAGTCCAACCTCTGTCTTCTCAACGGTGGTAGAGCGACTCATGCAGATGATCGTACTGGTAACTTTTCTGCCATTGACTTACCTCTGGCCTCCCCTTGTATACATCAAGATTTCTCATAGGACCCTCATGACGACTCCTTGGGAAGCAATCATTTACCCATATGTCTTTCTTATACAAGTGACATCGTTTCGGACCCTCCACCCCCAAAATTTAATGATAAGAGAGCAGATTGAGGATCCTTCTCAAGGATCGCCAATTTAGATATATCTGGGGAGACCATAGATGTTAAGGTCGAAAATTTAACCACTTCCATATTACACGCGGCTGAGGCTGCTATTCCCAAGACTTCTAGAGTTCAGGCGAAGGATGGAGCACATTGGTGGATGTCGGTTTGCCAACAAGCATTAAGGAGGCGCAATAGGAGATACATGATTTTTGATAGTCAGCCTACTGAGGAGAATTTTATTGCTTACAAACAGGCTTGGGCTAAGGCAAGGAGAATAATTAGATGGGCGAAACGTGACTCCTGGCGGTCCTTTGTGTCCACGGTGACTCGTAATACACCATTAAGTAAAGTCTGGTCCACTATAAGAAAGTTAAATAATAAAGGCCCATACTTTCCTGTGACCACCATGCAGGTTAATAATAACATCTATGATGATTCCGTGGACGTTGCTAACATCCTTGCCAGGAGTTTTCTCATGTAAGTAGCTCAGCCAATTATGATCCGCTTTTTCAACATCATAAATGCACGGCTGAGCAACAGATAATAGACATTGCCACAGAAGATGTAGACTCCCCATACAACCAAAAATTTATGCTGGATGATCTGCTTCTTGCCCTTAAATCCTGTAAAGACACCAGCCCTGGACCAGACACTATCACGTATGCCATGATCCAGCATCTTAATCAGGACAACTGATTAAGATGTTAGCATTGTACAATGAGATTTGGGCATCTCGTACGTTCTGAAACTCATGGCACTTTGTGCACTCATACCGATACCCAAAGAGGCTGGTCGTCTTATGAATCCCACTTCATTTCGTCTTATTGTACTGACTTCTTGTCTATGTAAGGTCATGGAAAGTATGGTTAGTAATAGACTTCTTTTTATTTAGAGTCGAAGAATTTGTTAAATGATCAACAATGTGGCTTCCGTAAATACAAAAGTTCACTAGATCATTTAATGAATTTGGAGCATTGTATTGCAGAGGCATTTGCCAATAAAGAATTCATGATAGGGGTGTTCTTGGACATCCATAAAGCCTATGACATGACATGGCGACACAGTATACTAATGAAGCTCTATGCCTATGGTTTAAGAGGAAATTTGCCTATTTTTAATTCAAATTTCTTAAGGGACAGAACTTTGTCAAATTATTCCATAACGTAAAATCGGATATATTTATCCAGGAAAACGGGGTGCCGCAGGGAACTGTGCTTAGTCCAACTTTATTTAGCATTATGATCAATGATATTCTGTCATCAGCTCCCATCCCAAGGAATCTTAAATACTCGCTCTATGCTGACGATTGTGCATTATGGCACTCTTCCTGTAATGCACAATTTTCGGCTGGGCGGATTCAAGCAGCCCTTGATTCCGTCCACCAATGGGCCTTGCAGTGGGGATTTAAGTTTTCCGTCCCTAAGTGTGCTGCAGTAGTTTTTACGACTCGTAACGTACCTAATTTGTGCTTAACTTTGGATTATCAGGCAGTACCTTTTCAAAATTCTGTAAAGTTTTTGGGCCTACATTTTGATCATCGTTTGAACTTTAAAATTGATGTTGATAATTTGCTTGCTTGTTGTGATAAACCAGTAAATGTCCCCAAGTACCTAGTGGGTACTACATGAGGGGCTGACAGAAAATCTTTATTAATGGTGTATAAGTCCCTTATTAGATCGAAGCTAGACTATGGCGCACAGGTGTATGGCTCGGCATCCAATGCCACGCTGAAAGGATTGGATGTGTTGTAGAATAAATGTTTGCGAATGTGTCTTGGAGCTGTCCAATGTAAACATGTAGCTCGAATGGAAGTGGAGAATGTGCCTCCCCTCTGTATTGACCAAGACCATCTGGCCCTGTCCTACGGTGTGCGGACAATGAGAAAAAGCAATATCGGCAATGTGGCCTGCATCCCCCCGCGTCAACACCACCATCATATGCAGGGGGTGCCGTTTGCCTCCACTTACTAACCCAGGAGCTTGGTGTGGATCTCAGTGACTGTGACAAGCTGGTGTTTAACCTGCACCGTCCCAGCAACGTGAATTAACGTCCACACATGATGTGCACTCGTGTCCTGGCGACGTGAATTAACGCAGCAACATTGCAAGGTCACTAATTTGCAAAATTTTAAATTTTTGCGAGTGATTTCGCGAGTGATTTTTGGCATGTATACACGGGACACCATCCTCTATTCCTCTACAAGATGCCAAGCAGGGACAATGCCTTACACTGCATAACCTCTCCCCCCCCCTTGCATGCCATTGTCTCGGCAATTCACCTGTTACCAGTGACCTGGCCAATAAAGACATTCAGGGCCAGAGTGATTCCCCAATCGATGACAATGTGGAGGACAAAGTTTACATAGCATTAGAGGAAGAAACAGTCAGAAATGATGATCAGGTAATGTGGGAAAAAAAAGGTCATGAATGGTGATGAGTTAGTGAGTGAAACAATGCTTATAATGCCTATATTACTGTTTGGAAACCAATATAATCTTGTACTATATATAAATTCGTACCAAGTAAATTAATAAATACTGTTTATGAGTGGATAAAATAGTTACCCTCCCATAGAACTCGTTTTCTTTAGTGCCAGCCTGTTAGAAAACCCAGTCAGGTAAGGAAGTACTCGTACCTAAATCGAGTATTTTAAACCTCAGGTGAGCGATTTCTCTATGAATTTTCGATGTTTCTCAAGAAAAGCGGATGTTTGAGCCCAAAAAAAAAAAAGGTCCAAAAATGTCGGGACTGGGGTGTACCACTGCCCAGAAAACATCGGGATGGGGCAGGTTAAAAATATAGCGCCTTGGGAACCACCAGGCTTTACTGTTGATGTAACATGGCTCCCAGCACCTAAGACCAAGGCACCTGAGGCAGAGGTACACCACTTCTTTCGTAATATCATCGTTCGTCACTTGGGGTCCCACCAATTGTACACCGACAGCTCCAAGTCGAGTGAATGTGTGGGTGCTAGTGTGTGGTTGACTGAATGTGCCCTCAGGCATTGGTTGCCGACTCATACATCTGTGTTTACCTCCGAAATTTTGCTATTGACAAAGCCATAGACTATGCACTAAATTCTAGGCATGGCTCATTTGTCATATTTTCAGACTCGAAATCAGACTCGATCCAGGGCCGCATCATTAATAAGTTGCATTCATGCAACAAGTCATTCACGCTGATCTGGGTGCCTGGTCATTGTCGTATCTATGGCATTGAGCAGGCTGACTTACTTGCAAAGTCAGCTGTAGAGCTCGAGGAGACTTGGGACGTTCCTCGTTATCTACGATTGAGTCTCTCTCTCAGAAAGAAATCAGTAAATCTTCTGTGGCAAGGTCAGTGGATCAGACTAAATATTCCAACGTGTAATTTGTACCTGGGCGAGTGGGACACTGCCAACCATCCCAGTCGCCTGGAAGAAAAAGTGTTGACTCGCTTACAGCTTAATGTCACCATATTAACTCATATGAAACCTTATATGGAAAGATGATTCCCACCGCACTATAACATCTGTGTTGCGGTGTTATCTATCACCCATATCATCCTTCACTGTCGGCGATTTATTTGTGAAAGGGCTTCACATATAAATTACTGTGGCACAGCAGACGTCCCCTTCACGCTTTCCACCATCCTGGGTGATGGGGACATTGTTATGACTGATAAATTGATGGCTTTTTTGAGAGAGACCGGACTGATCAGTGTGATGTGAATTTTTTACTGTATGGTTTTGGTTCTTATCAACTGTAAATATGTATATATTGTACTATTAATTAGGGTTGACAGTTGACATATTTGAAAAAGTTCCTCCTCCCACTGATCTATTTCTAATATTGATATCCTCTACATTATACCCCGTTCCTCGACTGAGAGTCACCAGCTGATGAGTGCAAGTGTGCAATACAGAAAGGTATTGGGCACTTGCAGTCGATGGTGGTCTGTTGGGCGAGGTTCTTCACTTTTTGTACATATTATGTAAATATATTATAGCATCTTGGTTAAGTTATTCTAATTAGAGCCGACAGTTGGTGTATATGGAAACATTCCCTACTCGTCTGGTTCTCTTTCATATACTGATGTCCCGTATATTAAGCTGTGCCTCGACTGACAGTCAGCAGGTGATGAATGCAGATATGTAATGTAGAAAGGCATTACATATCTGCAGTCGATGGTGTTCTCTTGGTTGAGGTATTTTTATTTCTATTGTTATTGTAGGTTTAGCTATTTGTCTTTTTAAGATTTAGTATAGGTTAGCGATTTGTCTGTTAGGTTATTAGTTTTAGGGACTTTAGGGTTCTTAGGCATTTTTTTTTTTCTCCTCGTAGATAATGTAAGGTTTGAAAAAACATAAAAAATTAAAAAATATAAAAATACTAATAAAAAAAATTACGATAAAAAATTATTACCGTATATTTATATATGTGTATAAATGTGTCTATGTATATATGCATGGATGTGTGTGTGTGTGTAGGAATGTATGTATGTACAGTATATATATATATATATATATATATATATATATATATATATATATATATATATATATATATGCGAGGAAGAAGGAACCAAAGGCCATGAGCCTGCAGTAACAGTTCCCTCCAAGAGAAAAACAAAATACAATATAGAGTCAAATTCAAGATCCGATCATTTTGAGATGCCTGGACACACTGCGTTTGAAAGACTGGAGATCACAGGCAGCAGGAAATAGAGACAGAGGGAGACAGTTCCAGAGCTGACCAGTTGCATAAATGAAAGACTGGGAGTAACGGTTAACTCTTGCATTAGAGAGTTGGACAGAAAAAGGATGAGATTTTGCTGCCAGACGGGTGCTACGCGCCCGTCGTAGAGGTGGAGGAATGCAAGCAGACAGTTCAGAGGAGCAGTGACCATTAAAGTAGCGATAGAAAAGAGATAAAAATGCAACAGTGCGGCGAAGAGACAGAGGTTGAAGGGAGTCAGTAAGAGGAGGAGAGTTAATGAGACGAAAAGCCTTTGACTCCACCCTATTGAGAAGAGCTGTATGTGGGGAGCCTTCCCACACATGAGAGTTGTACTCCACACAGGGGAGGATAAAACCCCTGATTAGAGTCAGCAATTGTGCAGGGGTAAAGAAAGAGCAGAGTCGGCTTAGCACACCCAATCTCTTGGAAGCAGATTTTACAAGAGATGCAATATGATCTTTCCAAGATAAGTCCCGAGTAAATGAAACCCCAAGCATGTTCAAGGATGATGCAGGATTAAGCTGAATATTATTAAACATTAGTGGGTATACCTGTGGAAGATTTTGTCGGGTTGATAGGTGTAAGAACCGAGTCTTAGATGCATTAAAGACAACAAAATTATTTTTACCCCAGACAGAGATACGAGCCAAGTCAGACATTAGGTGTGCCATAGCCTCATCCCTTGTTTGTTGAAGTAACTGTTGAGATGGGCGTTGCGGGAACCGAATGGAAAGGTGAAGGGTGGAGTCATCAGCGTATGAGTGGATAGGGTTAGATGTACAGCTTAGAAGATCATTGATGAATAAAAGGAAGAGAGTTGGTGATAGGACAGAGCCCTGAGGAACACCACTGTTGATAGATCTAGGAGAAGAACGATGGCCGTCTACAACAGCGGCTATAGAACGACCAGAAAGGAAGCTAGCGATGAAGGCACAGATAGAAGGATAGAAACCATAGGAGGGCAGTTTGGAAATTAAAGATTTATGCCAGACTCGATCGAAAGCCTTTGAGATGTCAAGAGGAATGGCAAAGCTTTCGCCAAAGTCCCGAAAGGAGGATGACCAGGAGTCTGAAAGGTAGGTGAGAAGATCGCCAGTGGAGCGTCCCTGACGGAACCCATACTCACGATCGGAAAGAAGGTTGTGATAGGAAAGATGCCTTAAAATTTTTCTATTAAGAATTGACTCAAAAACTTTTGAAATACAGGACGTTAAAGCAATTGGACGATAGTTGGAGGGTTGGGAGTGGTCACCCTTCTTTGGGACTGGCTGAATGAGAGCAAACTTCCAGAAAGAAGGAAAGGTACAAGTTGTCAGACAAAGACGAAAGAGTTTGCCTAGGCAGGGTGTAAGCACAGAAGCACAGTTCTTGAGAACAACAGGAGGGACCCCATCAGGCCCATATGCCTTGTTAGTACTGAGGCCAGTGATGGCAGAAAATACATCAACTGAAGAAATTTTAATGTCAGCCATGAGGAAGTCAGAGGGGGGAAGTGATGGAGGAACAGCACCGGAATCGTCTAAGGTAGAATTGGAGGAGAAAGTCTGTGCGAAGAGATCTGCTTTATCAGTAGAAGAAATAGCTACAGAACCATCAGAGTAGAAAAGAGGAGGGAAGGATGATGAGGTAAAGTTGTTAGAAAGATTTTTGGCAAAATGCCAGAAGGAGCGGGAAGAATTCGAGTTGGAGAGTTGAGAGCATTTAGTATGGATGAAATTATTTTTAGTAGAGCGAAGAACAGACTTAGCACGATTCCGGGCAGAAACGTAAAGATGATGTGATTCAGGGGTGGGTTGGCTCCGGTACATTTTGTAGGCCCTCTCCTTGTTGCGGACAGCATTAGAACAAGCGTGATTAAACCAAGGCTTTCTTGCGTTAGTCAAAGGATATGAGAAAGGAATGTATGCTTCCATGCCCGAGAGAATAACCTCCGTAATGCGCAAGGCACACTCAGATGCCTCACGGCCATGGAAGCAATAATCATTCCAGGGAAAATCAAAGAAGTACTGCCTGAGGGCCTCCCAGTCTGCGGCTCCAAAATGCCACAGACGACGTTTCCCTGGAGGGTCCACAGGCCGTACCGGAGTGATAGGACAGGTTAAGGTAATAAGGTTGTGATCGGAGGAGCCCAATGGAGAGAAAAGATTAACAGAGTAAGCAGAAGGATTAGTTGTGAGGAAGAGGTCAAATATGTTGGAGCTCTCTCCAAGGCGGTCAGGGATACGGGTAGGGTGCTGTACAAGCTGCTCTAGGTCATTAAGGATAGAAAAGATGTAGGCTTGTTCACCAGGTGGATCTGTGAAAGGAGAGGAGAGGCAAAGGTGGTGGTGAACATTGAAATCTCCAAGAATGGAGATTTCAGAGAAAGGAGAAATGGATAGAATGTGTTCCATCGTAGAAGTAAGATAGTCGAAGAATTTTTGATAGTCAGTAGAATTAGGGGATAAGTAAACAGCACAGATATATTTAGTCAGAGAATGACAGGAAAGCCGAAGCCAGAGTGTGGAGAATTCAGAAGAATCAAGTTCAGGAACAAGAGAGCAAGATAAGTCGTTGCGTATATATACACAACAGCCACCTTTGGCTTTGAAATGAGTATAGAGAAAGTAGGAGGATACAGAAAAGGGTTTGCTGTCAGTTGCCTCAGACAGCTGAGTCTCCGTTAGAAAAAGAAGGTGAGGTTTATAGGAGGAGAGGTGGTGCTCAACAGAGCGAAAGTTAGAGGAAAGGCTGCGAATGTTGCAGAAATGAAGAAGAAGAGAGTCAGACAGTGGTTCCAGGCACCTTGAGTCGTCACCGGGAGAGGGGCGGATGGTGGGGGCATCTATGGTCCCCCCCCCGGGGACTCTGAGGCTTGATAAAACGACGCCATTTTTGGTAAATTTTGAATAGGAAGTGTAGTGTGTACTGTGCATGTAGTTTGGTGAAGATAGTTAGAGAAATTTGTACTGGAGAGCATGCTGGCCTACTCTCTGTGTAACTGAGACACTGAAAAAGTTCAGCAAAGGGGGATGGTCAGGAACTAGTCCTGAGGGCTGATGAAACGGGAGCTCCAGCACTCCCTGTCAACAGCTTTCCATCCATATATATATATATATATATATATATATGTATATATATGTATATATACATATATATTTGCCCAGGGGCTTCAGCCCCAATGGTCGATAGGCAAAAAAAAAAAAAAAAAATGGAAGTCAGTGCTAGTCTTAGAGCTAGTACTCATCACTGCAGTATAAACTCTGCTCAGCTTTTGTGTTAACCCTGTTCTACTTTGTTTCATTTAGTATATTTTGTAATTATTCATGTTGATATGTATATGTTAATTGTGGATTTGTCTTAAAGTAATATTAACCCTCTCAGGGTCACTCATGCTATTTGCGTTTCATCTGGATTGTTCTAAAGATGTTCAGTCACTAGAATCGCGTTCCTAAGCAGAAAAAACGCCGTCAAAAGAAAAGCTTTTGGCCGATTTTCATCAAATTTTGGTGCGTTCCAGTGTGTGCATCTCTTTTCCGAGGTAAGCATTTGGCAACACTGTGACTGCTCTGACGAGACAATGCATAGCAGAAATATCTCAGTATCTCACGATCAGCCGGGCAGGAGATTAGTGCAGCTGTCAGCGTCCCTTTACACCCGCCATTTTCCCCCTCCCACCCGAGGCAGAAGCCATTTTTGAAATATTGTGATTGTACAGTGTTTTTGAGCATAATGAAGTGATTGTGTCTATGGAACATAGATATATTGTCTGTAAATCATTAGGGCCCGTTATCAGCCGTTAAGCATACAGGCAGGAGTGTGGTTTGTTATAACGGGGTTTCCACTCTGCTTCACCTTGCCCATAAATGATGTGAGTATTTTGCCTTTATATAGTGAAGCCAATACTTATATCTGTGAAACATATAGTACCTGGATTGGTGAAATAAATGACCTACCATAGCAGGCATTATGCACGCCATAGAGATATGCAACAGTCGCTAAGGAAACAGGCGGTCATGTAAGCCATAGAGTTGGGATTAATAGACGAGGTTGGGATGGAATCATGTGATAGTGTTTTATATTGCGTATGGTTTAGTGTGAAATATACATATAAAATAGTGCAGTGAGTGTTCACCGAGAAATATTTCATGCATTGACTGACTTAGCTAAAACATGGCGCAAGTGTAAGAGACAAGAAATATGCCACAGCCACATATAGATACATATGTCGTACAGCGAATGTTCGTTGAGAAATCTATTGTGTGCATTGCATGTGTTTTAGGCAAATGTATCGTAAGGAGAGAAGAAAATACGCCACAGCCACAGACACACACACACACACACACACACACACACGCACACACACTCACACACACCCACACCCACCCACCCACACACACCCACACCCACCCACCCACACACACACACACACTCACCCACACACGCTCACACACTACGAAACTCCTCATCTTCAAGCTACTGCCAGCATCTCAACACCTCTGGAGGAAGTGAGTTATCCGCATTTTAATTTGTATATTGACCTATTTCTATAGTTCAATATTTTTTACACAAATAAGTAATATTATTTACATACACACATATGAGATGGAAGAAAGTTCAGCTTCAGTATCAGAACCTAGCAAAAAGACTAGTGGTCATGTCGAGTTTCTGACAGCACTATCAAAAACCTTATGATATTTTACGTGTATACTTTGAGTAAAAAAAGCAAAAATATGTAGCTGTGGGTGAGGCAGGGAAAGAATGTTTTTCATCTCGCGTGAGGGTGAGGAGAAGTATTCTACGTTTGTCGTCTAATCACTGCAAAACTATTGGACGTATCGATTTCCCGTAAGAACCATGATAAAGAGCAGTAAATTCTACTTATGTTCATTTGCAGAGTATAAGCCTTTGGGAGCATTTTCTGTTGGAAAAGTTGGAGGAACAGACTGTTTTGGTAAAGTCAAAAGCGCTTGGAAGAGTAATCTTACTTTGTCAGCCAATTGCTCGAAAACTATTGGACGTATCGATTTCCTGTAAGAGCCATGATAAAGAGCAGTAAATTCTACGTATGTATAAGACATAACAATGTAATATCTATCATAAGTATTCGTTGATACGGAGGCGGGAATATTGCGTATGCTGTGCGCACAACACGAAAGTGACGTACGGACGTGAGTTTCCAGTCGTTTTTGGCTATTTACTCGAAGACTATGAGGCGTATCGAAACCATTGTTAGGTCATTAGAAAGATCGTGAAATTCTGCATAATATTATGCACTAAAAACATAACATGTGCGAGAAATGTTCAGTATTAGAGCTCCTTGAATTTTCTCAAAAATGGCTTTCATTTTTTGGCTATTTTCTCGAAAACTACAAATCCTATCACAACCGGATTTGTCTCTTTAGAAAGCTGATGAAATTCTCTATCAAAACTTCAAATAACATTTTCCTGTTTGATGGAAAACATTCGAATGGTGACGTTGGGAAGTGAACGTGACATAGCGAAATGTTTATTCACGGCCGCCTAATGTTGTTTTATTCGTGTTTTCCTGTTTTTTGTGGTGCTTATCAGCTAGAACAAACATCGAGGAATAAGATGACATAGGTTTCATGGCAGTATATTGATGTTTGGGTGGCGAAAATAAGGAGAGAATACGTGTTATTTGCCACGCGCGGGCGGCCTCGCAGAAAAAATCGTGCGCCGGAAAACTTACTGAAACTTATCGTGCGCGAGAGGGTTAAATTAAGAGGGGTACTCTTGTTTTCCTATTCATTTTCTAATATATTTTTCCCTGCTTGGGTGGGGTCTGAGCAAGGATAAAAAATACGGTTGTTACTGCTTCCACCATCCCCTAGACTGCATTGAGGTTGTAACAAGATTTGGGGGCCTGTCCGGGAGATTGCTCAGAATTGTGCTGTACTCCTGTGATTTAACCTTAACTTAAATTTGTTTGCCATGAAAAAGTATTCATACCGTATTTATTGGCTCAGTTTTGTTTACTTCAACAGTGCTTATGTTATGGTTGTCATAGCTGTCCAATTCTCCTCAAGCTGGGAAGTAAACCCCAACGAGTTCGAGCAGATTCGGTACTGTAGCTCTTTTCTCCCACGTCAGCTACAAAACTACACTCACTCAACGTAATTAAATACCCGAGACAAATATTCATTTGTTTTTAGTCTACCCCACCGCTTTGTACTTTTGTACAATACCAGGGAGACATAAGGCCACGATCTCTTGTAATCATTGTCCTGGTTACCTTAAACATTTCGTGGGATGTTTATATGAAGAGATCCGCTTAGTTTGTCATAATAAGTCACACCAGTCACATCAAGTGCACCAGTCATTTTCATTAATTATTTCATCACGCGTGATCCCTTAATTATTACTTATATATCCCAATTAATTTTTGCATTCCTGTATTTCTTGTTTCTCTCATTAATTTAAGAATGTCTTTCAAAGTTAAGAACTTTGAGAAAGACCCTATTGGTGAGGTAGGTAACTTTAAATACGTTACTATGGATGAAGTGACCTATCTACTTTGTAGATGGGACATACCGTATAAGAGTTCCATGACCCGAAACCAACAAGCCAATTTAGTCCTAAAGTATTTGGTGAGCTCGGAGTATCTGAAAGAATCCGATATAGAATGGGAAGGTGAAAATGAGGAAAATAGTGGTGGTCAAAAAGTGGTGAAAGATGAACAACTTGCTCTGGAAAGATTGCGGTTGGAACTGGAACTAATAAAAGAAAAAAGAAGAGCAAGAGAGAAAGAAAGGCAGCAAGAGAGAGAGTGGGAAAGAGAAAGAGAAAAAGAAAGAGAGAAAGGCAGCAAGAAAGCGAGTGGGAAAGAGAAAGAGAAAAAGAAAGGCAGCATGAGCAACAACTAGCTCAGTTGAATAATCAAGTAAAGGAAACATTTGAAAATGTGGCTCCTCGAGGTTTTGATTTGGCCAAGAACATGAAGCTTGTACCAGCGCTTGTGGAGGCGGATCCGGATGATTATTTCCGACTGTTTGAAAACACTGCTCAACATTTGAACAGGCCACCTGAGCAGTGGAAGTGGCTACTGCAACCGAAACTAACTGGTAAGGCTGCTAAAGTTTTTTTCACCCTGTCTCTAGACTCCGACTATGAAGCAATTAAGAAGGCGATTTTAGATACATGTTCCATTACAGTTGAAGGATATAGACAGTCCTTTCGAAATTATATTAAGAGTTCAGCCAGCACATACTGTGAGTTTGTAGTTGAGAAACTCAAATGGTTTGATTAGTGGTTGAAAAAAGCCCAAGTAACCACTTTTGAGGAACTCAGAAATCTCATAGTCCTAGAAGAATTTAACAGGAGAATTCCCCATCATGTGATGATTCATATTTCTGACAAACGGGAAACTGACCCAAAGAAAGCAGCCAAACTGGCTGATGAGTATATATTCCTTATTACACAAAGCTGTCTCGAGTCCTCGAAGTCAGCGAAAATATGTAAACTCCTCGTCAAATACTTCTGTGTCTCATTCCAGTTCTCACCCAGTAGGTCCTGTGGCTAACAAGCCCTCTCCCTTGTTTTGTTTTTATTGTAAAAAAGGAAGGACACTATGAAATTCTGTAAGGATCCCAAGTGTCGTCAGTCAAAAATGAATGTATCTTTTACCATCCCAAGTGTAGAACCCAAAACCACTTCTAATAACTCTAATATAAAACCAAAATCACCTAAGAAACCTGTTGCTCATGTAGTCAATACTGATTCGGATAACGATCCTTTTGCTGAATTCAAATCCTATGGAACAGTTGCCCAAGGACTGTCTATATCCTTCAATTGTAATGGAATATGCAATAAAGGTCCTGAGAGATACAGGCACTTCACAAAGCCTGATGATATGAAACTGTTTGCCAGATGTTGATGAGAATTCCACGGATAATAAGATATTACTGAGGCAGTTGGACACTAACATCTCTTCAGCTGATTTAGTCAAGATACATCTGAATATTAACATAGTGGGGTTGGTTGATGCTCTACCATTAAACAACGTTCACTTTATTCTAGGGAATGACATTGCAAGTGGATCAGTGGTGCCTAATGTCTTGG
The DNA here is from genome assembly GCF_032717465.1 of Coenobita brevimanus. Classification (NCBI taxonomy): domain Eukaryota; kingdom Metazoa; phylum Arthropoda; class Malacostraca; order Decapoda; family Coenobitidae; genus Coenobita; species Coenobita brevimanus. The sequence continues at coordinate 18,140,497 of NC_137014.1, read as the reverse complement.
TTCGAAGCACCGCCTTAGACTACTCTCCGACTCCTTCCCTCAACAAGGAGCAGCCTGACTTATTTCTAGCCTGTGTGATGACAAGGTCCCAGACACGAGCTCAAAACACTGATGTTAATAAGGCAAGTGATAATTCATTAGTTGATCTAGCCACCCGACCACTGTCAAAACAAAACCTAATCACACCCCAAACAGGGGATGAGACCCTTAAGTGTTGTCGTAATCAAGCTGTGATGCCACTGAAAGATGTAGTGAAGATACCTGGATTCTATTATGGTGGTGTATTGATGCGTCTTTACAGACCTTCTCGCTTCTCCTCAGCTGATGTCTGGGCTAACATCACACAGATTGTTGTTCCTTGTTCATTGAGACAGTTCTTGCTTGAACTAAGTCATGACGGAGCCAGTGGTCACCTGGGTTTATATAAAACTTACCACAAGGTTTTAGACAATTTCTATAGGCCCAATATGAAGAGGGATGTAAAATCATTTGTTCAGACTTGTCATGTGTGCCAAATGGCAGGTAAAGCAAATCAGCCCATACCCCCAGTCCCTCTTCAGCCCATACCTGTTACATCTGAACCATTTGAACGTCTCATAATCGATTGTTTAGGTCCTCTGCCACGTACAAAGAAAGGGAATCAATATATTTTGACTTATGTGTCCCACTACCCGTTACCCGGAGGCCTTCCCTTTGAAAAACATCTATGCAAAGACCATAGTCCCTCAGCTCACAACTGTGTTCACTTGGGTCTGTATTCCCAAAATTATTCAGTCTGACAGAGGTAGTAATTTTACCAGCAAATTATTTTCAGAGGTACTTGATGAACTTGGTATCCAACAACAGCTGTCCAGTGCGTATCATCCTGAGTCACAAGGTGTGTTAGAACGTTGGCATCAGACCGTCAAATCCATGATAAAAAAATTCTGCCTTGAACACGAGAATGATTGGGATGATGCACTGCAGTATTTGTTGTTTGCTTTTCGTGAGGCGAGACAGGAAAGTTTGGGATTTTCCCCTTTTCAACTGCTGTATGGAAAACAGGTACGTGGTCTTTGAGAGTAGTTAAGGACAAATGGTTGAGTAAAAATGAGGTAAGCCAGGCATCAGTCACGAACTATGTAAGTAAATTAAGAGCTATGCTCTCTGAAGTACATGCTTATGCTCAGAAAATCTGGAGGTAGCTCAGAAAAAGATGAAAAGTAATTTTGATAAGAAGTCTAAAGTAAGAACTTTCAAAGTAGGAGACCAGGTTTTAGCATTGATACCTACCCAATCAAACCCTCTGTCTGCAAAGTTTTCTGGACCATATAAGGTTGAAAAGGTACTCCAACAGAACAACTGTGTGATATCTACCCCAGATAGAAGAAAGTCCCAGCAGTTGATTCACGTGAACATCCTTAAGAAGTATTCTATGATATCTGAGGAGGAGGGCAATTCTATTTTATTGTGTAATACCAGTCAGGAGGGGAAATCTGTTTTATTGTGTAAACAAAGTCAGAAGGGCAATTTAAGTGTTTTGAACAGTACCTCCAGTCAGGATGACGAAGACCCCATCACCACTTGGTCATCTCTCAAAAACTCTGAAATAATGTCAGACCTCGCTTCTCATTTTGGCTCAATAAATGAAGAACAATGGCAAGGGTTAGGAACTCTCTTAGTAAAGTACTCTAACCTGTTCACAGACATCCCTAAGAGGTGTCCATACATTGACCATGATATCACACTGGCCCAGGAGCTCATCCCATATGACAACCTGCCTATCGGATAGAACCTAAGAAGATTGATCTGATGCGTCAAGAAGTCGACTCCCTCTTGCAAAACAACTTGGCCGTACCCAGCTGTTCTCCGTGTGCATCTCCTTCACTTCTAGTACCGAAAGAAGATGGACCTGTAAGGTTTTGTACAGACTATAGGCAAGTATATCGTTTGACGGTACTTGATGCCTATCCTCTGCCTCATGTAGATGATGTGGTTGATAGTGTGGGACAGGCAAAGTATGTGACGAAAATAGATTTGTTGCAGGGGTGTTACCAGCTACCACTCACTCCAAATGCCCAGGAGATCTTTGCTTTCATTACTCCCTTTGGGTTATTCGAGTACACAGTGATGCCGTTTGGTCTACAGAATGCTCCTAGTACTTTTCAGCGGATGGTGAATGGAGTATAGGAGGTCTCCCTGGAGTTAGCTTCTACCTTGACGATATTCTGGTGGTGGCGGATGACTTGGAGCAACGTCATCACAGACTGGATAAGGTTTTCAAGGCCTTGAGTGAATGGAACTTAACTGTTAATTTGTCAAAATCCAGGTTCTTCTCAGCAACTGTTACTTGCTTCGGACATATTGTGGGAAATGGAGTAGTTAGACCCAAAACAGCTAATGTAGAAGCCATTTTATCTTTTCCCATTCCTACCAGCAGAACCTAGGTTCAAAGTTTTCTAGGTATGGTAGGGTTCTAATGTAGATTTTGTCCCAACTTCGCTTCTGTTGCTTCTCCCCTAGCAAGGTTAACTAGTAACAAGGTTAAGTTTCATTGGAGTGATGATTGTCAGTGGGCATTTGGTGCCTTAAAGACTCCCTAACTAATGAACCTGTGCTGAAGTCTTCTAATTTCTCCTTGTCATTTGTCCTGCATGTAGATGCATGTGAGACTGGGATGGGAGCAGTGTTGCTGCAGCCCCAACTAGACGATGGCCTCTTACACCCTGTCTGCTACCACTCCTCTCAAATAAAGCCCCATCAACGCGCCTACAGAACAGTTAAGGAGGAGCTGCTGGGGCTCATCAACTCCCTACAGAAGTTCAGCTGCTATGTCTTTGGAGTGGAGCCGTTGGTGGTATAGAACACAACCCTTTGATATTCCTTCAGAGGGTAAAACACACCAACCAGCGTCTTTTACGCTAGTCCCTCTTCCTTCGACAGTACCCTCTGAAAAAACGACATATCAGCGGTATGCAGAACATCTTGGCGGATACCCTGTCCCGAGCTTTTCCGCCTGAACAATCCTCACCCTCTCCTTAAGTCTTCCTCTTGGAAGACTTATCTTTTAAGGGAATGTGTCTTGGCCCTACCATCTTACCCCAGGAACGACCCAAACTAGGCCGGCAATCCCAGATGTTGTTTAAGCCAGCTCATACAAACTATCTTACAAACTGCCTCCTCCTACCTGGCCAGCTGTTTTAAACTACCGGTGGGAGCACCAATCACCATGTGGCTGGTCTTGCTTCTGGCCAATGGCAGACCAGCTGGGAGTATATAATCTCCCCCAAATCTTGTTACAAACCAAACTCATGGCACTTTGCGCTTGTCATACCGATACTCAAAGAGGCATGTTGTCTTATGAATCCCACTTCATTTCGTCCTATTGTGTTGACTTCTTGTCTATGTAAGGTCATGGAATGAATGGTAAACAATAGGCTTCTTTTTGTTTTAGAGTCGAAGAATTTGTTAAATGATCAACAATGTGGCTTCCGTAAATACAGAAGTTCACTAGATCATTTAATGAATTTGGAGCATTGTATTGCAGAGGCATTTGCCAATAAAGAATTCATGTTAGGGGTGTTCTTGGACATCCATAAAGCCTACAACATGACATGGCGACACGATATACTAATGAAGCTCTATGCTTATGGTTTAAGCGGAAATTTGCCAATTTTTATTTCAAATTTCTTAAGGGACAGGACTTTCTCTGTCAAATTGCCCCGTAACGTAACATCGGATATATTTATCCAGGAAAACGGGGTGCGGCAGGGAAGTGTGCTTAGTCCTACTTTATTTAGTATTATGATCAATGATATTCTATCATCAGCTCCCATCCCAAGGAATCTTAAATACTCGCTCTATGCTGACGATTGTGCAATATGGCACTTCTCCCATAATGCACAATTTTTGGCTGGGCGGATTCAAGCAGCCCTTGACTCCGTCCAGCTATAGGCCTTGCAGTGGGGATTTAAGTTTTCCGTCCCTAAGTGTGCCGCTGTAGTCTTCACTAATCGTAATGTACCTAATTTGTGCTTAACTTTGGATAAACAGGCGGTACCTTTTCAAAATTCTGTAAAATTTTTAGAAATACATTTTGATCGAAGAATGAATTTTAAACTTCAAGTTAATACTTTGCTTGCTTGTTGTGATAAACCGTTAAATGTCCTCAAGTACCTAGCGGGTTCTACCTGGGGTGCCGACAGAAAATCATTACTAATGATGTATAAGTCCCTTATTCGATCGAAGCTAGACTATGGCGCACCGGTGTATGGCTCGGCATCTGATGCCACGCTGAAAGGATTGGATGTGCTACAGAATAAATGTTTGCGAATATGTCTTGGAGCTGTCCGGTCTACACTTGTGGCTCGTATGGAAGTGGAGGCGAATGTGCCTCCCCTCCGTATTCGCCATGACCACCTGGCCTTGTCCTACGGTGTAAGGACATTTAGGAAAAGTAATATCGGCAATGTGGCCTGTACCCTCCAGCGTCAATACCACCACCTTCTGCGGGGGGTGCGTTGGCCACTTGCCGTTCACCTCCACTTACTGACTCAGGAGCTTGGTGTGGACCCCAGTGACTGTGACAAGTTGGTGTTAAAAAATATAGTGCCTTGGGAGCCAATTGGCTTTACTGTTGATGTTACATGGCTCCCAGCACCAAAGGCCAAGGCGCCGGAGGTGGGGGTCCACCACTTGTTTCGTAACATCATCATTCGTCACTTGGGGTCCCACCACTTGTACACCAACAGCTCCAAGTCGAGTGAATGTGTGGGTGCAAGTGTGTGGTCAACTGAATGTGCACTTAGGTATCGATTGCCGACTCATACATCTGTGTTTACCTCCGAACTTTTTGCTATTGACAAAGCCATAGACTATGCTCTCAATTCTAGGCATGACTCATTTGTCATATTTTCATATTCAAAATCAGCTCTTCAGGCAATTGTATCTTGTACTATGGACTCTCACGAGCTCCAGGGCCGCATCGTTAATAAGTTGCATTCATGCAACAAGTCATTTACGCTGATCTGGGTGCCTGGTCATTGTCGTATCTACGGCAGTGAGCAGGCTGACTTACTTGCAAAGTCGGCTGTAGAGCTCGAGGAGACTTGGGACGTTCCTCGTGATCTACGGTCGAGTCTATCTCTCAGAAAGAAATCAATAAATCTTCTGTGGCAAGGTCAGTGGATCAGACTAAATATTCCAACTTGTAAGCAGTGCCTAGGCGACTGGGACACCGCCAACCGCCCTAGTCTCCCTGAGGAAAAAGTATTAGCACGGCTATAGCTTAATGCCACCATTTTAACTCACATGAAACCATATATGAAAAGACGCTTCCCACCGCACTGTGACATCTGTAATGCGGTGTTATCTATCAATCATATCATCCTGCGCTGTCGGTGATTTATTCTTGAATGTGCTTCACTTATAAATTACTGCAGTGCAGCAGACGTCTCCTTCACCCTTTCCACCATCCTGGGTGATGGGGACATTGTTATGACCGATAAATTGATGGCTTTCCTGAGAGAGACCGGAGTGATCAGAGTGATGTGACTTTTTTACTGTATGATTATAGTTTGTATCACCTGTAAATATGTATATATATTACTGTTAATTAGGGTTGACAGTTGACGTATTTGAAATAGTTCCTCCACCCACTGATCTATTTCTAATATTGATGTCCCCTACATTAAACCCCGTTCCTCGACTAACAGTCACCAGATGATGAGTGTAAGTGTTCAATATAGAAAGGTATTGGGCACTTGCAGTCGATGGTGCTCTGTTGGCCGAGGTTCTTCACTTTTTGTACAAATCATGTAAATACAGTATACCATCTTGCTTAAGTTATTCTAATTAGGGCCGGCAGTTGACGTATATGGAAATGATCCTGACTCATCTGGTTCCCTTTCATATATTGATGTCCCCTATATTAGGTTGTGCCTCCCTATATTAGGTTGTGCCTCGACTGACAGTCACCAGGTGATGAGTGCAGGTATGTAATGTATTGGCAAATGCCTCTGCAATACAATGCTCCAAATTCATTATATGATCTAGTGAACTTCCGTGTTTACGGAAGCGACATTGTTGATCATTTAATAAATTCTTCGACTCTAAAACAAAAAGAAGCCTATTGTTTACCATTCATTCCATGACCTTACATAGACAAGAAGTCAACACAATAGGACGAAATGAAGTGGGATTCATAAGACAACCAGCCTCTTTGGGTATCGGTATGACAAGCGCAAAGTGCCATGAGTCTGGTTTGTAACAAGATTTGGAGGAGAATATATACCCCCAGCTGGTCTGCCATTGGCCAGAAGCAAGACCAGCCACATGATGATTGGTGCTCCCACCGGTAGTTTAAAACAGCTGGCCAGGTAGGAGGAGGCAGTTTGTAAGATAGTTTGTATGAGCTGGCTTAAACAACATCTGGGATTGCCGGTCTAGTTTGGGTCATTCCTGGGGTAAGATGGTAGGGCCGTTACACCTTCCCCCAAAAGATAAGTCTTCCCAGAAGAAGACTTAAGGAGAGGGTGAGGATTGTTCAGGCAGAAAAGCTCGGGACAGGGTATCCGGCAAGATGTTCTGTGTACCGCTGATATGTCGTTTTTCCAGAGGGTACTGTCGAAGGAAGAGGGACCAGCGTAAAAGACGCTGGTTGGTGTGTTTTACCCTCTGAAGGAATATCAAAGGGTTGTGTTCTATACCACCAACGGCTCCACTCCAAAGACATAGCAGCTGAACTTCTGTAGGGCGTTGATGAGCCCCAGCAGCTCCTCCTCAACTGTTCTGTAGGCGCGTTGATGGGGCTTCAGTTGAGAGGAGTGGTAGCAGACAGGGTGTAAGAGGCCATCATCTGGTTGGGGATGCAGCAACACTGCTCCTGTCCCGGTCTCACATGCATATCTACATGCAGGACAAATGACAAGAAGAAATTAGATTTCAGTACAGGTTCATTAGTCAGGAATTCTTGAAGGGCACCAAATGCCCACTGACAATCATCACTCCAATGAAACTTAACCTTGTTACTAGTTAACCTTGCTAGGGGAGAAGCAACAGAAGCAAAGTTGGGACAAAATCTACGGTAGAACCCTACCATACCTACAGTAGAAAACGTTGAACTTCTTTTCTGTTGGTACGAATGGGAAAAGATAAAATGGCTTCTACATTAGCTGTTTTGGGGCTAACTACTCCATTTCCCACAATATGTCCCAAGTAAGTAACAGTTGCTGAGAAGAACCTGGATTTTGACAAATTAACAGTTAAGTTCCATTCACTCAAGGCCTTGAAAACCTTATCCAGTCTGTGATGACGTTGCTCCAAGTCATCAGCCACCACCAGAATATCGTCAAGGTAGATGCTAACTCCAGGGAGACCTCCTATACTCCATTCATCATCCACTGAAAAGTACTAGGAGCATTCTGTAGACCAAACGGCATCACTGTGTACTCGAATAACCCAAAGGGAGTAATGAAAGCACAGATCTCCTGGGCATTTGGAGTGAGTGGTAGCTGGTAACACCCCTGCAACAAATCTATTTTCGTCACATACTTAGCCTGTCCCACACTATCAACCAGATCATCTACACGAGGCAGAGGATAGGCATCAAGTACTGTCAAAAGATATACTTGCCTATAGTCTGTACAAAACTTACAGGCCCACCCTCTTTCGGTACTAGAAGTGCAGGAGATGCACACGGAGAACAGCTGGGTACGGCCAAGTTGTTTTGCAAGAGGTAGTTGACTTCTTGACGCATCAGATCAGTCTTCTTAGGATCTATCCGATAGGCAGGTTGTCATATGGGATGAGCTCCTGGGACTAGTGTGATATCATGGTCAATGTATGGACACCTCTTAGAGACGTCTATGAACAGGTTAGAGTACTTTACTGAGAGAGTTCGTAACCCTTGCCATTGTTCTTCGTTTAGTGAGCCAAAATGAGAAGTGTACCCCCTCCACAATATGTCTACCCCCGATGTATATATGTCCCCCCCCAATGCATACATGCCCTCACTAAATTTGCTAGGTCAGCATGCTTTCCCACGCCTGAAGACGGCGTTATTGCATCAGTTCTTAGAAGACAGCCGACACGGGTAGACTGTTTTACTGTGAGCTTGTAATAAACTCCTTATCTAGCTGTTTGTACACGGAGTTTCTATCACCAAAGTATTGCAAGTTACATTTGGTAGCAGCGGTGTTTCGAACCATCACATTCTGACCGCCTCCTTGGCTTTTTAGTGATACAACAAGATACACGACGTCTCGCATCTGCCAGCCTCGCCCTTCCTCCGTGCCTCTATACCTTGGCTGTGCTTTTCGAGTGTACCATTTTTCTCGCCAGTGCTCACCTCTCAAACAACCGCAAGTGTCACCGTCGCCGACCTACGCACCTGTTCCACCTGTTCCCAGCACCTGTTCCGGACTCATCATAGCTCCTGCCCCCACGGTGCCACTTATCACTGTCTGCCCGCTGTCTGCCCACCACCATTCTCTGCATTTGCAATTCACCAGCTCTACACCTGCCTTGCGCCGACATCTGCCTCACCACCCACCACCGGCCTCCGCTGTCGCCTGCATCTGGTCTGCATTACGGAGCCTCCTAAGACCGCCACTCCCTGCCGGTGATTCATCAACGGCGTCTCCTCTCCTCTCCACCCAGCTGTCTCTACCCTGCAGCCCAGCCCCGCCCAGCCCCGCCCCGTCGCCCCGCCCCGCCCCGTCGCCCCGCCCCGCCCCGCCCCGCCCCGCCCCGCCCCAGCCCAGCTACGCCCAGCCACCCTGCACGTCATACCTCTCGACACTCCCGTTTCTACTGTGTTACTGTAGTATATCTTTCCTTTCTATAGAGATTATCCTCGATTTTCTCTACAGATTGGTTATTGTAAATATTCCATCTCATTTCCATTGCCCCGTTTTCATCTTCACCTACGTTATTTATTATCCATCTCATCCTTCGCATTTTATTTAAACCATCCATGCCCGCACCTTCATTCATTTTCACACCTAGTGTATTCCATTCTCTCATTGTTATTTATACATTTCCACCAACGTATCCATCTTCATCCTTTCATCTTCCATTGCCGCATTAAATGTCATACTTTCCACGTCAACCGCTTACTGCCAGCCCTCTCGCCCCGGAAACATCACCTGCTCATACCCCGTCTGCCGACTCTAACACAATCACTCATTTACGAAGTGGCAAAGAGTACCACCGCCCTGTACCTGAGACTCCCGTTTCACTTCCCGCAGAATCACTTACTATCCGTCCTACCCTCGTAAATCCAGATACTTCCTCCTCTACTCCTGCCTCTACTCTCCCTTCTTCTTCCTCTACTCCTTCCACTGTCGTTACTTCTCCTGCCTCCCTTCATACCCCGTCTTCCTCACCCTTAACTGCCACTGCCTTCTCTCTCTCCCACACCTCTCCTGCCGCCACTTCTGCACTTCCAGCCATGACCAACCCTCCACAGTCTATCTACCTCGACGATGCCAATCGTCCCAAATTTACCGGCCAGGACCCAACTTGGTCTGTCTATGATTTCCTCAGAGAAGTCGAAACCGAAATAAATAATAGACAAATTACCGAGGAATCGCTGAAAGTAGCTTACTTCCTCGGTCGCTTGCATCACGGTAAATCAGACATCGGATCCGCGATCCGTGCAGGACATTTCGATAGCATTCGTACCTTTGCTGATTTTCGTACGGAACTCATCAGCCTTTGTTGCCAGCATTCAAATACCGCGTCTCTCATGGGATTCATTAATCTCCTAAACCAATTAGATGAGGACTTGCGCGTCCCAGCTCAATATGCCAAGCTCCGTGAAGCTTCCGCCTCCATGAAAGCAACTAGTAGCGAGATGCTCCAATTACTGGTAGGCACGAAATGGTTAGAAGACAAGAATGGCGTTCCAATGCTTTCACTCACCAACTTTGCTGACTTAATTGGTTACCTGAGATTCCTTCACTGGCTTACTCCTAAACAGCGAGAGCTAGCCTTGGAAATCGGTTTCAATCCAGGAGATAAAATTATTCAGGTCACTAAAGCCATTCATGAAAGAACAGGTTCGAACTACACGCGTCAGGGCACCACCCAACCCTTGGCCTCCTCAGTCTGTCACACCTCCACTACCCCAGACCAATCTCGCTCCCGTCCCACCACACGCGGCAGACCTGCCACACACCGCTCTCCTACTGCAGGCCGTGATCAATCTAGCGCCCAACGGAACAGACAATCTTCAATTCTTTGCTGGTACTGTGGTCATCCTGGACATCGAGCATCCAGTTGCGACCGTACATACAGACGTCCTCACTCCCAAACCAGACAGCGTACGCCTTCCCGCTCACGTCGTCCACACTGCAAATACCACAAATCAAGCACGACTCACACCACTGAGGAATGTCATTACCTCAACCACCCACAGTCGGGGGAAGCACCGCGCCCGTATCGGACCAATCTCACGTAGAACCAGAAACCCAACTCCCCATCCGCCATGTAGGTCCCATAACATCCTCGGGTTTAGTCATTCTGGGAAGCAGTCATGACATACCAACGTCATTCTTCTTGGACACAGGATCTATAGTAAATCTCATCTCCGAAAATTCCTTACAAATTATTCATCGCCATCACAACCACGTCAGTTTCCTAGAACCACCAGACATTCGCCTATGTGGTGTTAACGGCTCAGAGTTTAAGGTTAAGGGAAGAGTCACCCTTGAAGTCAAACTCCACAGAGCTTTGCCCCCTATCCTCATTGAATTTCATGTCACTAATGACTTGCAGTATCCCGCAGATGCCCTTATTGGTTTCTCCACCATGGCACAACATTCCATTGCATTATTACCTGCTTGTGGTAGTATAGACATTTCTGGATTCCCGGTTTACACTATGGAATGTCCCCGTCCTGTTCTTACGATCAAATCAGTCCTTCAATTACCTCTGTCCCTATCACTACCAAAAAGTCCAACCCAGTCCAACCCACCACTATCATCATCTGAGAATACAGAGATCATTCCTTTACTGACTGAGAGCAAGGACATCAATTCCTCAATGTCTCCTGATACATCATCTCAGCCCTCGAACATGGCTCTTACATCCTCTCCCGACAACACTATCACTGACTCTGACATGTCTCAGTTACCTACCTCACACAGTCTGCATGATCTTCTTCAACACGCAGAGACGAAACGTGCAGTAACGAATCTATCTATCTATCTATATACCTAGGCTGCTTCCCCCAAGGAAAGGGAGGTAGCCGAGACAGGACGACTCACTCTCCATTTACTCATCCATTCAAACACATTCATTCGCATCTTAGCCCCAAAGGGGAGAACGGACAGATCCTCACCGCACCACACCGCACAAGGGTCAACTGGGCAATGCAATCAGTGACATCCGCAGCAGGGCCCGACAGCAGAACTGGTTTACCCCTGCCACATCATAACAGACCCATCCCCTTACCCGCACCTGACCTGACTAGCTGATCAGACCAAATGCGGGAGAATATCCCCTCAGGGCTGCGTCATCACTTATTCATTCACAATTTCTCTCCATTTATTTCTGTCACGCACAGCCACTCTTCCTTGCTCAACAGACATCCCTCTCGCATCCAGCGCTCTCTTCACACTGTCCATCCATCCTATTCGTGGTCTTCCTCTCAGCCTTACACCTCTCACATCAGATCTAGTTATCTTTTCACCAATCGCTCATTATCCATTCTCTCCATATGCCCAAACCATTGCAACACCCTCTGCTCAACTCTACCAGCCATCTCCCGAACAACTCCAGTTCTCCTTCGCACTTCATCATTTCGCACCCGATCCATACGCGTCACTCCACACATACTCCTCAGACATCTCATCTCCATTACATTCAAACTTTTCCTCTCTGCTACACCCATATTCCATGTTTCAGACCCATATAATGCAGTCGGTACCACAACACCCTCATACAGCCTTCTCTTTACATCCATTCTAAGCGAACGACATTTAAACACTATTTTCATTCCTCCCAGCACCTTTCCTACTTCATTTATTCTAAACTTCACTTCTGCATCTATTCTTCCATCCACAGCAACATGTGACCCTAGTAATTTAAAACAATCTACCTCAAGCAACTCACCATTCAAAACTATATTTATCCCCCCTACCATCTATCAACCTCGTACACTTCATCACTTTACTCTTATTCTCATTTACTTTCAATTTCCTCCTCTCACACACCCTTCCAAACTCCTTTACCAACTCTCTCAATCTCTCCTCTGAATCAGTCACCAGTGCAGTATCATCTGCAAACAGCAGCTGCTTCAGATTCCACTCTCCTCCATCAACATTTACCAGACTCAGACCACCTAAAACTCTTGCATTCACCTCCCTTACAACACCATCCATGTAAATATTAAACAACCAAGGCGACATCACACATCCCTGTCGCAGCCCCACTCTCACGGGAAACCAATCACTCACAGCATTTCCCACTCTTACACACGCTCTACTATTTACATAAAAACTTTTCACCCCTTTTAGTAACCTACCATCAAGTCCATACAATCTTAAAACAGTCCACAAAGCCTCCCTATCAATTCTATCATACGCTTTCTCTAAATCCATAAATGCCCAAAACACATCCTTGCCTTTCGCTAAATACTTTTCACACACTTGTCTCACAGCAAACACCTGATCAACGCATCCCCTCCCTCTCCTAAAGCCACACTGCTCATCACTAATTACTCCCTCTGTACCCTCTCTAACTCTCATAATTAACACTCTACCATACACCTTACCTACAACACTCAACAGACTTATACCCCTAAAGCTAGTACATTCATACTTATCACCCTTGCCTTTATACAACGGGACCACACAAGCACTTGCCCAGTCAATTGGCACCATACCTTTCTCAAAGCACACATTCAACAATCTTACTAACCAGTCAACAATAGTCACTCCACCACCCTTCAGGCATTCCACAGCACACCCATCCATACCTGCAGCTTTCCCTGCTTTCATCTCCTTTACTGCCTTCTCCACTTCCTCCTTCGTGATCAAAGAATCATTCAACTCTCCCAACACATTTATTCCTTGCACCCTTCCATCCGCCACAATCTCAGCCACCCTTTCCTCCTCTACATTTAACAATCTTTCAAAATACTCTGCCCATCTCTTCCTTACTGCATCCATCTCAATTAACATCCTTCCATCCTCTGCTTTTACTCGTTCTTCCTTCCCAGACTCTCCCTTTCGCACCCTTTTCACCTCCTTCCAAAACATTTTCTTATTCTGCTGAAAATTCTCTGTCAGCCGCCTACCCCACCTCTCATCTGCTGCCACTTTAGCATCACGCACAGCCCTTCTCGCTCTATTCCTCTTCTCCTTATACCTTTCATATGACATCTCATCCTTCCTCTGCAGCCACACTTCATATGCACGTCTCTTCTCAGCGACAGCCATACTTACTTCCTCGCACCACCATTCACTTCCTTTTCTTACACCACCACCCACACGTCTCACACCACACACCTCTTCTGCATGCCCCACCACAGCACTCTTAAACAACTGCCATTCCTCCTCCACGCTGCCATTTTCCCTGATCTTTCACTGCGTTCCACTCATCTTTCAATTTCTCCTGATACTCTATCTTTTTTCTCTTTTATCGAACTCACTCACTTTCAAAACCTCCCTGCCACACCTAACCCTCCTAGCTCTCATCCATCTCTTACCTACTCTTAACTTTCCCTCCACCAGGTAGTGGTCAGACATACCTCCACCCTCCCTACTCAGAACTCTCACATCCAACAATCTTCCTATTACATTCCTAGACACAACCACATAGTCCATCAAGGCTCTATCAACAACCCTTCCACCCTCCTGTCTCACCCATGTATACTTATAAATATCTTTCTTCTCAAACAGCGTATTCCCAATCACCATCTCTCGCTCAACACACATCGCTATCATTCGTTCCCCATTTTCATTTCTTCCAGGCACACCATGCATACCAACTACGCCTTCAACTGCTACATTTCCCACTCTAGCATTCAGATCTCCCATCATTACCACATTCACATTCGCTTCAAAACTCTGCAGACACTCATCAACATCATTCCAGAAAGACTCCCTCTCTTGTTCATCCCTTTCACTACCAGGCCCATATGCACTCACAAACACCCACAACTCACGTTCAAATTTCGCTTTCACCCACATCAGTCTCGATGACACCTCCTTCCATTCAATCACACATTGCTGAACTTCCGGACTCACTAACAAGGCCACACCTTCTCTTGCCCTTCCTCTATCAACACCTGACAATCTTCCATTCACACTTCCAAACATAGATTCCCCTTCCCTTTCATCTTCGTTTCACTCAAAGCTAACACATCCAACTTTCTTCTCACAAACATTCTCCCAATCTCCCTCCTTTTAGCCTCAATCGTACTACATCCACGCACATTCATAGACCCAATCTTCAGGGTACGGGGATAACTCCATCCCCCATCCCTTTCTCTGGCCTGTCTCTTTTTAGGAACTACAAAACAGAGGAGGGGGTCCCTAGTCCCCTCACCCCGCCCCTTTTAGTCGCCTTTTACGACACGCAGGGAATACGGTGGCAGTATTCTTCCTAACACAACCTGGCCGCAGAGTAGTAGTACCACCCCATAGTGCGGCCAGGTTGTGTCCCCCCCGCCACAGGGGGGGGGGAGTAACGAATACGTGCACAATTTTGTTACCACATGAGTTCACCAAAGTCTCTGTTTGTGTTGCCGGTGCGAAAGGAGGAGTGGATGTACTAACCCTACCTGAGACGTGTTGTGTGAATGGCTTGACTTATGAGTCAGCGTGGTTTACAGTCTTAGAGGACAGTTTATGCTACCTGTACTTGCTCAATGTCACAAATGCTCCACTAAAACTTAAAAGTGGTGTAAAGATTGGACACTTCCTAGTATACCCAGCGGCCGTAAAGGTGTGCCAGGATTCCTCAATTCCTACTATTCAGACTGATGATACGCCAATCGGTGTATGTACTATTAACTCTATACAGGATCTGCGCCAACGCATTCACCCGATATGCTCTCACATCTCACTTGCACAGATTTCCCAGAACATACGCCTCAACTCCTCGACCTTCTGACCTCGTACAGAAACGTGGTTGCCTTACCCGGTGAACCGATGGGTAGAACAGACCTTGTCAAACATATGATTGAACTACTCCCAGGAACTCAGCCGATTTACATACCAGCGCATCGATTGCCTCACAGCCAGAGAAAGCAAACAGATCAAATGGCACAGAACATGTTAGACCAGGACATTATTGAACCCTCCGTCAGTCCATGGAATAGCCCACTTTTCTTAGTACCAAAGAAGGACGGCAACCTATCGTAAGGTCAATTCTGTCACCGTTCCAGACCGTTTCCCGCTATCTGTCCTCACTGATTTGCTAGAATCCCTTGGTGAAAATAACGTAGTCTTTTAATCTTTAGACCTCCTCAGCGGGTACTGGCAGGTCGAAATGGAAGAGTCCTCTTGCCCAGTTACAGCCTTTAGCACCCCTTCTGGACATTTTCAGTTTAAGAGACTCCCTTTTGGTCTGAGAAATGCTCCTTCCGTGTTCATGCGACTTATCCATTCAGTCTTCAGCGGTATGATGGGACACTCTCTTTTTGCTTACCTAGATGATATCATTGTTGTGAGTAAATCCATCCCTGATCATTTTACCAAACTCCAGCAAGTCTTTGAACGCCTCCAGCTCGCAGGCCTGAAAATCAATCTCAGTAAATGTGACTTCCTGTGAAAGAAAATCAAATTCCTAGGCCATGTCGTAGATGCACAAGGCATTCATACTAATGAGGATAAAACTAAGGCGATCATTAACTTCCCAGAACCTACCACTACCGACGCTGTACGAAGTTTCCTGGGCCTCAGTGGCTATTATCGTCGCTTTATCCGTGATTACGCAAAGATCGCTGCTCCTCTGACCCACTTACTCAAGCAGAATGTGCCCTTTGTTTGGACTAACGACCAGTCACAGGCTTTCCAAAAGCTAAAGACAGCTCTTGTAAATGCCCCTATTCTAGCGTTCCCTGATTATGCCACACCATTCCTTCTCTGCACAGACGCCTCAGGCACTGGACTTGGTGCCGTTTTGATGCAACTCGATGAAGCATCAAGGAAGCGCGTAATAGCGTATGCTAGTCGCACCCTTACAACCGCTGAACGTAACTAGTGTCACAGATCTCGAAGCACTAGCGGTAATCTGGTCCTTGAAACATTTCAGAGATATCGTCAATGGTTATCCAGTGCATATCCAAACAGACCACCTTCCACTATGTGATTTGTTCAAAAATCGCAACCTAACAGGTAGGTTAGCTAGATGGTCTGTCATCATCCAGGACTTTAATCCCACTTTTCAATATGTACCAGGCAAGTTGAATGTAGTCACAGACGCACTCTCACGTCACGTAGCAGCAGCTATAACATCACTGCAGCCTGAAGTAACTGAAAACACTACACTAACGTCAGACGTTGTTCGAAACTTTCAACGCCAAGACCCCATGTGGTCCAAAGTCATTTATTTCCTAGAATCTGGCGATGCCTCGACCTTACCTACTCTGCCAGTATCACTAGATGAGTTCATGCTAGATGATGATCTCTTGTACAGGAAAACACTGCTAACAGGCAAAGATATGCCCAATCGCGAAGTATGCCAACTTGTTGTCCCCACTGCCCTGATACCAAAGGTTCTTCATGTTGTTCATAATACTCCTCAAGCTTCCCATCCAGGTAAAGACCGATGCTTGCGCCAAGCACGTCTCAAATACTATTGGCCAACCATGCGCCGCGATATCAATGCCCACTGTGACTCTTGCCTCTCCTGCCACTGCCACAAAGGATCAACCGGCTTACCAGCACCTCTCTTACAATACCCAATCCCGTCACGACCATGGGAAACTGTCTCAATCGATCTCTTAAAACTACCTCTCACAGAATCTGGCGCTGAGTACTTGTTCGTAGCGATCGACCACTTCTCCCGCTACTGTGTCCTCGTCCCCCTCTCCGACAAGACCGCGAAGAGCGTTGCCCGTGCCTTTGTAGATCATGTAATTTGCCCATTCAGTACCCCTCATACCATTCTTACTGACAACGATACGGATTTCAACAATAGCCTTCTCGATGAGATCTGTCGCCACTTTCATATCAGTAAGTGCAATGTCGTGCCTGACCATCCGGCTTCCAATGGCCTTGTAGAACGCCACAACCGTAAAATCTTAGAGTGCCTCAGACATCTCGGCTCCCATAGTTCGTCCTGGTATGACTGGATTCCCCAAGTGGCATCCTCCATCAATAGTTCCATCAATGCATCCATTGCTGAATCTCCCTTCTTCGTCCTCTTTGGTTTTGACAAGGACCTCCCATACTCTCTCTTATCCTCAAAGCCAGAACCCATCTACAACATGGATGATTATGTTAAACTAAAATTGGCCAACTTCCAGACAATCCACCAGTATGTCCAATCCACTTTGGCTTCCTCTAAGGAGGACATGCTGCAGTGCCAACATAAGTCCGCCTCTCCTATCACTATCAATGTAGGCGATCTTGTCTTTGCCCATTCCCATACGCGTTCCTCTAAGTTGGATGACAAATTTACAGGGCCCTACCGCGTCCTCACTCAACAAGGCAACAAATATCACCTCCAGGACCTGTCCACTAGGGACACCAGATGGGTCCACGTCGATGACTTAAAGCAAGCACCCTGTGGCCTCGTGTTGGAAGAGTCACTTACACAACCTCCTGCCCCCTCTTCCCCTCCTCCCATCCCTCAGTCTACTTTGTCTCCACCTATCCCTCAGTCTCCTTCCTCTCCATCTCCACCTGCTCATTCATCAGTCAATCAATATCGGTCCAAACTGCGCTCTGCCCATCAACCTCTTCACGACCTTCCCCATTAACTCTACCCTGATTTTCTAGGTACGATGTTAGCGATCTCCCTGCTGGCAGTGCTGACCCTCCTGGGGTCTGGGTCAGGTCAGGACGATGGTGGAGTACGTCCCGGGGCCTTGGTCGGCTCAGGAGGCGAGGTCTCCTTGCGCTACGATCTTGCGCCCCTGGCCGACGTAGCCATTGCCCTACCTGCCTACGCGCACCAGCTCCACGGAATCAGGAACCATCTCACGGCCCTCATGGGGACACACAACCCGAATGAGTATCTCTATAACCTTTTCCTCCCACTCTCCTGGCAGTTGCAATGCATAAGTAACAGATTCACTGAGCTCATTGACACATTTTCTTCTTCTACCTCAAACTCAACATGGATAATCTCCAACTGGCCGTTGACTCTCTCCTGTCTCAAGTCTCTACCTTGGTTCGTATCCTGGTCGATGCTATCAATGGCCGTGTCACTGCCGACTTAGTACCTGTCTCAGCTCTCCGTTCTGTCCTGGAATGGGCTCACTCCACTTTCGGTCTCTCCCCAGTCCTCCCTTACTCCTCCCTTGAATATTATTATCCTGTTCTCGAAGCCACTCTTCTCACTACATACGTCGTCGTCCATATTCCTCTCCGTTCTGCCATAACCTTTAACCTTTTCCACATCATTCCCTTCCCTTTCCCCCCTTACTCCTCCCTTGAATATTATTATCCTGTTCTCGAAGCCACTCTTCTCACTACATACGTCGTCGTCCATATTCCTCTCCGTTCTGCCATAACCTTTAACCTTTTCCACATCATTCCCTTCCCTTTCCCCCTCAACAACTCCTTGTTACAGGTATCTGTTCCTTCAGAATATTTCCTCCTCTCCCATGATCATCTTTCCGTTGCCTTCCTTTCTTCCACAGACCTCCAGCAATGTTCCTCCCTTACTCCGACCTCTCGTCTCTGTGCTGCCCACCTTTTCGCTATCTTCCCTAGCAGTGCTACACCCTGTGAGTCTGCTTTAGTTCGCAACCATTCCATCTACTCGGCCTGTTCTTTTGTCCCAGCTCCTGACCTCCCGGTCCACCATGCTCACCTCAACCATGTCCAGTATTTCTTCTTTGCTGTTCCCATCTCTGTCACAATCATGTGTCCTGGTTCTTCCGTTCGCTCCGTCCCCGCCAGTGTTCTCTACAAAGCACCTGACTATTGTACCGTCCAATCAGAGTCCGTCATCACTTACGCCACTCGCTATCACCAAGCTGTTCCTAAACACTCCTCTGACATCTTTCAACCAATCGACATGCCTTCAACCCTACCTTCTGCCAACATTACCATCACCTCCCCTCACTTGCGCATGCTCACCTTCCTTAATGACAGTGATTTCATTATGAATCAATTTTCTCTGGCCTTCAGCCGTTCATGGGTTCATCCAACAGTTGTGTTTCCCCCTGTGGTTATCGCTTTCATAGGTTTTCTACTCATCATCTGTGTAGTGCATTGTTGTGTCAGAACAATGGACCGTCGACTCCAGGAAATCAGAGTCGCTACCGGCATAGTACGCCCTACCCACGACGTAGAAACTCCCCGTACTTAGTGCCCTCACATTCCGTGACTACCATTGCCATCTAACAATTACCCAAACTGTGAACAGCACTCTGCCTACTAGAAAATGATGGTATTTCTTTCATGCATTACTTAGTGACAGTGTATCCTACAGAAAATCCACAAAAAAAAAAAAAAAAAAAAATGAAGGCAGAACAACACTAGAACTCTCCTATCTACTCCTTGTTTATCATGTATCAAACTATTATTGTGTAATTCACATTATGTTTATATATACCTTCGACCCTTACTGGATTTGTACCTATTATTCCTTGTATATTTTATGTGTATATATCCTTCTAATTCCCTCCCCTCAACATGGCCATGTCTCACCTACTGCCCCTGTATCATACTTCTCCCTTGTACAAACCTCCCGGTCCTGCCTTACTACTATAATCACCCACCATTTAACTTCTGGTGTCAGGAGACACCGTCTCAGCTACCCGGGGGAGTAGTGTACCCCCTCCACAATATGTCTACCCCCGATGTATATATGTCCCCCCCCCAATGCATACATGCGCCCACTAAATTTGCTAGGTCAGCATGCTTTCCCACGCCTGAAGACGGCGTTATTGCATCAGTTCTTAACAGACAGCCGACACGGGTAGACTGTTTTACTGTGAGCTTGTAATAAACTCCTTATCTAGCTGTTTATACACGGAGTTTCTATCACCAAAGTATTGCAAGTTACAGAAGCGAGGTCTGACAGTATTTCAGAGTTTTTGAGAGATGACCAAGTGGTGATGGTGTCTTCGTCATCCTGACTGGAGGTACTGTTCAAAACACTTAAATTGCCCTTCTGACTTTGTTTACACAATAAAACAGATTTCCCCTCCTGACTGGTATTACACAATAAAATAGAATTGCCCTCCTCCTCAGATATCATAGAATACTTCTTAAGGATGTTCACGTGAATCAACTGCTGGGACTTTCTTCTATCTGGGGTAGATATCACACAGTTGTTCTGTTGGAGTACCTTTTCAACCTTATATGGTCCAGAAAACTTTGCAGACAGAGGGTTTGATTGGGTAGGTATCAATGCTAAAACCTGGTCTCCTACTTTGAAAGTTCTTACTTTAGACTTCTTATCAAAATTACTTTTCATCTTTTTCTGAGCTACCTCCAGATTTTCTGAGCATAAGCATGTACTTCAGAGAGCATAGCTCTTAATTTACTTACATAGTTCGTGACTGATTCCTGGCTTACCTCATTTTTACTCAACCATTTGTCCTTAACTACTCTCAAAGACCACGTACCTGTTTTCCATACAGCAGTTGAAAAGGGGAAAATCCCAAACTTTCCTGTCTCGCCTCACGAAAAGCAAACAACAAATACTGCAGTGCATCATCCCAATCACGCTCGTGTTCAAGGCAGAATTTTTTTTATCATGGATTTGACGGTCTGATGCCAACGTTCTAACACACCTTGTGACTCAGGATGATACGCACTGGACAGCTGTTGTTGGATACCAAGTTCATCAAGTACCTCTGAAAATAATTTGCTGGTATAATTACTACCTCTGTCAGACTGAATAATTTTGGGAATACAGACCCAAGTGAACACAGTTGTGAGCTGAGGGACTATGGTCTTTCCACAGATGTTTTTCAAAGGGAAGGCCTCCCGGTAACGGGTAGTGGGACACATAAGTCAAAATATATTGATTCCCTTTCTTTGTACGTGGCAGAGGACCTAAACAATCGATTATGAGACGTTCAAATGGTTCAGATGTAACAGGTATGGGCTGAAGAGGGACTGGGGGTATGGGCTGATTTGCTTTACCTGCCATTTGGCACACATGACAAGTCTGAACAAATGATTTTACATCCCTCTTCATATTGGGCCTATAGAAATTGTCTAAAACCTTGTGGTAAGTTTTATATAAACCCAGGTGACCACTGGCTCCGTCATGACTTAGTTCAAGCAAGAACTGTCTCAGTGAACAAGGAACAACAATCTGTGTGATGTTAGCCTAGATATCAGCTGAGGTGAAGCGAGGAGGTCTGTAAAGACGCATCAATACACCTCCTTCATAATAGAATCCAGGTATCTTCACTACATCTTTCAGTGTTTAGTCATAAATGCGTGCTGAACATATCGGTACTTGCCTGTTAATATTCCATGCAGTGTGTCCATAAACAGTGCACATTTACACTGATTTGCATAGCGGTAATTATTATGCATGCAGCCTACCATATTACAGTGCAAAAGAGTATCACATATCATCACGTGCCAGATATTAAATTAGTCTTCAGTGTTACCAAATGCTAACCTCTTCAGTCCAAGGATGGCATTATCTTTCAATTCATGTTGCCACTGGACACTTTTATTAGTTCTGGACACCCTTCATACTGAAGGCATTAACAGAAACTGTTTATTTCATGTTCATTGTGAGGGCGCGTCCACACGTGTGCTGGAGCAAGAGCTGGCAACATTTAAAAAAGACAATAATGAACAAGCTGCAATCATGCTCGAAACAACAGCACCAAGATCATATTGGCAACATCATGATGAAGTCTCAGCTGCCTCGTATGGAGACGCTAACAACTTCACCTCTGTTGGCAGTAAGCTCAAAGCCGCACTGAAACATGTTTGCATGCATCTATCCAAGTACTGCTGCATACATGTATCCACAAATGTTGTGGCTGTGTTGTCAATTGATGTTCGAGGACACGTGTGGACGCGCCCTGAGATTACAGCAAGAGTTAAATAAAATTGTCTGGCTGCAGAAAGACCACAGACAAGTCAAGATTAGATTTCCACAATAGGTTTAACTGTTCCCATTTATATAACTTATTACAGTAGTTGCAATGACCCTCTTAGAAAATCATTCCTAAACTGAATAACATCATCCGGCGATAGCCAGAATGAAGCTATTTAAGATTCCCATTGTTACAGCACTTAGTGGATTATTACCTCGGCCGGACGGAGTCCGGTGAGGTATTATTTTTTGCTGAGTTTGTTTGTTTGTATGTATGTATGTATGTATGTATGTTTGTTAGCAACATTACGAGAAAATGGCGGAATGAAATTACATGAAACTTCCAGGATATGTAGACACTGGTACCAAAAGAAATTGATTAAATTCTGGAGGTAATCGAGAAACCCTCAAAGGTCAAAATCAAGGTCACTGATATTTAGAGGGATCTAACTTGGAAATGGTTGAAGATAGAGATATTTAATATTAGGAAATACAGGAACTCGTAATATGGGCTTTCATTTGGCACCAAGACCCTTGACGTTCAATGATCATGAAAGGCCAAACTCAAGATCAAGGATATTCAGGGGGCTATAACGAAGCTGGTTGAAGATAGAGATATTTACTCTTATCACCATATAGGAAATCCCATATGGGTTTTCAATTGGTACCTTGACCTTTGACCGTAAGTGACCTTGAAAGGTCAAACTCAAGGTCACGCATACTCAAGGGGCTAAAACTTACAACTCATTGAAGATAGAGATATTTACTATTACCGAGATTGGGAAGTCTCATATGGGCTTTCATTTGGCAATAAGACCTTTGACCTTGAAGGAGCTTGAAAGGTCAAACGGATGATCAAGTTTTTTCAGAGGGCATTACTTGCAAACATTTGCAACATTACCTTAGATTTTTATTGTGCACTGACACTACATGGCAGAAACGAGTCAGTATTTAATAGCAATAGAATAACTGCTGTCGGGCGAGGTTTGTTGTGCCTGGCTCCACTTGTTAAAACATTTTACCAGTACTGTATATAGTGGTCCCTTTTTTTTTTTTACGCTTCGAGGACGAAGGGTCGCCATTAAAATAAAAAGTTCTGGCAGTTAAGATTTCCTTGGTCGCCAAAGGGCGAGTAATTGTGTTCAGATATAACCCACTGCAATGGTGGAAAAGGCAGCCTTTAAGAACCGGGCCAGTAGGAACTGTGGAGATTGAGTGATGTTACAAATTCACATCGTTATCAAGCTGGCAGTGTATTATCGTGGCATTAGCCTGCGTACTTGGAAGCGGTGTACTGGGATACTGAGGTATACTGGAATGGGAGAAAGCTGGCAGAAACAGGAAACAGAGAGGGAGAGGGATACTTGGCAAGAGCAAGAGACAGATTATGTGTAAAGAGCAGAGATGAAAAGAAATTAATGATGTTTGGCTGAAACCTCAGAGATGTAATTGGTTAACTAGAATGTTGGAATAAACAGGAATGGTAAGGAGAGAGAGAGAGAGAGAGAGAGAGAGAGAGAGAGAGAGAGAGAGAGAGAGAGAGAGAGAGAGAGAGAGAGAGAGAGAGGTGTGGCTCAAAAAAAAAAAAAAAAAAGTTTGGGCTACATTTGCGGCAAATATTGTTATCTCCCATGGTTTGCGTGTCGTATATAAAAACATATAATAGGGCCTATATGTAGCATATAAGAATTGAACAAATCACAGAACAAATAGGCGTTGGAGTTAAACATAGTTTAAACTGTAACTGTGTTCGAAGAGGAACACAGTACACGTACTCGCATGTGTTTATGTGATTGTTTTGATGTATGGTTGTTTTGTCCCTATCTCTTGTTGGAATTTCACATGTCTTTTGACACTTTTGGCTCTAAGATGATTTTAAATGCCTTTAATGCTTGAAAAATTTGTCTTGTGATACCCATCCCGGGTGCACACGTAGCAAGTTTCAGGCCAATCAGCTCTACAGTACAAGGGTGAGGCCGTGGAAGCAAGCTTTTGTTGTATGGAGAAAAACATCAAAAGAAACAGAGAAAACCAATTTTTCCTCTGAGAAATGTCGAGAAATTTGTAAAGTGTCAAGCCTGTGATAATTCAACAACTAAGCAAAGTCCACTGACAGGAGGCCATATAGGCGGGACTCAGAGTGTTACTGAAGCCCAAGGCCTTTGATGTTATGTAAAATTCTGATTTTTATAATACCCCACAGTGTGAAATCAATGGTATCCTTTGTACTACTGAAAGTGTATAGTCTGCTGGACTACCAATAATATATATTAAACGCACCACCATTATACTTTTGTATTGTGGAGGAAGTGACTTTGATCTCTGTAATTGAAGTGGGTTCTCTGTTCGGAATGATAATGAAACTGCAACGGTCTAGCCTAAATGATGGAACCGACTGATTATTATCAAAGTTATACCAAAGGTTTAATAATTAGGTATAACACTAATAATATTGATAATAATAATCCACTCACTCATTGTAGAGATGCCATATGACATCTACACTGAATGACAAGCCAAATGGTTTCTTGTACCCAGGAAACCATTTACTAAGCTGGGTGGTAACCATAAAACCGGGATTTCCGGCAGGGTTTAGTGTCCCCTAGATTCCCCGATCCAAAATCACTTAATAATGGCAGTCGTTTCAGAAAGACTCAGAGGGCCCAGGGCCCTAACCAAACTAGCAGATTCGCATGGCCATGTGGAATGTGAGAGGTATGAATGAGGAGAGAAAGATGGTGGAAGTGGTGAATGTGTTCAAGAGTGCGAGATATGCCGTGATGGCATTGTATGAAACGAAGATGAAAGGGTGTGAAGTGGAGGAGTGGAGGGCATGAAATGTGTAAGATCGGGCATAAATGGGCGAGGAAGATGGAAAGAAGGAGTTGCTTTGTTGATGAATGAGGTGTGGCAGAGTGTTATGAGAGACTACAAATGTGTCAGCTCGAGGTGTATGTATGTCAAGTTCGAGAAGGTGAAAGTGGCGGTGATTGTAGAATATAATCCATGTGAGGACAGGAGTGAGAGCGAGAAAGACAGGTTTTGGGATGAAGCAGTGGGAGAAAAGCCCAGGAGCTATAATGTGACTGTAATGGGGGATATGAATGGAAGAGTAGGCACTGGTCCTAAGGATGACATAATTACTGGGAAGCAACTAAAGGATATATGTCAGGAGAGGAGGTTGTGCATTTGTAACTCGTATTTCAAACACAAAGATGCACATAAATATATACAGTATACAGGGAATGGGGATCGTGTTGAAAGAAGCCTGATTGATTATGTGCTCATAGAGAGATCGATGATGGGAATGGTTGCTGATACGAGGGCCGTGAGAAGACGATGTGGAGGTCTGTCAGATCATATGATTTTAGTATGCAAGATCAAGTGGAGAGGAGTGAGGTGGATCAGGTGAGAGAGCAGTAGTCAGGGAGAAACACTGAAAGTTGAGAAGCTGAGGATCAAAGAAATGGCAGATGATTACAGGACCAAAGTAGAGGAGGAGTTAGAATCAGCAAATTGGAATGAAATGGATCTGGACAGCCTGTGGAATGTATATAGGGATTGCTTAGTTAGGAATGCTAAAGCAGTGTGTGGTTTGGCAAGAGTAACAACAAGAAGAAAGGTACAGCATGGTGGGATAATGAGGTTAAGAGAGCGGTGGAGGAAAAGAGGAAGAACTGGCTAAAGTGGTTACAGGACAAGGGTTCAGTTGAATTAAAAACTGAATATATTGAGAGCAAGAAGCACATAAAGAGACTAGTGAAGATGAAAAAGAAGGAGGTAAATGACGATCCAGGAAGAAAAATGAATGCAAACTACTCTGAAAATAGGAAGTTATTCTGGAAAGAAGTGCGGAAATGTAGAAGTGCAAGCGGAAAGAAATGTTATAGTGTGAAGGATGTAAGTGGTAGATTATTAACCCATGGGGATGAAGCAAGGGCCAGATGGAAAGAATATTTTGAAAGCCTGATGAATGGGAATTGTTACGGAACAGAGAAAGATAATGTACACTTTAAGTGAGAATACGAAGAGTCACTACTGTCCCGTAAAGTTCCAGGTTCAAAACAAAAGAGTTAGGTAAAATTACAAGTTAAAGTTTAATGCTTAAATTAACAACAAAACATTCAGGACTCATAAGGATAATGTAATGGCAAATAAACAGGTTAAATATATGGTTAACTGCAATAGCCTCTATTAACACGAAATTAGCAAGAGTAAATTTATCTAAGTCAGCCCTGATGAAATGAGATACCAGATAATACTCAGTGAATGCCAGATAAATAATTACAGATACAAACTATTATCAAAAATGACTGACATAAAGATCCATACATGAATTACAAAAACTTCACTAAGCCTACAAATTAAACTTATGCTATACAGTACAAGAAAAAATACAGCAACAGTTATACTCAAATTACACACAGCTGCTAGATGGTTGGAGACTTCTTAAGCACTCACAATAATAATAATTGTACAGGGGAGGACAGAGATGTGAACAAAATGAGGAGCAGATCTAAGTGGCAATGATGCAGAGACTGAGCTCATTATATAGGGGCCGGCAGAGCCTGATACAACTTGTAAGAGGACGCGCAAATGAAAGCCATGGGGACAAAGAGATGACAATCCCGCAAAGTATAACAGAGATGTCGACTTACTCTACTATAACGGTAGAAGGGGGGGACTGAGGCAGAACACGCTCGTGATCAAACATGCAGCAACTGTGCGTTAAAATTACACAAAGGATGATGAAATCATAGGCTATGTAACACCTCCCCACAAAGAAAAAGAAATTTACAAAGGAAATTTCTTATTACTCTAAAACAATCTGTATATGGCATTACAGAACATGCAAAAGCCTTTCCTAATGTTACAAAACATGAGATCTCCCTAGCACGTTCAGTCATAGGTACTTGCCAGTATCCCTTTAACAAATCAAACTTACTTATGTACCTAGCCTTTCCGATCTTGTCTATGCAATCTTCCACATGAGGGAGAGGGTAAGTGTCTGTTTTGGTTATCTGATTAACACGTCTGTAGTCGATGCAAAGCCTCTGTGACCCACCTGGCTTAGGGACTAGAGTGACAGGAGAACTCCACTCGCTCTGACAGGGCTCAATCATCTTGTGGTCCAACAGGTAGCCAAGCTCCTTCTGGATGAGAGGAACTTTCACTGGGTTCACACGGTAAGGAGGCAGTTTAATTGGCTTTGCGTCTCCAACATCGACATCATGCATCAACACAGTGGTTCTTCCTGGAGTAGCACGGAACACTTGCGGGTACTCCTGCAGTAATGCCGAAAACTCCTGCCTTTCCTTGGGTGGTAGATGAGAAAGCTTAGTCTGGAGATCATTCATGATATCAGGATTCTTCCCCAAACTATCACTCAGGCTCATACTGCATGGGAGAGCTTCACTTGCAGACTCGGGTGGAACAACTACAGTGCAGACTGGATTATTTTCGTCCCGCCTGTGATATAACTTTAGCATGTTGATGTGACATAGTTGCTTGTTCTTTCTACGATCTGGTGTGGCGATGACATAGTTGACATCACTGAGTTTCTTCTCCACGAAATAAGGGCCACTAAACTTGGCTTGAAGAGGTTGCCCATGAACTGGTAGCAGAATCAAAACCTGATCTCCTGGCTGAAAGTGGCGTAACCTGGACTTCTTATCATACCAAGTCTTCATCTTCTCCTGAGCAGCTCCTAAATTCTCTCTCGCCAGCTGTAAAGCAGTGGACAGCCGTTCTTTGAAATTCATCACATACTCCAGCAGGTTGACGTCATCTTCCTCCGACAGCCAGCATTCCTTGAGTAGCTTAAGGGGTCCTCTTACTTCATGGCCAAACAGTAGTTCAAAAGGTGAGAAGCCCAGTGATTCATTTGGAGATTCTCTTGCAGCAAACACAACGAATGGAAGACCTTTATCCCAGTCTTTCTGATGTTCCAAACAGTATTTCTTGAGCATCGATTTGAGTGTTTGATGATATCTCTCCAACGCTCCTTGGGTCTGGGGATGGTAAGCTGAAGACGTGATCTGGGTGATGCCCAACTCTTTCAGAGACTGCTTGAAAACATTTGACATGAAATTACTTCCTCGGTCTGACTGTACCTCCTTGGGCAGACCAAACTTTGTGAAGAACCCTAGCATTTCCTTAACCACGTTCTTTGCTGAGATGTTTCTAAGTGGAATGGCTTCAGGATAACGAGTAGCCATATCAATCAGGGTCAACACATAAGAAAATCCTGAAGAAGTCTTAGGAAGAGGGCCCACAATATCCACCAACACACGGGTGAAAGGCGCCTCAAAAGGAGGAATGGGAACTAGAGGTGCAACCTTTTCGGTCTGATTACACTTCCCCACAACTTGACAGGTGTGACAAGACTTACAATACCAGGAAACATCCCTGAAGATACCTGGCCAGTAGAAGTGTTTCAAAATGCGTGCCACAGTCTTCCTCACTCCAAGGTGTCCTGCCAAACTGGAATCATGAGCCACTCTAATGATATCCTGCCTACAAACACGAGGGATGACAACTTGATGTACAACCTCCCATTCACAGTCGGCTGATGCTGTTGGGGGTCTCCACTTCCTCATAAGTACTCCTGACTTTACATAATAACAAGTAGAAGCACCGGCTGACTCTTCTTCACTGTAAGCAGAGTTAGCTAGACCTTTCAACTCAGGGTCAGCAACCTGCAACTCAACCAACTCTTGACGAGACAAATTATCAACACCACGGGGTACTGCCTCATCTGGTGAGTGGTCCAAATTAGCAAGAAAAGTGTCAGCTAGGATAACATCATCATCATCCTCTAAATCACCATTAACTTTAGACTTAGCCCTAGTGACAGCACATGCAGGGAACACATCAGGGACATCACAATCCTGGGACACAGCCGCTGGCTCGCTAGACAACTGAGGAGCTGGACACACTTGACTTCCACCAATATCATTTCCAAGTAAGAAAGTTACACCTGACATTGGGAGTGTCTCAACCAACCCAACCATAACGGAACCATTAACAAAACCAGACTCTAAATTCACTCTGCACAGAGGGACAGAGAAGTAATTATTCCCTACACCTTGTAAGATTACAGTTTCATCAGAGGAATTAAAATTAGAGCCTAGAACACTGGTGAGCATAAGGGATTGGCAAGCACCTGTATCACGATATATTTGAACTGATTTCCTGTCATTACTGTCCAGAGGACTGACAAAACCATCAGACAGGAAATTAGCACATGAATTCTTGAGAGTGTCACCCACGTTACTGCTCAAAAGAGGAGCTCCATCATGAGAATTTAAGTTACCCCTCAAAGCAGGTTCAGTTAACTCAGTTAAAGAATTCTGGGAACTCTCAAGAGTGGACACTAGACCAATTGACTGAATATTTAAAGACTCCTTTTTGTTCACATCACGCTGTCTCCTGAAACATCTCTCCGTAGTATGACCAAGCTTACTACAATAAGTACATTTACTTTTCTGAAATCTAGAGGTGAAGCTGGTATTTACTTCCTGAGAAACATCATCCTTATTCTCTTTCCTGTTACCTGTACTCTGAGTAGAGGCAACGTACTTACTCTCAGCTTTCCCTTTTTCTCTAGAATATCTCTTGTGAGTGAGAACATACTCATCAGCTAAAACTGCAGCATCAGACAAATTATCTATTCTTTTCTCATCAAGATATAGGCTTACATCTTTATAAATACACCTTTTGAAGTCCTCCAGCAAAATCATCTGCTTAAATTTGTCAAAATCAGAATCCACATTCTTAGAATTTAACCACTGCTCCAACAAATCTTCTTTGATTTTTGCATACTCAACATGGGATTGCTTATCTTGCTTGTAAGTTGTCCTAAATTTTACTCTATAGGCTTCAGGAACAAGCTCATAGGCCTTAAGAATCAAGCTTTTAACTACATCATAATTATCACATTGATCCTGAGGCAAAGATGCATAAGTTACTTGAGCTTTACCGGTGAGAACAGTTTGAAGGAGTACTGGCCAATACTCCTTAGGCCAATTAAAACCTGTAGCTACCCTCTCAAACAACTGAAAATACTTTGTTAAATCAGATTCATTAAAAGGAGGGACAAGTTTAACATTTTTAGCCACATCAAAATCATCAGAGCTAGATGATCCAGTTCCACCTTGTTTCATGCGATACTCATGGTCTGCCTGAATCCTAGCAAGTTCAACTTGTGCGTGAAATTCAGCCTCCTTAACATCAGCCTCCTTAGCACGTGCTTGAAATTCAGCTTCCTTCACACGAGCCTCCTGCAGGGCTAGCTGTAACTTAGCTAATTCAATCTGCGTTTGCTCATTTGGAGGAGTTACATTAAACAAGCTTTTATTAATCATGCCAACAATTTGATCTTTAGAATGATGAGAGTGAACTGCAATTCCCAATTGTTGAGCAACAAGCTTAAGTTCATTCTTTGTTCTGTTTTCTATATCACACACTGTTTGCACATTTGACAAAAAATCTTTGGCTTCATCAAGTGTAGAAATAGTAGCCATCATGAATATATCACAGTCACAAAATATCAAACAATATCCTTATGATAATATCCTGAATATCCTGATATGAGGTCGCCAAATTTATGTTACGGAACAGAGAAAGATAATGTACACTTTAAGTGAGAATACGAAGAGTCACTACTGTCCCGTAAAGTTCCAGGTTCAAAACAAAAGAGTTAGGTAAAATTACAAGTTAAAGTTTAATGCTTAAATTAACAACAAAACATTCAGGACTCATAAGGATAATGTAATGGCAAATAAACAGGTTAAATATATGGTTAACTGCAATAGCCTCTATTAACACGAAATTAGCAAGAGTAAATTTATCTAAGTCAGCCCTGATGAAATGAGATACCAGATAATACTCAGTGAATGCCAGATAAATAATTACAGATACAAACTATTATCAAAAATGACTGACATAAAGATCCATACATGAATTACAAAAACTTCACTAAGCCTACAAATTAAACTTATGCTATACAGTACAAGAAAAAAATACAACAACAGTTATACTCAAATTACACACAGCTGCTAGATGGTTGGAGACTTCTTGAGCACTCACAATAATAATAATTGTACAGGGGAGGACAGAGATGTGAACAAAATGAGGAGCAGATCTAAGTGGCAATGATGCAGAGACTGAGCTCATTATATAGGGGCCGGCAGAGCCTGATACAACTTGTAAGAGGACGCGCAAATGAAAGCCATGGGGACAAAGAGATGACAATCCCGCAAAGTATAACAGAGATGTCGACTTACTCTACTATAACGGTAGAAGGGGGGGACTGAGGCAGAACACGCTCGTGATCAAACATGCAGCAACTGTGCGTTAAAATTACACAAAGGATGATGAAATCATAGGCTATGTAACAGAATAGAGAGAGCAGAGCAGCTGTAAGCATGTTTGGTTTTGGGGGTGTGCAGAGAAGAAATGCAGTGCAAGAAGACGTGACACTCGCACAGGTGAAGAGTGCTGTGAAGCGGCTGAAAAATGGGAAGGCAGCTGAGGTGTATGCAGAGATGCTTAAGTGTGGTGGAGAAAGTAGAGTGAAGTGCTTATTGGAGATACGTAAGAAAGCATGGAAGGGTGAAACTGTGCCAGCAGAGTGGAAAAAGGGTCTGATTGTAACCCTGTACAAAAATAAAGGTGAGCGAAGTGAGTGCAAGAATTAACGTGGAATACGTGTATTGAGTGTGGTAGGGAGGGTATATGGAGGAATTATTATAGAGAAAGTAAGACAGAGATCATCAGTCCTAGTGAATGATGAACAAGGTGACTTTAGAAGTGGCATAGGATGTGTGGATCAAATATATGCAGTGAGACAGATTGCAGAGAAGGCTTGTGAGAAGGACCATAAGGTGTTTATGGCATTCATGGATCTGGAAAAAGCATACGGCAATGTGGAAAGAGAAGGATTGTGGAAAGTTTTGCGCATGTACCGTGTATATGGTAAGCTGCTAGGTGCCGTCAAGAGTTTCTATGATGGTAATGAACATGTGTAAGGGTTAATGGGCATCTAAGTGAATGGTTCACGATCGGTGTGGGCGTGCGACAAAGTTGTGTGATGTCCCTATGGTTGTTCAATATATATGTGGATGGGGGTGATGAGAGAAGTAAAAACACGAGTAATGGAGAGGGGGATGCTGTTGGTAATGAATGGTGATGGATGGAATATCTCAAATTTGTTGTATGCTGATGATGCAGTACTGCTTGCAACTACCGGACAAGAACTTTGTAGGCTAGTGCAGAGTTTTGCTGAGGTCTGTGAGCCTCGTGCCTCGAGAGTAAATGTAGAAGAGAGTAAAGTGATGGTTACTGAGAGAGAAGCTGACTTCCAGTGGGATGTTGCAGTGAAGAGAGAGAAACTGGAATTGGTGAGAGAGGTCAAATACCTGGGTACAGGGACAGAAAAGAGAGGAAAATGTGCAAAAGATGTTGAAAGTAGAGTGACACAAGAAAAAAAGTTGCTGGTGCAATGAAGGCCTTGATAAAAAACAAAGACTTGAGTGTTGCAGCTGCACGAGGCTTACATGAAGGAGTGTTAGGGCCAACTGTAAAATATGGATGTGAGACTATGGTGTGGCAGGAAAATGAAATGTCAAGAGTAAGAGTAGTGGAGATGGGACTGCTGAGGAATGTATGTGGAGCACAGAGAGTGGACAGGATGCGAAATAATATGATTCGTGAAAGATGTGGAGTGTGGAAGTCGGTGAACACCAGAATCAAAGAGAGTATTCTGAGATGGTATGGTCATGAAGAGAGAATGGATAACAACAGAGTGGTGAAAAAGGTATATCTAAGCGAATTTTAAGAAAGAAGGGGGCGAGGTAGGCCAAGGAGAAGGTGGAGGGATACGGTGTATGAGTGTGTGAGGAAGAGAGGTATGGAAGTCGGTAAGGCTAGGGAACTGACAAGAGATCGAGCTGGCTGGATGAATGTTGTGAGAAGAAATGCATGATCAGGGATTCGGCACCCCTTTTTAACGTGGCAGCGTCCGGATTGACTCTATCGGATACGTATATGTGAATGTTTTTGGCGTGTCCGATAGAGCCAGGATTCCGGGGGCTTGAATGATGAGTTAATGGAAGCGTGGCCCATTGGATTGGGCAAATTTGTGCTGTCTGGACATTGCTACTCCCCACCCTGCCCTTGGGTGGGAAAGGAGGTCCGGATGAATAACAATAATAATGATGATAATAATAATAATAATAATAATAATAATAATAATGATGATACTATAAATTTTTGATAGGTGGGTGTGCCCATCATCCACTCACTCATTGTAGTGCTCTCTCTCTCTCTCTCTCTCTCTCTCTCTCCAGTTAACTCTGCACTAAGTGACAAGGCAAAGGATTTCCTGTTACCCAGTACACCACCAGAACACTGGTTTGTAGCTGTAAAGCCATAAGACGCCTCGTGGTCTCGTGGGGTAATGCGCTCCAGATGAATGGATCATGAGGGGTGTTTGGGGTTTGTTGCCCACATAACGATACTCAGGGGTGGGTGGAGCAGGTCACCCATTCCTTAAATGCCGGGGGTGAGTAGTGTAACCCGGCTCCTGACTCTTCTGACGGGGGGGGAAAAAAAAAAAAAAAAAAAAAAAAAGCAGGGAGAAGGAGGATCGGGCGATTCATGGATGAATGATAATAATAATAATAATAATAAGAAGAAGAAGAAGAAGAAGAAAAAGAAGAACAATAATAGAAATAATAACAATAATAATAATAATAATCGACCATGCAAAGTGATTGTCATATATTAAGGTAATTAGTGATCATTATAGGAACTGGTTTTCCATGTGGTTTATAAATGGCAGTTCGGAAATGCACTTAGCTGATAATTTGTATTGATAAGCATCCGTGACGCATGTGAAATGTTGTATTAGTTTTTGTCGATACCCGTAATATTCTAGTGATTGGAAACCTCTGTCCTTGTGAGACGAGGTGTGTGTGTGTGTTTCTGTGTGTGTGTGTGTGTGTGTGTGTGTGTGTGTGTGTGTGTGTGTGTGTGTGTGTGTGTGTGTGTGTGTGTGTGTGTGTGTGTGTGTGTGGTATGAGGTGTTGCACTGTGAGATGTAGTCGTATTAGCTGAAGTGTGAGTGTTTGAGGTTTGGCGGTGAAGTTGTGTAAGGTGTAGCAGCTTAGGTTGTGGCATTTTTCGATGTGCCATTGTGTTTTGTGTGACGTGGCAGCATGGAGTATGATAATGTGTGGTTTGTGATTCTGAAGTGTGGCAGTGTCTCTGTTTTTCCAGTGTGAGGTGTGATAATACGTAGTGTAGCGGTGCGAGGCTAGGCATTGTAAAGTAAGACAGTGCAATTATGTGAGGTGTGAAAGAGATATGATGGTGTGCGGTGTGACACTGTAAGACATGGCCCAATGTTGTATGAGCTGTGACTGTAAGGTTTGTTTTACTTATCACTGTAAAGTGGAGCCGTGTGACGGTGTGTTGCGTGTGAGTAAATGATGTGATGGTATGTACTGGAGTAGAGTGCGGTGTCAGTAAAATGTGTTTGTATGACATGTAACAGGAATGGCAGTGGGAGATGTGACAGTGTGAGTCGGAACATGGGCTGTTCCTTCTTCCACTGGCATTGTTGCATCTGAGGGTAGACAGGTGCATGAACTCGCCTAATGCGCGTCAGCTTCACACTTATGTGAAGGCAAGTCTGTCGATTTCCTCCCTTAGTGTGCTAAGTATTCAGTGCGTCTAAATCAGTTTTCAGGAATACAAGTATGTCCCTTCGCTCTCTGTAGGATAGTATCAAAGAGAATTCTGTATAGACAGAAAAACGTATAATGCCTCTCATAGGTTATGTATATTGACTATCAGAGAAAGGTAAAAAGCAGTAGAGAATAATATTATCCGAACTTTTCAACGGTCTGTACTATGAGTCAAAATATTCGACGATAATTCCTGCCGGCTTTAGCAATGGAAAGTTACATGAACATTTCTGTGTGGCAGCAGTATGAAGCACACACACACACACACACACACACACACACACACACACACACACACACACACACACACACACACACACACACACACACACACACACAGAATGAGATGGAAGGATATTATCTGACGTCTGGGGAAGATTGGGAAATAAGAAAGCTCGAACAGAATGCTGGGAGATAATTTTCGGCGAGCTATATATAGTTCATGGTGTGAGAGTGGCAGTCCATAACATGAGTACTGTAGATAAGGTATATTATGGTTTTAATTCCCTTTAGCCAAGGAACATATTTCTCATCAGTTAGGAAGAATCTATATTAGTGAGGTTGATAGCCTTCTCATTGTCGGGATAACTCTAGTAATGTATTTCAGTAACGGCAGAGGACTATATTCAGGAGTGACCCATGGGAGCTTCAGAATATTAATGACTGTCTTATCTCACCCCTCAAATTCAATACATTTCCCTTTAAGATATATAGAGTCTTTTTGAAACTGCAGGGACAACTGAAAAAGATGACACTATATTGAAATAATTACTTGTTCACGAAAAGTTTATTTTTTTGTCACTTCGAATAGGAGAGCAAAGACTTGTCATAGTCGATAAGAAACCTAACATTGGTATGGGTACATATATCTATTTTTCCCTTCACCCTTCCTTTTTGTTTCCTTTTCCTCTCCAGTTCTTTCCCTCACCCTCTCTCGCAGCCTTCCATCACTCTCCCTCTTCCGTCGCCCTTCCACACTCTCCTTCCTTGTCCTCCTTCACCCTCCCTCACTCTCGTCTCTCGTCTCTCCTCACTCTCACTGGCTTCCATTCTTCCTCGCTCTACCCTTCTCCATCCATCGTCACTCTTTTCCTGTACTCTCCTCACTCTTTTCCCCCACCCTTCCTCACTCTCACCGCTCACATTCCTCCACTCTGTCTCTGTCTGCACTACTCTCCTCCTTTCTCTCCTTTCCCAGCTCATTCCGCTCTCCAGTCACTCCCATCTTAACTCATTTCTCTTCTTGCTTCATTTCGTGCCCGGAATCTCGCCTTGCCTTGCGTCATCCTTACATCGCGTACATGTCTTGCATCACACTCACACAGTACTTCATTTTCAGCTTTTTACACTATACTACTTTACTCTGAATTCTTTTCTGCATTTTCTCAATTTCAACTTTTCTTCATCCTAAATTCCCAAAATACCTTCTTTCACAACAAAATCAAAGTACTTAACTTATGCACTACTACTTCACTTTCAGAGTTTCGTATGTTGTTACACTCCTTTTCCTGGACGCATCTTCTTTTAGCTAACCCCCACACTGCACACTACGATACTTCCAATTCTTTTGCTCACATCTATCCCCCCCCCCCCTTTTTTTACTAATTTAACTCTCAAGTTCTCTACTCCCAGCCATCTTGCACTCAGACTGTCTCATTTTCAGCCTTTCTGATCTTCAGTATTCCCTTGACTCAGATCTATTCATTTTCGTGTTCCTCTTACCCTCCACCTTCTTAATTTCAACCATTTTCATATGACAGAATCCACTTGCCCAGACGCCTCCTTTAGCAATCGACGCTCTCAAAGTACACTCCATCTTCGCACAACACTACTGCGCTTTCAACACAAGTTTTAGAGAGACAGACAGACAGACAGACAGATATAGATATAGGTATAAGGAATAGGAACCCTACCGTAGCTATGACCCACGTCATGTTTATTTCTGACCAACGTTTCGAAACATTCACGTTTCATCATCAGAGCCTGTACACCGGAAATAGCACCATTAAAACAAAAGAAAAGAGACAACATGTAGCAAAATATATACCAAAAAATTATTATTATTATTATTTTTTTTTTTTTCAAAAAGGAGAGGGGTGCTAAAAAAATGAAAACACTTAAGAAGTATGAAGATAAGAAGCGACGACGATACCAGCCACTTAGTAAAATATTGTAAAAGATTATTACGTATACCAACACTTGAAAAAAAAAAATCCTACAATTTAAAATATATTCTAAAAGCCACTAATAAAAATACCCAATAAAGATAAAACCACAACAAACAAACCTGCTTAAAAACAATGTAGCTGGTCTCAGGATCCAATGAAGGGTCTCTCAGTATATGCAATATATGTATATTATGACTCTATAATAATTGTTAGGTCCTCCTCCCTTCAACTTCTTCCCAGGACTGAAAACATTGTAGCCGCGATTGGATGATCATAACCTAATAAGTGATTTTTAATGACAGAAAATGAATTTTTGATTAGCCAAGCCTCTATTCGGGCATTATATATATATATATATATATATATATATATATATATATATATATATATATATATATATATATATATATATATATATATATATATTCCTACTCAGGTAAACCTGGTTCTGACAGATCAGGTCGATATGTTCGATGCTATAGTTTAGTAACCTACAGACGCCTGGGATCCGTATCCTTCTCAATAGCTTCCTCACTTGTGCCCATTTGCAGGCTGTAGGGGGCTACTATCGTATCTCCCTCTGTTTTTGTTTTATATCACTTAAAATTGCATGTCGGGTCTGTGGGACCAACGTGTACCCGAGGAGGGGGAAGGGAGTTTACTCCTGTTTACAGGTTGTTTTTATGCTGTGTGGGATCCACAATGCCCACCATGAAAGACCTCCATTCCTCAAGTTGTAACACAAGTGCTAGTCTTATCGTTTTCTTTGTTTTCTTGTATAGCTACTGCAAAAATAAAACTTTTCTTTTGGGGGGACTTTTTTTTTAATGTGTTGACTTAAGTGAAGCAAAACATATTTGCATAAATTTGTATCTGATAAGACCTAATGCACTGCAGGATATTCAGGAATTCATTATATGAAATTTGTGTGACACTACAGCATTTTATTATGCTGTGCCTGACAGACTCAGGTTTACCTGAGTTGTATGCGAAACTGTTGGTTTACACATATATATATATATATATATATATATATATATATATATATATATATATATATATATATATATATATATATATATATATATATATATATATATATATATATATTTCACTTTTAAATTTCCTTAAATATACAAGTAGCTTTCCCAGAGGCCTCACTGTATTAATTCCCTCAAGCTAGCACAAAGGACTTCATACTCAACTTCCTTACTCTGACTACTTCACTTTCAAATGTAACTTATTATACTCGCATAACACTAACCCTCGTTTAACCTTCTTCTACCACTGTTTTGGCTTCATTAGATGTCTCTCTTCATAGCTAACCTCCTCAACACTTCAGTTTCAGCCCTTTTACACTACACTACATTTGCATGAACATTAGCTTTCTGTGCTGCATATCTCACTTGCAATTTTTCTCATATCACTGCACTAGTTTTTTCCACGCGCGTCATGGTCAACCTCCTCCGACACGCTCACAGAACTTCAATGTCTGCCTGCTTATGCTTATTCACTGTTCAACTTTTCTTTGCTTTCAGGTTCCTATTACTCATTCTTTTCTGAAATGAAGTCATCTGGGATTACCAACCATATTTACTTAGATGATAGGATCGAGGTAGGGTTATGAAAGAGTTTTAACTATATCATGTTCCCCTGATTTGTTCTGCTCTTTGTGAAATCCTTGGCATTAGGCTGAATAGAATAATGGACGAAGTATGACCATGGGGAAGTTACTACTCCGTCATTTTAAAATTTTTAAACATTGCATAGCTTTAATTTCAATTTTCCTACCCATTGTAACCTTACTTTCTACTTTTCCTACTATTACTGTTTCACTTCCAACATTCCTTACTCTCATAACCTCATTTTCAACTCTCCTTACTATTATTGCCTCACTTTCTACTTTCTTTACCATTATTGTATCACTTTCAACTTTACTTACTATTCTTGCCTCACTTTCTACTTTCTTTACTATTATTGCCTCACTTTTTACTTTCCTTACTATTATTGCCACAACTTTTACTTTCCTAACACATGTTGCCTCACTTTCAGCTGTCTTTTGCTCAGATCCCCTCACTTTCAACTTTCCTTACTCATATTGTCATACTTCTGACTTTCCTTATTCACATCGCCAGATTATCTGCCGTGTTTAGCAAGGCGAGCCGATGTAGGATTTGTCAGTGTGTGTGTGTGTGTGTGTGTGTGTTTTACCAAAATATCTGAAAAAGTTGCAGACGTCTTCAGGAAACAGCAACTATGTGGGTGTGCAGAAGCCAGTTACCTTTGGTGTTGATTTGATCAAAGACGACCTAATGGCAGCCTCCACATATTTTTCAATATGGTTTGGCTTTTTGTGAAACGCGATGACTGAAATACGTAGAGTCTTGCGATTTTTATCTCCTGTCACACCAGACGATTTTATTCACATCAGGATAGAATTTCCAAACTGGTAAGGTTAGGTAAAGCCTTCATTGAACCCTTCATTAGTAGAAATATTTCCTAAGTTGAATAAAATCATAATGCTTGTAGTGTGATCAAGATGAGATATATAATATTTTAGTTTAAAAATACGATATTATTTAAATGGATTATCTCCCTCTCCCGTCAAGTTTCTCACACTCCCTTCCAGCCAGCAACTCTCTCTAAACTCTTCCGTACACTTCCTTTCAGCCTAAACATCGTTTAACTCTATCTCCCATAAACCTTCTCACACGTTCATTTCACTTCCATCTTATCCTTACCTACCTTCTCGTTTATCCTTCCAGTATTAATACCGCTCAACTCAGTACCCCTCCACCCCATCTCTTCCATAACTCCCTCCTCCATGAACCTTCTTATATTCGCATCTGGCCTCTATCAATCCCTCATCTTCCAGTCGACATCTCCCCCGTAACTCCGACTCCCTTGAAACTCCCTCCCTCTGTAGTGCTGGCAAAGTTTAATTCATCTTCGTCTCGCCTCCACTCCTTCTTTTTTCTTAGAAGTGAGCTATAATAATTATATAATCTGCATAATTTTCCCATTTCATTCAATGTTCATCCCGTCTTTTCTCTCTGCAGCCTTTTATTAGCAAGTTATTTTCCTTTTCGTTCTGTAGATTTTGTATATATACGAGTATGTATAAAAAATTATATATATATATATATATATATATATATATATATATATATATATATATATATATCACGGGGGAAAAATGTGAATGCTAGGAATAAAATGATGCTAATAATCGAAAGTAAACACAGATAATTGACTTGTGAAATCAAATAGTAAATTTTACTTTATGTAGCTTACTTCGCCGATTCTCTAAATATGAGAATCTTATAAACTTTCTCAACATTACACAGCGGAGACTAATCACTCACGAATGATGTATCATTAGTACTGTTGGCCTCTGAGAAAGTGTCCTTACTCCCTGATAATCATAAATAATAATCATCGAGACAAGTTCTTGCTAGTGCTTAACTCCTAGTTGGCACAACGGATTTGAGAATTAATACAAAAGAACTGGCTTAAATACCAGTTGTGATTAATATAGAAATATGTGCAAACTGGGATAAGCAAATTTAAGAAAGCACAATGTGGAGAAATCAAACACAATTCTACATTTACGTTAAGCTCAAGAAAGGAACTGTAAATTTATTAATTACAAGAAAAATTTACGTTAAAAGTATCTCAAAATGAATTCAAATATCAAAGGAGAGACACTCACTCACTCTCATTCAAAAAGCTAATTAGACTTAAACCTAGGAAAAAGAACAGAAACACTAGTCAGTGGAGGAAATGGAGCTGAAGCTACGCAAGACTGGCATCTGTCTGTTGCTATGGCAGGCACTGCTCGCTGCTAAGTCCACTATACCAATCACCAACTCGGTGGGGAGATGGGGGGAATTCATTGTACAACTGGAGACTCTGCTCTCAGCGCTGGGCATGACAAGTACCTTCTCCCATCATGGCCTGAAGCTGACTAATTAAAGTAAGCAACCTGGGGCACAGAGCACGAGAGATGAGAGTGGCTCAACTCAACGGTCGGAAAAGCAATGCATGGGAACGACAATTACACAAAAAGTTTCTCTCAGTGAAATGCACTGTCTATACAGAAAGACAGTCACTAATATAAACAATGACAAGGTTTATGAAAACTCATTACAATCTGAGTGGGAAAGCAAGGCAGTTAACGGACTGAGTGAATGTTTAAGCATTTCAAAATTCTTCAGGCGTTCCCAATATCATACTATCACAATGTTGTAAATTAATTCGTGACACTATGCCCATCAAAATGAAACTTTTTATACAAAATATAATAAAAGGTAATATTTACATCCTAACTCAGTCACACAAGATTCAGTGTGGTGTGTGTACTATTCTGCTACAGGAGAAAATCACTGTCGCCAATGAGCGTAAAAACCTCATATTTACGTAATAGAAGCAAACTTTAGGGAAAAAGCTCCGTGACAATGGTGAAAAATCCTGTACTTAGGTCAAACTGAGTGAAAGTTCGCT
Source organism: Coenobita brevimanus (assembly GCF_032717465.1). Classification (NCBI taxonomy): domain Eukaryota; kingdom Metazoa; phylum Arthropoda; class Malacostraca; order Decapoda; family Coenobitidae; genus Coenobita; species Coenobita brevimanus. The sequence continues at coordinate 18,098,892 of NC_137014.1, read as the reverse complement.
ACATTTACATTAACAACTAATTGTTATGTAGCGTGGTGTATGTAACACATGGTGTAAGTGTGACAGTTGTAGTGTAACTGTACCTACGTGTAAAGTGATATAATATAAATTAATAGTAAATGGAGACGACGAGGGAGAAGAGAAGAGGCGGCAGCATGTGGCAGAAATGATCAGCAGATCTGCACTGGAAAACTGCTATGCCCACCATCTCTACCTGCGAAATCAACCAAGATGGAGCATCAAAAGTGTCGATGTAACAAACAGTTTGTATTAAACTACAATCTCTCTCTCTGCCTAGTAGTCAGTACATATACTACAAAAGGTACACCATTATTGGGTATATTATTAACCAGGATATGTAGCCCTTGGATTGCTCAAATCTCTCAGAACCCTTGTAGTTTACTGGTTAAACCTACATCATTAACCAGGAAATGTGCTAGTCCTTGGATTGCATAAATCTCTCAAAACATCCAGTTTACTGGTTAACCCCTTAACCGCGGGGCGTCACTTTCGTGACGCTTGGGAGCAAGGGATCATACCGCGGGGCGTCGCTTTTGTGATTCTGTGTTATTTTGAATTCACCTGGGCTTCCAAGTGGGGGCTTGTATCATCTATCAGTACTGCCAATGTCCAACACTAGTCAGCACTCCTAATCTCATCTGTACTCCCATCCATTGTTGACAATTTAGCCATTTCTCCCAGTTCTTGACTCCCCTCCCTACCCCCCCTCCATTACCCTATCCACTCGCCTGCCCGGCCGTGCTACGCTAAGTAAATCTTCCCTGGAATTTTTCACTGATTTCATCCATTGAAATAAGCCCTATGTCCTATTCTTATACCAAATAATATATACAAGAAAGAAATAAGGTAAGTGAGAGTGCCATACACCTGGAATTGGCTAATTATCACCTGACAACACCTCACGTGCACTCGTTCGCTAATTTTCGCTGTTTTTTTCCCCTTGAAATATGCCGTATAATCTATTTTCGTAATAAATATACATGTAAGGAGGGAAGGGAGAAGCCTAAGTGATATTTACATTCACCTGGAACTACCTAATTTATAATGTATTGTCTAGATTTCCTGCCAATCATATCAGTGCTAGACAAAGCTGTTTCAAGATATAACACTGGTAGCTCTGAATATATATCTCCTAAGTAGGCCTCTAATCTATTTTCGTAATAAATATACATGTAAGGAGGGAAGGGAGAAGCCTAAGTGATATTTACATTCACCTGGAACTACCAAATTTATAATGTATTGTCTAGATTTCCTGCCAATCATATCAGTGCTAGACTTAGCTGTTTCAAGAAGTAATATTGGTAACTCTGAATAACCCCTAGCAGGCCTCCATGCTGGCCCTCGCACCGTTATCAGTTTACTCTCACCTTCCGAAGCGAGAGTACGTATGTTTCTTCTTGCTGACTTCAAGGCCTTTTTTCACCCCCATGCAAATGGCCCTGTGACCTTTACCCCCTACTAAACCTTGTGTGGAAAGAGGTAAAGGGCTGACAATTGATAAAAGAGTGACTACGATCTTTCTATGAGTAAAACAGTGCAGGTGGAATTGTAAATAATGTGTAAATAATGTGTAAACAGCAAGTGAAAGTAATGAATGTAAATATACATGAACAACGGAAAATAGTTTTATAAGTTATTTCAAGTGACAGTGCACAACACAGTGTAAATAAAATAGAAATGTAAATAATGTAAAGAAAATAGAGAACGTAAATAGAAATGTAAATGAGTAGTATTATAAGAATACGAGTATATACCCTAGGAGTAATGAAAGTGAAAATTTCACTCTAGCATGTCTGAATGCTATGAGTTATGAGAGTGAAGATGAAAGTGACATTCACTCTCAATGCCAGTATACAGGACGAGAAAGTGAATGCTATGTATTTTACTGAAAGAAATTGAATCCCTACAGTGACAATAAACTAATACTACTGAAGGAAACTTATGGATAAAGACTGTAGATATATATAAGTGTTATATAGTAATAGAAATATAAAGTGTGAGGGGTTTTATGAATAATAAATGACAGACTACCAAGAGCGAACTAGTGCCAGTGCGACGATCAGACGCGCTCGTAATTTCCATTGCTTTCACAGTTTTTTTTTTTAGTATGGATCCCAAACTACTTGAAAATTGTAGAATAGTGTTTATAGTGTTTGTATCTGGCTGTGGTAATCATATTACGGGTTGTCGGGAAGTGTAAAGTGGAGACTTCGTTACCCTACTTCAGAGGTCTCCACAAGTCCTACGGTAACCAACGAAGGCTCAACAATCATTCCAGGAGAAAGCTGAAGGTATGTGCCATAAGCATATGTAATTTTATTATTCTAGGACTAATAACTGATTTTTGGCAAATATTTTTTGAGAGTCTGTCGGAGCCCAAATAACCCCGCGGCACACGCAAGTCATTGGTAAACAAGCCCGCGGTGTAGGGGTTAAACCTACATTATTATCCAGGAAACATGGTAGTCCTTGGACTGTATAAATTTTTTAGAACATCCAGTTTACTGGTTAAACCTACATCATTAACCAGGAAACGTGCTAGTCCTTGGATAGCATAAATCTCTCAGAACATCCAGTTTACTGGTTAACCCGAGGCATCCCATCGATGTATGGGTACGTTGCAACATTTTATCACAGCTAGTCCCGTCGATGTACTGGTACGTCGTGCAATTGCAAGGTTCATAATTTGCACAATTTTCAATTTTTGCATGTGATTTTTCGTACGTATACACGGGACACTTTCCTCTATTCCTCTGCAAAATGCCAGGCAGGGACAATGCCTTACACCACATAACCTCCCTCCCCTCCCTGCATGCCATTGTCTTGGCAATTCACCTGTTACCAGTGGCCTCGCCAATAAAGACATTCAGGGCCAGAGAGATTCCCCAATCGATGACAATGTGGAGGACAAAGTTTACATAACATTAGAGGAAGAAACAGTCAGAAATGATGATCAGGTAATGTCGCCAAAAAAGGTCAGGTATGTTAATGAGTTAGTGAGTGAAACAATGCTTATAATGCCTATATTACTGTTTGAAAACCAATATACTCTCGTACTACATATAAATTCGTACCAAATAAATAAATACCATTCATGAGTGTTGTGGAATAGTTACCCTCCCATAGAACTCGTTTTCTCTGGAGCCAGCCTGATAGAAAACCCAGTAAGGTAAGGAGGTACTTCTATCTGTATTTAGTATTTCAAACCTCAGGTGAGTGATTTCTTTATGAATTATCGATGTTTCTCACCAAAAGCGGAGGTTTTAGACAAAAAAAAAAAAATATCCAAAATAACTCGGGATTGGGGGGTGTCAGAGGTGCGAAATAGCTCGGGACGTGATGGGTTAAACTTACACTTACAATTAGTATCAGCAAGCTGAGAATCCCTATCCAAACTCAGGTAGGTCACATTTTAACACCCTATGTGGGTGTGAACATGCATGTGGATAATGTGTATTCTCCGGGAATCCTCAGACAGGCCCATAGCTCAAGACACACCACAAGGTAATTCAGACACAGCCTCGGATTGCCTCTGCAGGGGTCTCAAACTTCCCCCTTAACCTACAGTACATTTGTATGTACAAACTTTGGTCATAATATGCCGTATAGGACCAATGAGCAAGACGGCAGATCTTACTGATATGCTATTAACTGGGAGCCAAGCTAGTCCTTGGATTATTCAAATCTCTCAGGACCCCTGTCTCATGGACCCCAGTGTACAATAGTTGCCTGTGTTAGTCATCAGTTAGCAGGCAAGACATCAGATCTGCACCTACATTGTCACTTCCCTTGATGTATCTCACAACAAGGTTAAACTGCTGCAAATACAGTGTCCAGCATGTCAGTCTAGCATTAGCTGTCTTACTTGAGCTGAGGATAGTGAATTGCATATGATCTTTTTGCAGAGTGAATGGTGCTCCATATAAATAATAATAGTACTATATGTAATTATTATATGTTCTTTCTCAACAGTACTGTAATTCCTCTCAGTGAGTTATAGCTTATGGCTGTGATATGCTACTGAGAAAATTCCATCTTCTGATTCTTACATTAGTATGGCACCTACTCCATCTTGTGAAGCATTGGTGCGCAGTACGAAAGGTTCATTGGAATCAGGCAACTGCAAGATAGGCTCCATACACAGCATAATCTTGAGGGTGGCAAAAGATCCCTCTTGCACTTCTTGCCCATTCAGTGGTATTTGGAGGACATTTCCAAAGCGTCTCATACAACAGCTGGGCAATGAGGACAAAGTTGGGGACAAAACTTCTATAATACCCCACTAGGCAGAGGAATGCCCTAACCTGTTTCTTGGTCACGGGTCTCGGTGCTTCCCTAACTTTCTGATCTTATCACCCTGACACCTGCAGCGACTGTTGCCAACAATATATGCAAGGAACTCCACCTCACTGTGCACAAATTTACACTTGCTAGGCTTCACAGTCATGTTGAAACTCTGGAGTCTACTGAAGAAAATTTCAAAGAGTCTGAGGTGCTCCTCCAACGTGGCAGAATGAACAAGGACATCATCAACGAACATTTCTACACCTACGATACCATAGAGCACTTGTCTCATGGCTGAACTGAATACTGCTGGGGAACTGGTAAGTCCAAATGGGAGGACTTTACACTGAAACAACCCCCTAGGAGTAGCAAAGGCAGTGAACTGATGACTCTCGGGATGAAGGGGAATCTGGAAGAATCCGTTCGCCAAATCGAGCTTCGTGAAATATCGTGACCCTGCCAGCTTGGAGAAGATAGCAATGTGGTCACCCATTGGCTCAGCATCCATTATGGTAATTGCATTTAGCCTTCTATAATTGCCACAAATCCTGACTCTGCCATCCTTCTTGTGGACTACTACCATTGGACTACAGTAGGGAGATGAGGACTTTTCAATAATACCTGCAGTCTCCATATCGGCAATTTTCTTCTCTACTGTGTCCAGTAGTCGCATGGGAATCAGATATGGCTTAACCTTCACAAGAGTATTGCTGGTCAACTCAATTTTGTGACACACAATCATTGCAAGTTTAGGTTGGTCAGAGAAGACATCAGCATACCGACAAAACAGTGACCTTATGGCATTCTGGTCATCTAATGATAAGTCAGTGTTCAGTAAGACATCTCCGACAGTCTCCTCCTGATGGGACCGAACGGTTAAGGGCTCATCATTATGGTCATCAGCTGGGATCACCACAGCTGCCCCAGTTTCTTCCAGTGGCTGGTCACTGTTATTGGCCACTCATAGGCCAGTCTCCTCGGGGTTTGACATTTAAACGTGGAACCTTTTACGAAGATTCCCCATCTGGATTATGTAGCTGAGGCCTGAAATGCGCTCTGCAACATCATATGGACCCTTCCACTGTGCCAAAAACTTATTCTGGGCAGTAGTGAGTAACACCAAGTATTTATTGCCTGGACTGAACTTCCGAAGCTTTGCTTTCTTATCAAAGTAGGCTTTTTGAACTTCGCGCACCTTGATCAATCCTTCCTTAGCTAACTTGCATGTCGACTGGAGGTGGTCAGCTAAATCAAGGACGTAGATGTAGGTGGTCTTGACTTCAGGGTCGGGTTCTTCATCATCTCATAACTCATGAAGGACTTGAAGTGGCCCACGGATCGACCTTCCATACACCAGTTCAAAAGGTGAGATCTTCAAAGAATGCTGTGGGGCTTCTTGATAAGCAAATAGAAGTGGGGCAATGAATCGTGGCCATTCCTTTGGCTGTTTGGCAGCCTTGCACTTTAGCATCATCTTGAGAGTCCCACTGAACCTCTCACACAACCCATTACACATGGGATGATAGGGTGTAGTTCGCAGGCCTCAGATAGACAACAACCTGAATGCTTCTTTCATCATCACAGAGATGAACTGCAAACCCTGGTCGCTTAAGACCTCCTTGGGGATACCTACATGACAGAACACCTCAATCAGTGCCTCAGCAACAGTGACGGCCTCTATATTCTTAAGGGCCACGGCTTCAGGCCACTATGTGCTGAAATCAACGATAATGAATATACTTTGATCCATCACTAGCCCCAGGAGAAATTGGCCCAACAATGTCAACTGCTACTCTCTTGAATGGTTCAGAGATTATAGGCATTGGTTTCAATGGCATAGGACGGATATGTCCCTGGTCAGTGGTAGGCTGACACACATCACAGGAATGCACAAGCCTAGGTATTTTCTGTTCTATTACTGACCAGAAAAAGTCAGCATGGATGTGGTCAGAGGTTTTCTTTTGGCCCATGTGACCTCCCATCACTGAACAATGACCTAGTTCAAGCATTGCTCAGCAATACTTTGTGGGAATAACAAACTGCAGTCGAACCTCGCCCTAGGGTGTTTGTGACACACAGTACAGCCGTCCTTGCTTACCAGTGGAGTAGACTGTAGCACCAGTCGAGCAGGGCAGTACTCCCGAGGTGGATGGAAAGCTGATGACAGGGAGTGCTGGAGCTCCCGTTTCATCAGCCCTCAGGACTAGTTCCTGACCATCCCCCTTTGCTGAACTTTTTCAGTGTCTCAGTTACACAGAGAGTAGGCCAGCATGCTCTCCAGTACAAATTTCTCTATCTATCTTCACCAAACTACGTGCACAGTACACACTACACTTCCTATTCAAAATTTACCAAAATGGCGTCAATTCACCTAGCCTCGGATCCCCAGGGGGGGGGACCATAAATGCCCCCGCCATCTGCCCCTCTCCCGGTGACGACTCGAGGTGCCTGGAACCACTGTCTGACTCTCTTCTTCTTCATTTCTGCAACATTCGCGGCCTTTCATCTAACTTTCGCTCTGTTGAGCACCACCTCTCCTCCTCTAAACCTCACCTTCTTTTTCTAACGGAGACTCAGCTGTCTGAGGCAACTGACAGCAAACCCTTTTCTGTATCCTCCTACTTTCTCTATACTCATTTCAAAGCCAAAGGTGGCTGTTGTGTATACATACGCAACGACTTATCTTGCTCTCGTGTTCCTGAACTTGATTCTTCTGAATTCTCCACTCTCTGGCTTCGGCTTTCCTGTCATTCTCTGACTAAATATATCTGTGCTGTTTACTTATCCCCTAATTCTACTGACTATCAAAAATTCTTCGACTATCTTACTTCTACGATGGAACACATTCTGTCCATTTCTCCTTTCTCTGAAATCTCCATTCTTGGAGATTTCAATGTTCACCACCACCTTTGGCTCTCCTCTCCTTTCACGGATCCACCTGGTGAACAAGCCTACATCTTTTCTATCCTTCATGACCTAGAGCAGCTTGTACAGCACCCTACCCGTATCCCTGACCGCCTTGGAGAGAGCTCCAACATACTTGACCTCTTCCTCACAACTAATCCTTCAGCTTACTCTGTTAATCTTTTCTCTCCGTTGGGCTCCTCCGATCACAACCTTATTACCTTAACCTGTCCTATCGCTCCAGTACGGCCTGCGGACCCTCCAGGGAAACGTCGTCTCTGGCATTTTGGAGCTGCGGACTGGGAGGCCCTCAGGCAGTACTTCTTTGATTTTCCCTGGAATGATTATTGCTTCCATGGCCGTGAGCCATCTGAGTGTGCCTTGCGCATTACGGAGGTTATTCTCTCGGGCATGGAAGCATACATTCCTTTCTCATATCCTTTGATTAACGCAAGAAAGCCTTGGTTTAATCACGCTTGTTCTAATGCTGTCCGCAACAAGGAGAAGGCCTACAAAAGGTACCGGAGCCAACCCACCCCTGAATCACATCATCTTTACGTTTCTGCCCGGAATCGTGCTAAGTCTGTTCTTCGCTCTACTAAAAATAATTTCATCCATACTAAATGCTCTCAACTCTCCAACTCGAATTCTTCCCGCTCCTTCTGGCACCTTGCCAAAAATCTTTCTAACAACTTTACCTCATCATCCTTCCCTCCTCTTTTCTACTCTGATGGTTCTGTAGCTACTTCTTCTACTGATAAAGCAGATCTCTTTGCACAGACTTTCTCCTCCAATTCCACCTTAGACGATTCCGGTGCTGTTCCTCCATCACTTCCCCCCTCTGACTTCCTCATGGCTGACATTAAAATTTCTTCAGTTGATGTATTTTCTGCCATTACTGGCCTCAGTACTAACAAGGCATATGGGCCTGATGGGGTCCCTCCTGTTGTTCTCAAGAACTGTGCTTCTGTGCTTACACCCTGCCTAGGCAAACTATTTCGCCTTTGTCTGTCAACTTGTACCTTTCCTTCTTGCTGGAAGTTTGCTCTCATTCAGCCAGTCCCAAAGAAGGGTGACCACTCCCAACCCTCCAACTATCGTCCAATTGCTTTAACGTCCTGTATTTCAAAAGTTTTTGAGTCAATTCTTAACAGAAAAATTTTAAGGCATCTTTCCTATCACAACCTTCTTTCCGATCGTCAGTATGGGTTCCGTCAGGGACGCTCCACTGGCGATCTTCTCACCTACCTTTCAGACTCCTGGTCATCCTCCTTTCGGGACTTTGGCGAAAGCTTTGCCATTGCACTTGACATCTCAAAGGCTTTCGATCGAGTCTGGCATAAATCTTTAATTTCCAAACTGCCCTCCTACGGTTTCTATCCTTCTATCTGTACCTTCATCGCTAGCTTCCTTTCTGGTCGTTCTATAGCTGCTGTCGTAGACGGCCATCGTTCTTCTCCTAGATCTATCAACAGTGGTGTTCCTCAGGGCTCTGTCCTATCACCAACTCTCTTCCTTTTATTCATCAATGATCTTCTAAGCTGTACATCTAACTCTATCCACTCATACGCTGATGACTCCACCCTTCACCTTTCCATTCGGTTCCCGCAACGCCCATCTCAACAGTTACTTCAAGAAACAAGGGATGAGGCTATGGCACACCTAATGTCTGACTTGGCTCATATCTCTGACTGGGGTAAAAATAATATGGTTGTCTTTAATGCTTCTAAGACTCAGTTCTTACACCTATCAACCCGACAAAATCTTCCACAGGTATACCCACTAATGTTTAATAATATTCAGATTAATCCTGCATCATCCTTGAACATGTTTGGGGTTTCATTTACTCGGGACTTATCTTGGAAAGATCATATTGCATCTCTTGTAAAATCTGCTTCCAAGAGATTGGGTGTGCTAAGCCGACTCCGCTCTTTCTTTACCCCTGCACAATTGCTGACTCTATACAGGGGTTTTATCCGCCCCTGTGTGGAGTACAACTCTCATGTGTGGGGAGGCTCCCCACATACAGCTCTTCTCAATAGGGTGGAGTCAAAGGCTTTTCGTCTCATTAACTCTCTCCTCCTCTTACTGACTCCCTTCAACCTCTGTCTCTTCGCCGCACTGTTGCATCTTTATCTCTTTTCTATCGCTACTTTAATGGTCACTGCTCCTCTGAACTGTCTGCTTGCATTCCTCCACCTCTACGACGGGTGCGTAGCACCCGTCTGGCAGCAAACTCTCATCCCTTTTCTGTCCAACTCTCTAATGCAAGAGTTAACCGTTACTCCCAGTCTTTCATTCATGCAACAGGTCAGCTCTGGAACTGTCTCCCTCTGTCTGTATTTCCTCCTGCCTATGATCTCCAGTCTTTCAATCGCAGTGTGTCTAGGCATCTCAAAATGATCGGATCTTGAATTTGGCTCTCTATTGTATTTTGTTTTTCTCTTGGAGGGAACTGTTACTGCGGGCTCATGGCCTTTGGTTCCTTCTTCCTCGCATAAAAAAACAAAAAAAAACAAGGAACCTGGCTTGACCTCCCCGTGAGTACCTAATCACATTACCCTCCAGCTTCTTATGCACTGAGGAAAGTGTCAGGTCAGGCTGTTTTTCTTGGACAACATCTTGACTACGAATCAGATCTTGCGGCATTGCAACGGTCAACAGGGTGACACGGTGCGGAACCTTGGTCATGGCTCATGTTACTGCAACAGCTGAAGTCTGAGTAGCAACGTCTACGGCACAACTATTTCTGACGCCTGGTATGTTACCTGTAATGAGGTCAAACAAAGGTTCTGGCATGACAATAGCAGCTGTCAAGTCAGTGTAGAAAGGAGATGCCACCTGGATATGTGCCTTAGGGAATAATCTCACTGATCCATCAATAAGTCTAACTTGGATCTGCCTACCTGTGTACTCTTTGGGTCAAACTGGACTCTGCCTGACGGAGCAGCCTGAGGAACCATTGTCTCTCAGGACATTTATGGAAACACCTCCCACAAACCATGGCTGAACAAGAAACGCAGTGTTGCTGGTGGAAGAGTCTGAGGAGGTAGCAGCCAGTCATCAATAAGACTGCGGAACGAACAATACGGCAAATGTGGCGCCCTGAGAACTAGATGCCTGAGAGGTTGTGCTCACCATCTAAGGAGTTGGAGCATTGACCACCTGTGAAGGAGGGTTCACCATTGCAGGGGAACTAGTGAACTTTGGGGAAGTACCTGAACTGGTGGGGACAGCACCACCGTACTGCTGTTAGGGTATTAATGTGGCATTTGCCTCCTGCCTACGAAACACTGAAGTTGATTGTATTGACTGAGGGTTACGTGGTTTGTCCTTGTTCTGCTGCTGCTTGGGATACTGCTGCTGATTGGGGTACTATTTGTACTTCTTCCACATGGGTTTCTGCATATTTTGCCCCTGGTCCTTCTTCTGCAGTTTGTTTGGACCATGGCCATTATTCTGAGGGCGGCCTTGATGCTGGGGTTTAGTCTGAGATGGCTTCCCAGACTTGGCAGTACCTTTCCTGTTCCAGATCTGTTGCTTACGAGTTTGGAACCTGTACAGAGTGAAGAAAGCATCAACCTTTTCCACCATTTGGCTGGCATCCCTTACCTGACACACCTTAAGCTGAGCCATAAGCTCAGCAGGCCACAACTTTTCTAGCTGTGTGCGCATGTATCCCCTCTCACGTGCGAGGGGTCTCATCTTTCTGCATCCACTCATCTAAGTAAGCAGTGAGACAGTCAAGGAACTGAACAACAGTCTCCTTTTCTTGGAGACGCACCCTCATAAACTGACTCCTGGCGTCATCAACTGTGAAACCGTGTGCTTTGATGAGTGCAACCTCCATCATCTCATACATGAGATTGTCTCCATGAATTCTGTGGAGAATATCAAGGGCAGGGCCCTCAAACAGGCTAAGAAACTGAAGCTGCTTAGCTGCCTCATCCAGCTGGTATAGCTGAGCCATGTCCACAAAACAAGCTATGAATGGCTCAATTCACTCACCTTCCTTGTATGAAGGAAGCTTGAGGTGCGGGGTTGCCAGAACATGTGCAGGAAGAACACTTGTGGAGCCTGGGTTGGCTGCACCAGCTGTGCCTGAAGCCAAGGAGTCTCGCTTGAGCTTCAGCACCTCAGGCTCATGTTTCTCACGTGCCTCACGCTCAGCACGCTCGTGTTCAAGTTGTTCTCGCTCGTGTTCACGTTCTCTCACGTTCTTCATGCTGAATTTTACGCACTGCACGAGCATGACTCTCACGTTGCTGTTCATGAGCGTACCGTGAGAACACATAGTCTTTAATTTCCTGGGGATTGGTTAGCCCAATATCCTTTGCCTATTGTACATATATATTAGTAGCCATGATGCTAAATCAGCTTAGGCTGAGTGGACTAAAGACTGACATACTGACTGCTGTTTCACAGCAAAATGCTAATAATCGAATCTAAAGAATATAGACACAGGCTGGTGGTGACCAGTTTTATCTCGTTTAACTGGTAAGCAAAGATATAAAAAAATGCAACTCAGAAAATTTTTACATGAAATTAATATAGCAAAATCGATAACCATCAGTAAGGCAGTGCCTATAAACTTTGATGATAACAAATGCCTAGCTATGAGTGAGTGAGTATTATTTCACTAATAACTCTAACCTGACGCGTGCCAGTGCCGTTTTAAAATGGTCTGACGTAAGTCTGCGGCCAGTGCCAATGCCTTTTTAAAACAGTTTAAAATAAAAAACTTCAATGTGACAGCATTTTTCAAGATTCATGGGTAAAAACTGGCAGGCGTGTAAGGTAACTGTTCCTCTACCATCCCCCAGGCTGTCAAGGCCATACACTCACTCGCTCCCCCCGTCACGCTCGCTCTGCCTCACTCTGCCTATGTGCCTCACCCAGTGCTGTATATAGTGAAGGCATTTTGTAAATATTTTCATGCAAGTGTAAGTTGTAAATATTTTCTTGTAAGTATAAGGACTATATAGTGAAGTCAAGTTGTAAATACCTTCTTATAAGTGCCAGGACTGTACATAATGAAGTCAGGTTGTACCTATGTTCAAGTAAGTGTAAGATAATGCATTCACAGTGAGAAAGACACACAAATTGTGATAGATGCTGAAGTAATAAGTAATCAGAGAAGTGTACTGAATATTGCTATACCTTCCCAGCATAAGTACCTGAGTATACCTTACATAGAAAACGGCTTTCTCTCACGTACGTGGTGAGTGTGAGAGAGCGGCTATACCTGTACATTAGTATGCAAGACTCAATAAAACTGATTTCCGAGCCTTGGTGAGCATTTCAATGGTAAAATTCATTGTTTCCACATCAAAATCTATCATTTTAGCCAAAAAAAAAAAAGGTCAAAAAATCACCGGCACTGGGGTGACCCATTGGGCTAGAAATAGCCAGCACGCGGCAGGTTAAAGCTAGGAGTTCATATCCTGGAATGAGGTTGCCAGATGCCACGTGGGGGAAAAAATTTGAATGCTAGGAATAAATTGATGCTAATAATCGAAAGTAAACACAGGGAATTGACTTGTGAAATCAAGTAGTAAATTTTACTTTCTGTGGCTTACTTCACTGATTCTCTAAAGATGAGAATCTTATAAACTTTCTCAACATATATGCAGTAGAGACTAATCACTCACGAATGTTGTGTCATTAGTACTGCTGGCCTCTGAGAAAGTGTCCTTACTCCCTGACAATTATATATAATAATCATCGAGACAAGTTCTTGCTAGTGGTTAACTCCTAGTTGGCACAATGGATTTGAGAATTAATACAAAAGAACTGGCCTAAATACCAGTTGTGATTAATATAGAAATATGTGCAAACTGGGATAAGCAAATTTAAGAAAGCACAATGTGGAGAAATCAAATGATTCTACATTTACGTTAAGCTCAAGAAAGGAACTGTAAATTTAACGATTTCAAGAAAATTTCTGTTACAAATATCTCAAAATGAACTCAAATATCAAAGGAGATACACTTATTCACACTCATTCAAAAAGGTAGTTAGACTTAAACCTACGAAAAAGAACAGAAACACTACATAGTGAAGGAAACGGAGCTGAAGCTACACAAGACTGGGCTACGGCAGGCACTGCTAGCTGCTAAGTCCACTACACCAATCACCAACTCGGTGGGGAGATGCAGGGAATTCGTTGTACAACTGGAGACTCTACTCTCAATGCTGGGCACGACGAGTACCTTCTCCCATAATGGTCTAAAGCTGACTAAGCAAAGTAAGCAAGCTGGGGCACAAAGCACGAGGGATGAGCGTGGCTCAACTCGATGGTCGGAAAAGCAACGCATGGGAACGGCAATTACACATAAAGCTTCGCTCAGTGAAATGCACTATCTATACAGAAAGACAGTCACTAATGAAAACAATGACAAGGTTTACGAAAACTCATTACGATCTGAGTGGGAAAGCAAGGCAGTTAACGGACTGAGCGAAAGTTTACGCATTTAAAAATTCTTCAGGCGTTCCCAATATCATTCTATCACAAATTAATTCATGACAATATATATATATATATATATATATATATATATATATATATATATATATATATATATATTGTTACATAGCCTATGATTTCATCATCCTTTGTGTAATTCTAACGTACAGTATGCTGCATGTTTGATCACGAGCGTGTTCTACCTCACTCCCCCTTCTCTCCCTTATAGTAGAGTAAGTCGTTCTTTCTGTTGTTCAGAGCAGGATTGTCAACTCTTTGTCCCCTATGGCTTCATTTGCGCGTCCTTCTTACAAGTTGTATCAAGCTCTGCCGGCCCCTATATAATGAGCTCAGTCTCTGCATTAATTGCCACTTAGATCTACTCCTCATTTTGCTCACATCTCTGTCCTCCCCTGTACAGTTGTTATTATTGTGAGTGCTCAGGAAGTCTCCAGCCATCTAGCAGCTGTGTAATTTGAGTATAAGTGTTATTACATTTTTCCTTGTACTGTATAGTATAAGGTGTTAATTCGTAGGCCCAGTGAGGTTTTTGTGATTAATGTGTTTTTATGTCAGTCATTTTTGATAATATTTTGTATCTGGAATAATATATCTTGCATTAACTGAGCATTTTCTGGTTTTCTCATTTTATCAGGGCTGACTTAGATAAATTTACTCTTGCTAATTTCGTGTTAATAGAGGCTATTGCAGTTAACCATATAATTAACCTGTTTTTTGCCATTACATTATCCTTATGAGTCCTGAATGTTTAGTTGTTAGTTTGAGCATTAAACTTTAACTTATAATTTTACCTCTTTTGTTTTGAACCTGGAACTTTGCGGGACAGTTTTCTCTGTTCCGTAACATAAATTTGGTGACCTCTTATCAGGATATTCAGGATATTATCATAAGGATATTGGTTGATATTTTGTGACTGTGATTTATTCATGATGTCTACTATTACTACGCTTGATGAAGCCAAAGATTTTTTGTCAAATATGCAAACAGTGTGTGATGTAGAAAAAAGAACAAAGAATGAACTTAAGCTTGTTGCTCAACAATTGGGAATTGTTGTTCGCGCTCATCATTCTAAAGATCAAATTGTTGACATAATTAATAAAAGCTTGCTTAATGTAACTCCTCCAAATGAGCAAACGCAGATTGAATTAGCTAAGTTACAGCTAGCCCTGCAGGAGGCCCGTGCTAAGGAGGCTGAGTTTCAGGCACGTTCTCAGGAGGCATAAATTGAACCTGCTAGGATTCAGGCAGACCATGAGTATCGCATGAAACAAGGTGGAACTGGATCATCTAGCTCTGATGATTTTGATGTGGCTAAAAATGTTAAACTTGTCCCTCCTTTTAATGAATTTGATTTAACAAAGTATTTTCAGTTGTTTGAGAGGGTAGCTACAGGTTTTAATTGGCCCAAAGAGTATTGGCCCGTACTCCTTCAAACTGTTCTCACCGGTAAAGCTCAAGTAACTTATGCATCTTTGCCTCAGGATCAATCTGATAATTATGATGTAGTTAAGAGCTTGATTCTTAAGGCCTATGAGCTTGTTCCTGAAGCCTATAGAGTAAAATTTAGGACAACTTACAAGCAAGATAAGCAATCCCATGTCGAGTATGCAAAAATCAAAGAAGATCTGTTAGAGCAGTGGTTAAATTCTAAGAATGTGGATTCTGATTTTGAAAAATTTAAGCAGATGATTTTGCTGGAGGACTTCAAAAGGTGTATTAACCCGCCCCATCCCGACCACTTTTCCACCACTGACTCCCCCAATCCCTACCATTTTAGGAAAAGTTTTTTTTTGGCTCAAACCTTCGCTTTTGGTGAGAAACATCGAAAATTCATAGAGAAATCGCTCACCTGAGGTTTAAAATACTCATTACAGGTAGGATTACCTCCTTACCTTACTGGGTTTTCTATCAGGCTGGCACCAAAGAAAACGAATTCTATGGGAGGATAACTATTTCACACCACTCATAGACGGTATTTATTTATTTACTTGGTACGAATTTATATGTAGTACAAGAGTATATTGGTTTTCAAGCAGTAATATAGGCATTATAAGCATTGTTTCGCCCACTAATACCTGACCTATTTTTGCCACATTACCTGATCATCATTTCTAACTGTTTCTTCCACTAATGCTATGTAAAGTTTGTCCTCCACATTGTCATTGATTGGGGAATCACTCTGGCCCTGAATTTCGTACCGTGGCATGACATGGCTATACTGGCCAGGTCACTGATAACAGATGAATTGCTGAGACAATGGCATGCAGGGGGGGGGAGGAGGTCATGCTGGGTAAGGCATTGTCCCTGCCTGACATCTTGTAGAGGAAGGTGTCATGTGTATACGTACCAAATATCACTCGCGAAAATTGAAAATTGGGCAAATTAGGAATCTTGCAATTTTTTCGCGTTTATGTACGTCGACGGGATTGGCAGACAAAACGTGTGGACGTTAAAGAACGTCGACGGGACGCCGCGGGTTAATAGTGATGTAAGCGTATATCTTGATGAGAGAAGAATAGATAATTTGTCTGATGCTGCAGTTTTAGCTGATGAATATGTTCTCACTCACAAGAGATATTCTAGAGAAAAAAGGAAAGCTGAGAGTAAGTACGTTGCCTCTACTCAGAGTACAGGTAACAGGAAAGAGAATAAAGAGGATGTTTCTCAGGAAGTAAATACCAGCTTCACCTCTAGATTTCAGAAAAGTAAATGTACTTATTGTAGTAAGCTTGGTCATACTACGGAGAAATGTTTCAGGAGAGAGTGTGATGTGAACAAAAAGGAGTCTTTAAATATTCAGTCAATTGGTCTAGTGTCCACCCTTGAGAGTTCCCAGAATTCTTTAACTGAGTTAACTGAACCTGCTTTGAGGGGTAAATTAAATTCTCATGATGAAGCTCCTCTTCTGAGCAGTAATGTGGGTGACACTCTCAGGAGTTCATTTGCTAATTTCCTGTCTGATGGGTTTGTCAGTCCTCTGGACAGTAATGACAGGAAATCAGTTAAAATATATCGTGATACAGGTGCTTGCCAATCCCTTATGCTGACCAGTGTTCTAGGCTTTAATGTTAATTCCTCTGATGAAACTGTAATCTTACAAGGTGTAGGGAATAATTACTTCTCTGTCCCTCTGTGCAGAGTGAATTTAGAGTCTGGTTTTGTTAATGGTTCCATTATGGTTGGGTTGGTTGAGACACTCCCAATGTCAGGTGTAACTTTCTTACTTGGAAATGATATTGGTGGAAGTCAAGTGTGCCCAGCTCCTCAGTTGTCTAGTGAGCCAGTGGCTGCGACCCAGGATTGTGATGTCCTTGATGTGTTCTCTGCATGTGCTGTCACTAGGGCTAAGTCTAAAGTTACTGGTGACTTAGAGGATAATGATGATGATGATGTTATCCTAGCTGACACTTTTCTTGCTAATTTGGACCACTCACCAGGTGAGGCAGTACCCCGTAGTGTTGAAAATTTGTCTCGTCAAGAGTTGGTTGAGTTGCAGGTTGCTGACCCTGAGTTGAAAGGTCTAGCTAACTCTGCTTGCAGTGAGGAAGAGTCAGCTAGTACTTCTACTTGTTATTATATAAAGCCAGGAGTACCTATGAGAAAGTGGAGACCCCCAACAGCATCAGCCGACTGTGAATGGGAGGTTGTACATCAAGTTGTCATCCCTCGTGTTTTGTAGGCAGGATATCATTAGAGTGGCTCATGATTCCAGTTTGGCAGGACACCTTGGAGTGAGGAAGACTGTGGCACGCATTTTGAAACACTTCTACTGGCCAGGTATCTTCAGGGATGTTTCCTGGTATTGTAAGTCTTGTCACACCTGTCAAGTTGTGGGGAAGTGTAATCAGACCGAAAAGGTTGCACCTCTAGTTCCCATTCCTCCTTTTGAGGCACCATTCACCCGTGTGTTGGTGGATATTGTGGGCCCTCTTCATAAGACTTCTTCAGGATTTTCTTATGTGTTGACCTTGATTGATATGGCTACTCGTTATCCTGAAGCCATTCCACTTAGAAATATCTCAGCAAAGAACGTGGTTAAGGAAATGCTAGGGTTCTTCACAAAGTTTGGTCTGCCCAAGGAGGTACAGTCAGACTGGGGAAGTAATTTCATGTCAAATGTTTTCAAGCAGTCTCTGAAAGAGTTGGACATCACCCAGATCACGTCTTCAGCTTACCATCCCCAGACCCAAGGAGCGTTGGAGAGATATCATCAAACACTCAAATCGATGCTCAAGAAATACTGTTTTGAACATCAGAAAGACTGGGATAAAGGTCTTCCATTCGTTGTATTTGCCGCAAGAGAATCTCCAAATGAATCACTGGGCTTCTCACCCTTTGAATTACTGTTTGGCCATGAAGTAAGAGGACCCTTTAAGCTACTCAAGGAATGCTGGCTGTCGGAGGAAGATGACGTCAACCTGCTGGAGTATGCGATGAAGTTCAAAGAACGGCTGTCCACTGCTTTACAGCTTGCGAGAGAGAATTTAGGAGCTGCTCAGAAGATGAAGACTTGGTATGATAAGAAGTCCAGGTTACGCCACTTTCAGCCAGGAGATCAGGTTTTGATTCTGCTACCAGTGCATGGGCAACCTCTTCAAGCCAAGTTTGGTGGTCCTTATTTCGTGGAGAAGAAACTCAGTGATGTTAACTATGTCATCGCCACACCAGATTGTAGAAAGAACAAGCAACTTTGTCACATCAACATGCTAAAGTTATATCACAGGCGGGACGAAAATAACCCAGTCTGCACTGTAGCTGTTCCACCCGAGTCTGCAAGTGAAGTTCTCCCATGCAGCATGAGCCTGAGTGATAGTTTGGGAAAGAATCCTGATATCATGAATGATCTCCAGACTAGGCTTTCTCATCTAGCTCCCGAGGAAAGGCAGGAGTTTTCGGCATTACTGCAGGAGTACTCGCAAGTGTTCCGTGCTACTCCAGGAAGAACCACTGTGTTGATGCATGATGTCGATGTTGGAGACGCAAAGCCAATTAAACTGCCTCCTTACCGTGTGAACCCAGTGAAAGTTCCTCTCATCCAGAAGGAGCTTGGCTACCTGTTGGACCACGAGATGATTGAGCCCTGTCAGAGCGAGTGGAGTTCTCCTGTCACTCTAGTCCCTAAGCCAGGTGGGTCACAGCGGCTTTGCATCGACTACAGACGTGTTAATCAGATAACCAAAACAGACACTTACCCTCTCCCTCACGTGGAAGATTGCATAGACAAGATCGGAAAGGCTAGGTACATAAGTAAGTTTGATTTGTGAAAGGGCTACTGGCAAGTACCTATGACTGAACGTGCTAGGGAGATCTCATGTTTTGTAACACTAGGAAAGACTTTTGCATGTTCTGTAATGCCATATGGTATGAAGAATGCACCAGCCACATTTTAGAAGCTCATGAATGTTGTAACAGAGGATTTGGCAGGGTGTGTTGTTTATATTGATGATGTATTAATCTTCAGTGACAACAGGAAAGATCACCTATGCCATGTCAGTAAATTTCTTGAGCATTTGATTCAGGCTAATCTTGTAGCTAATTTATCAAAGTGTGAGTTTGGTCAAGCTAAAGTTCAGTACCTTGGGTATGTAATTGGTGATGGACATGTTGCACCACCAGGAGCTAAGGTTCAGGTTATAAGTGATCTTCCCAGACCTAAAAGTAGGAAAGAGCTACAAAGATTTTTGGGAATGGTAGGTTATTACAGGAGATCTGTTCTTAACATTTCTATTCTTGTATCACCACTTACAGACCTACTGAAAAAGGGAGTTAAATTTGTCTGGAGCGATAACTGTGAATCCTCTTTCAGCAAGCTTAAAGCTATCCTATTAAGTCAGCCAGTGCTCGCTACTCCAAATTTTGCTAAGCCTTTTAAGATGGCTGTTGATGCAAGTGATACAGGAGCTGGGGCTGTTTTGCTGCAAAAGGATGATCAAGGTATTGAACACCCTGTATCTTATTACAGTAAGAAGTTCACTCCACCTCAAAAGAACTACTCAACTATTGAGAAAGAGCTTTTGGCCTTGATTTTGGGTTTACAGCATTTTTCATTTTATTTGTGTTCTGGTTTTGACCCCATAGTCATTTATACCGATCATAACCCACTGAAATTCCTTAGTAAGTTTAAAGATAAAAATCAGAGATTGACAAGATGGAGTCTACTTCTTCAGGAGTATTCATTAAACATACAACATGTCAAAGGGAAAGAAAATGTTATTGCAGATTGCTTATCTAGACTTTAGACAGATTGTTTTAGAGTAATAAGAAATTTCCTTTGTAAATTTCTTTTTCTTTGTGGGGAGGTGTTACATAGCCTATGATTTAATCATCCTTTGTGTAATTCTAACATACAATATGCTGTATGTTTGATCACGAGCGTGTTCTACCTCACTCCCCCCTTCTCTCCCTTATAGTAGAGTAAGTCGTTCTTTTTGTTGTTCAGAGCAGGAGTGTCAACTCTTTGTCCCCTATGGCTTCATTTGCGCATCCTTCTTACAAGTTGTATCAAGCTCTGCTGGCCCCTATATAATGAGCTCAGTCTCTGCATTAATTGCCACTTAGAACTACTCCTCATTTTGCTCACATCTCTGTCCTCCCCTGTACAGCTGTTATTATTGTGATTGCTCAGGAAGTCTCCAGCCATCTAGCAGCTGTGTAATTTGAGTATAAGTGTTATTACATTTATTCCTTGTACTGTATAGTATAAGGTGTTAATTCGTAGGCCTAGTGAGGTTTTTGTGATTCATGTGTTTTTATGTCAGTCATTTTTGATAATATTTTGTATCTGTAAGAATAAATCTTACATTAACTGAGCATTATCTGGTTTTCTCATTTTATCAGGGCTGACTTAGATAAATTTACTCTTGCTAATTTCGTGTTAATAGAGGCTATTGCAGTTAACCATATATTTAACCTGTTTTTTGCCATTACATTATCCTTATGAGTCCTGAATGTTTAGTTGTTAGTTTGAGCATTAAACTTTAACTTATAATTTTACCTAACTCTTTTGTTTTGAACCTGGAACTTTGCGGGACAGTTTTCTCTGTTCCGTAACAATATATATATATATATATATATATATATATATATATATATATATATATATATATATAGAGAGAGAGAGAGAGAGAGAGAGAGAGAGAGAGAGAGAGAGAGAGAGAGAGATACCGGTATATAATCTCATATATATATATAATCTATCTATCTATCTATCTATCTATCATCTATATATATATATATATATATATATATATATATATATATATATATATATATATATTTACCCTGCCATTTTCTTTGATGTCCTATTCTGATGTTGTGTAACACTGGTCAACAGCAAAAATGGTTCTCATGTGTGAGTATGTGTCCCTGACTAATTTAATAGCACTGATTCAAATATGATATTTATTTTGTGCTATCGGACCAGGTCTCTTGAATATCAGACTGAAATCATATTCAATGTGGCATAACTCGCCTCAACCTTGTAACATATACTGAGGCACACACAAATCATATTGTGATGATTTATGGTTCAAAAATATGGAAATCCAATGCACATTTTATTAGCAAGCGATGAAGTTATGATAATATTTCTGCACTTTTCATTTTCATGCCACACCATAGTCTCACATCCATAGGTTAAAGTTGGCGCTAACACTCCTTCATGTAAGCCTCGTGCAGCTGCAACACTCAAGCCTGTTTCTTATCAAGGCCTTCATTGCACCAGCTACTTTTTTTCTTGTATCACTCTACTTTCAACTTCTTTTGCACATTTTCCTCTCTTTTCTATCACTGTACCCAACTATTTGAACTCTCTTACCAATTCCAGTCTCTCTCCATTCACTATGACATCACACTGGGAGTCACCTTCTCTCTCAAAAACCATCACTTTATTCTTCTCTGCATTTACTCTCAAGGCACGATGCTCACAGACATCAGCAAAACTCTACACTAGCCTACCAAGTTCTTGTCCAGTACTTGCAAGCAGTGGTGGGCAGTGCAAACAAAGAAGGACCTTGCACAAGTGCAATGCGCAATCCATAGTTCACTACCTTGCACAAGCGCAAGTGCGAAATCTGACAAAGATTTAGCTTGCGCAATGTCGCAAAGCGCAAGCACAAACTATTTTCATATATTTGTGGGGATTACTGTAAAATATTGATATTACAATAAAATAGCATACTTACTTTTATTTATTAGTAGTATTACTTTTTATTAATTGTAATTTGCGCAAGTGCGCAATCTAATATTTAGCTTGTGCAATGTCGCCAAGCGCTAGTGCAAACCATTTGCATATATTTGTGGGAATTATTGTAAAATATTGAGATAATTAAATAAATTAGCATATTTTTATTTATTATTATTCTATCTGTCCATTGCCAGATGCCTTAGTCCCATAAGGGGTGGCCACTGGCCACAATCAAGCAACAAATCGCCTCCATGTCACCCTGTTCCCCGCCATTTCACTACCCTGCTCCCAGCTCACACTCCTCTCTCTCATATACTTCTCCACTCCATCCCTCCATCTCATCCTTGGCCTCCCCCTCTCTCTCCCCACCTCCACCTCATTCACATACACTCTCCTTGTTAGTCCCTCACTCTCCATCCTCTCCATATGACCAAACCACCTCAATATGTTTTTCCTAATGCTTTCTAACACATCCACATCCACACCACAACGATCCTTCACTACCTCATTTGTCAGTCTGTCTCTCCCTGTAACTCCACATGCTCCTCTCAAATAACTCACTTATTGTCACAGCTCTCACTCTTGACCTGTGTCCCTCCAACAAGGTCAAAGCCTCACTTCCGTACATTAGAGTTGGAATCACAATACTGTCATGTACTAACACTTTCACTCGTGGAGTGAAGGGACAGGGAAACAAAGGCTGTGATGTTGCCAGTTTTACTTTTATCTGCATTTTCGCAAGACGTTTTATTTAATAATTCAATATAGAAATACAACAGCATGTGTAATTCCTTACAAGTCATTAAAATATATTAAAATCAAATATCCACAGCCTAATAAATTACCAGGCTGAGGATATTTGATTTAAATAAAATATTTTAATGATTTTTGTAAGGAATTGCATATGCTACTCTTAATAAATAATGTATATTTAATTTATTATTATTTACTATTAATAATGATTTAAAAAACATAAAAATACATTATCTCTGTTGAAGCATTATAAGAAATGCTACTACCCTCCGTCCCTCCCGCCTCCCCCCAGCCCTCGTGACCTGCCCAACTTTGAGCCTCCCCCATCCCCTGTCCAGACATACAGGAACTTCCCCAAACCACATGTCCCTTCTATTGTGCAGTGCGAAATCCACAGGACAGATGTGCAAGGCAGGTGCCCAAGCACAAATATATTTGTGCAAGCGCAATTAAATTTGTGCTTGTGCACCTGTCTTTTCATGTGTGAAAGCGCAGTATTGCGCATGGTCCCGTGCGGTGCGCAATATGCAAACAATATTCACCAGAGCGCAACGGGGCGCAATTGAGCTTTGCGCAAGTGTTTGCGCACCTGCCCAGCACTGCTTGCAAGCAGTACTGCATCATCAGCATACAACAAATTTGAGGTATTTCATCCATCACCATTCATTACCAACAACATCCCCCTCTCCATTACTCGTGTTTTTACTTCTCTCATCACCCCATCCATACATATATTGAACAGCCATGGGGACATCACACAACCTTGTTGCATGCCCACACCGATCATGAACCATTCACTTAGATGCCCATTAACCCTTACACATGCTTCGCTACCATCATATAAAACTCTTGACAGCACGTAGGAGCTTTCCATCGACACCATACATGCGCAAAACCTTCCACAATCCCTCTCTGTCTACTTTGTCGTATGCTTTTACCAGATCGATGAATGCCATAAACACCTTATGGTCCTTCTCACAAGCCTTCTCTGCTATCTGTCTCATTGCAGATACTTGATCCACACATCCTCTGCCACTCCTAAAGCCACCCTGTTCATCACTCACTAGGACTTCTGATATCTCTCTTACTTTCTCTATAATAATTCTTCTATATACCTTCCCTACCACACTCAATAAACTTATGCCACGATGATTCTTGCACTCACTTCGCTCACCTTTATTTTTGAACAGGGGTGCAATCACAGCCTTTTTCCACTCTGCAGGCACAATTTCACTCATCCACGCCTTCTTACATATCTCCTTCTCTATAATAATTCTTCTATATACCTTCCCTACCACACTCAATAAACTTATGCCACGATGATTCTTGCACTCACTTCGCTCACCTTTATTTTTGAACAGGGGTGCAATCACAGCCTTTTTCCACTCTGCAGGCACAATTTCACTCATCCACGCCTTCTTGCATATCTCCAACAAGCACTTAATTCCACTCTTTCTGCATACACCTCATCAACCCCAGCTGCTTTCCCATTTTTCAGCCGTTTCACAGCGCTCTTCACCTGTGCGAGTGTCACGTCTCCTGGCAATGCATTCCTTTTCTGCACACCCCCAAAACCAATGATGTTTACAGTCGCTCTGCTCTCTCTGTTCCCATTCATCAGGCTTTCAAAATATTCTTTCCATCTGGTCCTTACTTCATTTCTATGGGTTAGTAGACTGTAGCACCAGTCGAACAGGGCAGTACTCCCGAGGTTGATGGCAAGCTGGTGATAGGGAGAGCTGGAGCTCCCTTTTCACCAGCCCTCAGGACTTGATCCTGACCATCTCCCTTTTCTGAACATTTTCAGTGCATTCATTTACACAGATAGTAGGCCAGCATGCTCTCATAATACCTCTACCTTCAACTGTCTACACCACACTACATGCACATAACATATCACACCTTCTATTCACATCTTTAGTAATGGCCGCTGCAATCTTACTATCAAATGAGGTGGTACCTCGGATTGCCACCACCGGCAGGGTAGGGCTGGAGGCACAGGGTCCTCCCGGTCGCCATCAAGCGACTGTGCCGGCAGCGACTGTTGCTATTTCCGGGAATGCTCGTCGGCGAAGAGGTGACGGTGCGGCCTTATTCTTTACCAACATCCGCGGCCTTACCACAAATTTAAACTCAGTTCATTTTTTCCTTCATTCCATATCCCCTTTGGCCC
Organism: Coenobita brevimanus; assembly: GCF_032717465.1. Lineage (NCBI taxonomy): Eukaryota > Metazoa > Arthropoda > Malacostraca > Decapoda > Coenobitidae > Coenobita > Coenobita brevimanus. The sequence continues at coordinate 18,074,085 of NC_137014.1, read as the reverse complement.
TTTTCCTCACAGAACCACAAATCTCACCCTCTACCAATATATCTCCATTTCGTTTTCCCGGTTACCATCTCCTTACAAACTTTCGTAACAAGGGCGGCACCTGTTATTATATCAAATCCCAATATGCAGTTGACACTATTTCAAACTTCACTTCATCCAGTTTTGATTACTCATTATATAAATTAAATTGCCAAAACATTACCAAATATATCTGTGTAGTTTATCGTTCCCCCAATGCTTCTTCGGAACCCAGTGTATTTGATTCCATATCCATTCAGTTGAGTAACCTTGACCTTGCCCTTGGCAATGAAATTACCATTTTGGGTGATTTTAACATACACAATGTTGAATGGTTTTTGCATTCTGCCCGGACTGACGACGCTGGTCTAGAATGCGAGCTGTTTGCGGAATCGTTTAATCTCACCCAGTTGGTAAAGCAACCAACCAGAATACCTGATAATCCTGACCATAATGCCCATCTCTTGGATTTATTCTTGACAAATAATCCAGATCAATACAGGATAGAGGTACTGTCACCATTTGGATCCTCTGACCACAATCTCATCAAAGCCTCATTAGTTAACCCTCCTACACCTCCCCATTCTGAACCTGTCAGGGTGACCCGATGGCACTTTGACAGGGCAGACTGGGATGGATTTAGAAATTGTCTTGCTGATGTTCCATGGCAGTCTTTCTTCTCTAGTGATCCCAATTCTACCCAGTTCCACATTTGCGACTTAATACTAGCTGGTATGGATTTATGCATACCAAGTCAACAATTCACTAAAAGATTAAACTCTCCAAAATGGTTTGATGGCAATTGTGCCAGAGCAACAGCCCAAAAGTCATTAGCATATAACTCTTACGTAAAATCAAAAACATCTGAATCACTCTCCCAATTTAAAATTACTCGAAATCATGCAAAAGCTGTATTAAATCTATCTAAATCAAACTTTCTTCAAAAGCAAGCATCAAAACTACTTAACAACCCTAATGACAATAGAATATTCTGGTCAACTCTTAATTCTTTCAATAATAACTTTAGCAAATCATCTTCCATTCCCCCATTAAAATCTTCAGATGGCAATATTACAAATGACCCACGTGGGAAAGCAGATATCTTTGCTAGTACCTTTGCCAGAAACTCTACCATAGATGATACCAGCCAGAATGTCCCAGTACTGGAACTTGATTCTCCCGAAATTGCCCCACTTAAAATACAGACAAGATACGTAAAATCCATCCTAGACAATTTACCTAACAACAAAGCTCCAGGCCCAGATGGAATTCCGCCAATTGTTTTGAAAAAGTGTTCCCCTGAACTTGCCTCTGTCCTAGCTAAATTATTCAGACTATGCATACGTACTTCTTTATTCCCAAATTCATGGAAAGAAGCCAATATCCACCCAGTTCCGAAGAAAGGAAGTTCGTCTGACCCCTCCAATTACAGACCAATAGCTGTCACATCTTCTCTTGGTAAGGTATTTGCAACTTTAATTAATAACCATATTGTTAAACATCTTGAATCCAACAACTTAATTGGTGATAGACAATACTGTTTTCGACACGAAAGATCCAGCATTGACATACTCAATCTCTTAACTCACACCATCCATCAATCAATTGATCTTTTTGGAGAAACTCATGCAGTAGCTCTTGATATCTCTAAAGCTTTCGACAGAGTATGGCACCGTTCCCTGCTGTCCAAACTCCCTTGCTATGGACTAACGTCTTTTGTTCCTTTGATTTCTTCTTATCTTAGTGACAGGAAAATAAGAGTAAAAGTAGATGATGTATATTCCAATTTCCACCCAATTAACTCCGGCGTGCCGCAGGGATCAGTTCTGGCGCTAACCCTGTTTCTGGTTCATATTAATGATCTCTTATCTGTCACTCACAATCCCATTCACTCATATGCAGATGACTCAACACTACATAGTTCATTCACACTCAGACATCCATTTACAAAGTCTAATATCTCTACCTCTCAACTCAGTACAGCCATCTCCATAAATCAAGATCTATCTACAATCAGTGAATGGGGACAAAACAACCTTGTCTCTTTTAATGCTAGTAAAACTAAATATGTACAGTTTACTAATAGACAGATATTGCCATTTCGTACATTACCTTCAGTGCTACTAATATTCCCATCTCCAAAAGTATTGAAATTCTTGGTGTCTCACTTAACAGTGCCCTCAGGTGGACCTCTCATGTCAGATCACTTGCTAAAACCGCCTCAAAGAAACTTGGATTATTGTACAGAGTCCATAACTTCTTCGCCGATGAGCAGTTAGCTATAATTTATAAGAGTCATGTGCGCTCTCAACTTGAATATTGCTCACCCTTGTGGAATGGTTGTGGAGAGGTTGCATTAAGACAACGAGACAAAATTCAGAATAAAGCTGTTGGAATCATTAACAACCCTGCCATTACATATAAACTACCTCCCCTGCAAGGAAGAAGGAATGTTGCCTCCCTTGCATTATTTTACAGATATTTTTTTGGTAAATGCTCAGACGAAGTTGCGTCCATGGTGCCACCTCTCCATGCCTTCCCTCGTGCTACACGGGCATTTGGTAGGCTCATGACTGGAATGTCACTCAACCATATTGCAGAACTTCTGCCTATCAGAATTCTTTCATTCCCCGAACTGCATCTCTCTGGAACTCGCTTCCCCAGAGTTGTTTTCCTCCAAATTTCAACCAACAACTGTTCAAGTCTAACTGTTACAGATATTTTATGAACAGAGGACACCAGTAATCTGGTGTATGGATTATTTTTTTTTACCCATTTGTTTTTCCTTCCTCCGTTCTGTTATTTATAAAAAAGAAAAAAAAAGAAACTACCACCTGCATCCTTCACACTATCACATTTCTTTCCACTTTCACTTCTACATTTCCGCACTTCTTTCCAGAATAACTTCCTATTTTCAGAGTAGTTCGCATTCATTTTTCTTCCCAGATCATCATTTACCTTCTTCTTTTTCCTCTTCAGTCTTTTTACATGCTTCTTTCTCTTGATATACTCAGTTCTTATTTCAACTGAACCCCTATCCTGTAACCACTTTAGCCACTTCTTTCTTTGTAACAGAGTTAAATAAAGTAGTGTATATCCCTTCGATACTGAAAAGTTTCTAAGCTTAATGATATTGTTGGGAGACAACAATAATAAACTAGAAGGAGCATTCAAAGAGTGCAACACCTTCGTCTCACTACTGGTATGACTGAATATTTGAATTTTCTCTGTGACCTTCATTATCGACCTTGGCTCTTAACTTTTCATCCAAATTTGGTCCTAGTCTGGTTAAAGCTTTGAGCTGAAATTACCCTGTGGCATTGGTCTTTGACTTATTATTCTCAATATTTAACTACATCCTCCTTGCTCGACCCACAACACTTCCATCAAGTTTGGTCCAAATGAAAGCAATGCTGATTGATAAATTTGAATGTTTGACTTCGACCTTTGTCTATCTCAAAAACAAATTGATTCAGCGCCCCCTTATCCTCAGCCGTTCCACCAAGTTTAATTTTAAAAGGATCAAGGCTGTAATGTAGAGTTACCTTGCAAAGTGACACAGGCCGTTGATCTGCTGTCTGGAAAAAAAAAAATAGATAACCATTTGGCTGATCCCATCCATTCCACCGACTATGCTTAAAATCAGATCCAAACAAGGTATTTTGCTCTCTCTCTCTCTCTCTCTCTCTCTCTCTCTCTTACACACACACACACACACACACACACACACACACACACACACACACACACACACACACACACACACACACACACACACATGCACGCACAAACTTGCACTGAATGAGCAATACCACGCGTGTGGGTGTAGTGAATAGATGTTGTCTTTTCACTAAATAGGTTAAGTAATCCATACAGTCTATAGTGTTCACAATGAATCAATAATTATCACCTACATCCACTCCTAATATAGCCACTACCACCACCAGCACCCTCACTATCACCACTATCGTCACCAACATTAACATTCTAGTATCTCAATCGCCGTCACCCCTATCATCCCGTCACCACTGCTGCAGTTATCACCAACTCGGATACGTAACATCGCCAGCACTACAACCGTCACCACCCTCACTGTAGCCAATGGTCATTACCATTAACACACCAATATCCCCAGTACCAACAACATTAATATTCTCTGCCCCCACATCAACCGCCCACCCATCCTGCACTATGTTCCTACATCCACCACCCACCCATCCAGCACTGCCATCATTATCGTCACCACCACCCCCAGGCTTCGCACTCTAATCTTCACTACCAGGATCACCACCACCAGCCCCAAGTAAGCTTAACTCGGAAGACTTTTCTTGCTGCAGTTATTTACAAGTACGCTATCTCCAGCAATAAGGTACCACAACGACCACATCCACTACCAGTGCCAACACTACTACTGCTACTATTATTATCAATATCATCTAAATCTTTTTTTTTTTTTCCGCAGTCACCGATGCCACCACAATTACCATCGCCACCAGAGTTCTTTTTCCTTTGCCACCACAATTACCATCGCCACCAGAGTTCTTTTTCCTTTATCATCAGCACAACTGTTCTTCAATCACTGCCACCTCCACAGTGCTTGCACCACTTCCACCACCACAATTCTTCCATCACTACCACCACCACAATTCTTCCATCACTACCACCACCACAATTCTTCCATCACTACCACCACCTCCGCCATCAGATACAGCATTCTTCCCTTGACTTTATTGAGGAGATAACCTGGAGAAAGCGTGGCAATATTCTTTTAATGGTCTCTTGCATGGAATTCTCAAAGTGATCTGCAGAAGCGTGTTATGACTCCCGCCTTCGTTTTCCTCTCACATCTTTAACAACTTTCTGCCCACGTTCCTGATCCTTTCCTGATATATCTGCTGACTGCACACGGGTGGTGGTGATAGCGGTGATGATATGTTTGGCGATGATACTCATGGTGATGTGGTTTGGATTGTGATTATGATGATAGTTGTGGTGACAGGTTTGGTGAAGTGTTGAAGGCAGAATTATTGTGGTAGAGATAGTGGTAGGCAATAGACTGGGGGTGGTGGAAGCGCAGTGTGAGTAATGGTAACATATTTGGAAATGACTTTTTTTTTTTAAAGGCAAGGAAGAAGGAACCAAAGGCTAGAAGCCCGCAAACTGTTTCCTTCAAGAATAGAATAAAAACATGAAAATAGAGCCAAATCCAAGATTCGTACTTTTCGAGATGCCTGGACACACTGCGTTTAATAGACTGGAGGTCATAGGTAGTAGGAAATACGGACAGAGGAAGACAGTTCCAGAGTTGACCAGTTGCATATATGAAGGACTTGGAGTAAAGGTTAACCTTTGCGTTAGAGAACTGGACAGAAAAGGGATGAGAGTTTGCTGCTAGATGGGTAATACCTGCCTGCCGTAGTGGTGGAGGTATGCAGGCAGACAGTTCAGAGGAGCAGTGACCACTGAAGTAGCGACAGAAGACATAAAGATGTAACAGTGTGGTGTAGAGATAAAGACTGAGCGGAGTCAGTTAGAGGAGTAAAGTTAATGGGACGAAAAGTCCTTGATTCCACTTTGTTGAAAAGAGCTGTATGTGAGGAGCCTCCTCACACATGAAAGTTAACAATTACAGAGGGGTAGAGAAGGCACGGAGTCGGCTTAGCACACGTCATCTTTTGAATGCAGATTTTACAAGAGAGGTAATTTGATCTTTCCAAGATAAATCCCGAGAGAATGAAACCCCAAGTATATACAAAGATGATGTAAGATTGAGTTGAGTATTGTTTGAAAATAGAGGATATTCTTCTGTTAGATTTTGATAGGGCAGAAGATGTAAGAACTGAGTTTCTGATGCATTAAAAACAAGATTTCTTTTACCCTAATCAGGGATATGACACAAGTCAGACTTTATATTACAAGTGTGCCATTCCCCCATCCCTTGTTTGTTGAAGTAACTGCTGAGATAAACGCCGAGAAGAGGATGAAAAGGTGAAGAGTGGAGTCATCACAGTATTGGTGAATAGGATTAGATGTAGAGCCTAGAAGGTCATTCAAGAATAGAAGGAAGAGAGCTTGGGATAGGAGAAAGCCCAAGGAACACCACTCTTGATAGCCCTAGGAGAAGAACGGTGGCCATCTTCATCAGCTGCTACAGAATGATCAGAAAGGAAGCTAGAGAGGAAGGTACAAATAGAAGGATACAAACTGTAAGAAGGCAGTTTAGAAATTAAAGATTTATGCCACAATCGATCGAAACCCACTGAGATGTCAATTTCAGTGGCAATGCTTTCGCCAAAGTCCCGGAAGAAGGATAACCAGGAGACTGAAATGAGGGTGAGAAGATCGTTTGTGAAGCATCCCTGGCGGAACCCATACTGACGATCGGAAAGGTCATGGTAGGAAAGGTGCTTTATTATTAATATTGTTTTGTTAAGAATAGATTTGGAAACTCTAGAAATACAGGATGGTAAAGCAATTAGGCAATAGTTAAAGGACGGGAATGGTCACCTTTCTTTGGGAAAGGCTGAATGAAAGCAAACTTCCAGTACGAAAGAAAGGTACAAGTTGACAGACAAAGGCGAAAGAGTTTACCTAGGCAGGGTTAAGCACAAAAGCACAGTTCTTGGGGACAACAGGATTGACCCCAGCAGGCCCATATGCCTTGATAGTACTGAGGCCAGTGATGGCAGAAAATGCATCAACTGAAGAAATTTTTAAGTCTCCGATGAGGAAGTCAGTGGAGGCATGTAATGGAGGAACAGCACCGGTATCGTCTAAGGTGGAATTGGAGGCGAAAGTCTGAGCAATGAGCTCTGCTTTATCAGTAGAAGCAACGGCTATAGAGTCATCAGAGCTGAAAAGAAGAGGGCAGGAAGATGAAGCAAAGTTGTTAGAAAGGTTTTTGGCAAGGTGCCATAAGGAGCAGGAAAAAACTGCATTGGAGAAATTATTGTAGTTGGTACGAATGAGACTATCTCAGAGCAAAGGACAGACTTAGCATAATTCCGAGCAGAAACATGGAACAGATGAGATTCAGGGGTGAGTTGGCACCAGTACCTTTTGTAGTCCTTCTTGTTGTGGACAGCATGAGAACAAGAGTAAATACACTTTTTTTTTTTTTTACATTAATCACAGGGTATGAGAAAGGAATGTATACTTCCATGCCCGAGATAATAACCTCCATAATGCCTAAGGCATAATCTGAGGGCTCACGGCCATGGCAGCAATAATAAGTTCAGGGAAAATCAAAGGGGTACTGCCTGAGGGGCCCCCAGTCAACACCTCTGAAGTGCCAAATCGTTCGCTTCTTGGGGGGGTCCACAGGCCTTACTGGAACAATAGAACAGGTTAAGGTGATACGGTTGTGAGGTTGTGACTGGAGAAGCCCAATGGAGAGAAAAGATTAACAGCTTAAGCAGAAGGATTAGTTGTGATGAAATGGTGCAGTACATTGAAATTCCCTCCAAGGCGGCTGGGGATATGGGTTAGGAGTTGTACCAACCGCTCAAGGTCATTAAGGAGAGAAACAATGTAGGTTTGTTCACCAGGTGGATCAGTGAAAGAAGAGGAAAGCCGAAGTTAGTGGTAAACATTGAACTTACCTAGAATGGAGATTTCAGAAAAAGGAAAAATTGATAGGATTTGTTCCATCTTAGAAGTAAAATAGTCAAAGATTTTTTCATAGTCACTAGAATTAGGAGAAAAGTAGACAGACAGATATCTTTAGTCAGAGAATGGCAGGATAGCCGAAGCCAGAGAGTAGGAAATTCAGACGATTTTCAAGTTCAGGCAGAAGAGAGCAAGATATGTTACTGCATACATATACACAACCACCTTTGGCTTTGAAGAGAGTGTACAGCAGAAAATGTATAAAGAAACAGAGAAGGGTTTGCTATCAGTTGGCTCAGACAGCTGAGCCTCATTAAAATAGAGTGGGTGAGGTTTAGAGGAAGAGAGGTAGTGTTCAACAGAGAAGAAATAAGAGTAAAGGTCGTGAATGTTGCAGAAATGAAGAAGAGTGCGTCAGACAGTGGTTCCAAGCTTCTCTCTTGGTCGTCACCGGGAGAGAAGAGGATTGTGGGAGCCAGGGTAAAAAACTTTGGGAGCGTTCTCCTGGCCACGTACTGCTTGGCGGACATCAGGGGTGCTGTGGTTGAACCAGTGTCGCATACTATAAAGTATGCTTGCACCCAGCTGGCTTGCGCAGGCCGATTACACTTGGGTCACAGACTACACACACATCCAAAGCCACTCCAACACTGCAGTTACACTTAAAAGCACTTCACACCCTACATACTGTCTCTACCAGACAGCCTAAGCCTAAGTCACTTGGTAGAGATACGAGTACATTGGCTGTATTGTCCCCACTTCGGTTGGGATAGGCCAGTCCTGCAGTGGATACTGAAAAGGCTGATGATTATATATATATATATATATATATATATATATATATATATATATATATATATATATATATATATATATATATATATATGTATGTATAAGAAAATGGGGTGTGTAATGTGAATGGAGTTTGGCGTTGATAGTTGGAAGAAATTGTACAGGAGAGCGTGCTGGCCTACTGTCTGTGCTACTGAAATATTGAGAAAGCTTAGAAAAGGGAGATGGTCAGTAGATAGTCCCGAGGGCTGATGAAGCGGGAGCTGCAGCTCTCCGTTTCATCAACTTTTCATCCACCTTAAGAATACTGCCCTGTTCTACTGGTGTTACAGCCTTCTCCCTAATAGTGTCTTGGTAGTAGAATTCTTATGGCAATTATGATTTTTGTGGTGATTGTGCGGGTTGTGGTGGTAGTGGTTTTGGTGATATTGATGGAAGTAGGGACTGTATTAAACTCGTCTTTTATTCTGGTGAAAATGATACTGATTCCGAATGTAATTGCACTGGTGGTGATGGTACTTGAAATTCTGTTTGTGGTGGTAATGGTCATGGTAGTAATGAGGTTGTGTTGACAGCGACAGTATTGATACTGATGAAACTGTGATGGTGACTGCAGTGACAGTGGCTGGAACAGTGACTATTGTTGGAGATGAGTAGTGGTGGTGGTAGAAACTGAGGTGACATACGTGACTGTGGTGATGAGGTTGACGGTGGTCAGAAGTGATGGTGACTGGTGATGGTTGTAGTGGTAGTGGTGGAGGTGATGATGACAGAGATGCATGCTCTGATTGTGGTGGCGAGGACAGTTGGGATGATGGCAGGGATTTCAGGAATAGTGGTGGAGAAGGCAGTAGTGTTGATAGTGCTAGTGTTTGTTCATGTGGGGTTTGAATTCGGTGTCAGTATGTTCACTTTATTTCCATATGGAACCATCTACTGACATACAAACACCCTCACTCACGCCATAACAACAGAAATGAATGTGATATCCCTAGTGCGACAGTGGAAGTGGTGTAAATGGAAGCACACTTAGCCTGCAACCGAGAGGTCCCAGGTTCGTTTCCCGGCTCGGCCTTGACACTTTCGTTCAAGATCCTTGCACTAATCCATTCTTAACTATATGTGAGGTAGGCATTTGGATTGTTCTCTGAAGGTTTCTTATTGTAGGGTGGGGAAGACTTGGTACTTTGCAGAAATTTAATGTATCTTCATGTCTTTCGTGCATTCGATAGGCTAGTGTATCACGACAGAAATGAAGGGTATTTGTGCCAAAGTGCAAGGTGACATGTGAGGGCTGAAGAAAATCAACCCTCTGTTGCTGTGTCGTAGGCGGGATTTCCAACATTTTATCAAGCGGGAGTCCAGAAACAGATTTAAAAAAAAAATCCGTTACTTTCCAGTATACTCCTCGTACTAGAAGGGCTAGAAGCACATCCTATTACAGTACTCATAGAGTACTAACGTAGAACGCAAATTATATTTCAGTTTTTACCGCAGGAGTAACAATTATATAAAGACAGGCGTGTGTTGACAATGTACAGTAAACAGGCAGTGAGACAGACTAGGAATGGATTGGATCGGGTTTGACGTAGTAGTAATATTTAAACGGTTGAAATAGACTATTCTACAATCAGGTAGGAAGTTCAACGGCAACAACTACAATACTCTATGAGTATTACTTTACTTAGCATTCCATACCACGTACAACTCCCCCCACCCCCTCCAACAACCACACAACCACAGACATCATAACTCAATCCATGTGCACAAACACTACACCCACAACACATACAGTACACACAATGAACACACGCCACCTCAACATGAATAACATATTACAGCTAAACATTGACGACCTTCGCAAAAGAAAAAAAAAAAAGAAAAAATAGAACAATTATTTCACAACTCCGACATAAGCATAGCACTCATGTCTAAAACTCACTACAACATCTCACAAACCATACAGAACAACACTCTATGCACCACCACTAGCTGCATCAAAACCATTCCCAAAACTCACTTTCATTCTGAAACAAACTCATCCCTGTAAGAGACTACAGTACTTTGTTATGGGAGGCCCAGATTTTTATGCAGCACCCTGCACTAATACAAAACATCCCTGGCAGTACGTGACAGAAACACAGCGCTCTCATAGGCACATAAAACAATCACCACACAAACATTACCAAATCCTCTACAACAATGTCGCACCTCCAGACATTCCAACACTAACACTGAAGAAACACCTACATAACGCACTGGGTCCTACAACACCTAAATCCGACCACAGTATTACAATCTCTCCCTTCAGAAATCCACCCACTGGAGGTGTCCTTAAACCTGTACCCACTAATGTTTAATAATATTCAGTTCAATCCCGCATCATCCTTAAATATGCTAGGGGTTTCATTCACACAGGTCTTATCTTGGAAAGATCATATTGCATCTCTTGTAAAATCTGCTTCCAAGAGATTAGGTGTGCTAAGCCGACTCTGTGCCTTCTTTACCCCTGCACAGTTCTTGTCTTGATACGCGAGTTTTATTCGCCCCTGTTTAGAGTACAACTCTCATGTGTGGGGAGGCTCCCTACATACAGCTCTTCTCAATAGAGTGGAGTCAAAGGCTATTTGTCTCATCAACTCTCCTCCTCTTACTGGCTCCCTTCAACCTCTGTCTCTTCACCGCACTGTTGCCTCTTTATCTCTTTTCTATTGCTACTTCAATGGTCACTGCTCCTCTGAATTGTCTGCTTGCATCCCTCTACCTCTACGACGGGCGCGTAGCACCCGTCTAGCAACAAACTCTCATCCCTTTTCTGTCCAGCTCTCTAATGCAAGAGTTAACCGTTACTTCTAGTCTTTCATTTATGCAACAGGTCCACTCTGGAACTGTCTCCCTCTGTCTGTATTTCCTACTTCCTATGATCTCCAGTCTTTCAAACGCAGTGTGTCCAGGCATCTCGAATTGAATGGATCTTGAATTTGGCTCTTCTTTGTATTTTTTTTTTCTTGGATGGAGCGTTCATTCGAGCCCAGCCTTTGGTTCCTTCTTCCTTGCATTAAAAAAAAAAAGGTATGATCGAGTTCATCTTCCTAGGCTTAGAGTAGGATATCGCCCAGCCCTCCTGTGTAGATTTGAGTTGGGTGGAATCACAGATGACACGTTCCCAGCTTGTAGAGTAGGCCCACACGACATAACATACATAATGGAGCACTGCACAGCATATGCCACATTAAGATGCAGAATTAACATGAACAGTGTAGGGAACCTATGGGACAGGGTCACAGGGGCAACTGCTAATCGGTGGTCGACGGGTCTGCTTGATCAGATGGACCGGAACTGAGCAACAACAAATTATCATGCAATCCAATGTGTTGAATTGTTCATGCACATTGGAATCCAAAGTGACTAGGAGGTATAGCATGCTGAGTTATGTATATACTGGAATGATGAGTCAGTTCAGTCACACGCTCACCCTACTCCACTTCACAGACAGACTGAGCAATAGTCTTTCCAAAATATCGTGATCGTTTAGGCGTTGTCCCTCATGGGAATTCCCCGACCCACAATGTTGACACACTTTCTACTGGGCAAATTATCGGATTAGAGACATAGATCAAGGGACAACCCTCACTCCCAGCTCATTACCTCTCTCTCTCTCTCTCTCTCTCTCTCTCTCTCTCTCTCTCTCCATATAAAATCTACATTTTATGTAGATTTATTTCTATAAAAAGTCTATATGGTTTTATGAATTATTAGAATTTGAGGAAAAGCCTCCTGACTGTCTGTCTGTCTGTCTCTGTCTGTCTCTGTCTCTGTCTGTCTGTCTGTCTGTCTGTCTCTCTCTCTCTCTCTCTCTCTCTCTCTGTATATGAAGTCAACATTTTACAGAGATTTATTTCTCTAAAAGTCTATACGGTTCTATGAAAATAGCAGGGGTAGGAGCTTCCATCTTTGATGGCGGTCAGAGAGGAAATGACCTGCGGATTTACACCTGACCCATCCTCACTGACTCACCTACAAATGTGACAGTGTTGCAAAGCAACGATGCTAAGTGTTGAGGTATTTATAAAAAGTTATTGTAATTATTAAAAACAACAGACATTTCTTACACTATATAGCCTTACTAGAGAATTAAATACATTTATACTGTAAACATATTTCATTTAGATGACAGAGGTGTGTGCTCGTATAGATTCGGCAGCACCGTGGGTCGGGCAATTCCCGTGAGGGACAACGCCCAAACGATCTCGATATTTTGGAACGACTATTGATATCCACTGCGACAGGACCCTCCATAGTCCACCCTTCTGTATCTTAGTTTCTGGGCAATAGCAAATAACCTGTGGCATGTTAAAACATTTTGCTTCATCCTCTCAGTATGAGAGACGACACATATATATATAGACAGGTAGACGGTGCAAGTGCTGAGGCAGGCAGGCGGGGATGATACTGAGGAAAAGACTACAACTGATGTAGTGGTAATGTTTAAATTTCAAGCAGACAGATAGGCGGCAGATAGAAAAGAAGCACAAACGAAGAGGTAGCTAGACAGATCTGTTGGCAGGCAGACAGAATGAGGAAGAAGCATAGGTAATGTTGAAATGGTAGAAACAGACTCGCAGGCAAGCAGCAAAGAGAAAGATAGAGGTACTGTAGACTGACAGTCAAACAGACAGACGGTTTAAACAGGCATGCAAACAGACAGTGCAGACAGGCAGTGATGCAAGCATGGAGGCAGTTAAGGAAGGGGTTGGATATAGTGTAGTGGTAATAAATAAATAGCAGTGGACGATTTACAGAGGCTTTGGACCCGTTATGCATACACTGACACATTAAAGTTGGAATGCCTTTGTTGAATACAGTGGGTAGGTGGACCCGCGGATGTCGCACCTCAGTTCATCTGAGGCCTGCTTAGCCTCACCATATGCACTCTTAACCTTAAATTGCTAATTTCCTACTTTTTGTTATATTTTCATTGATGTCACTTGACTATACAGGTACTAAGCTAAAGAGAGTTCTGTGGCACCAAATATGTTAAAAACTATCACGATCAGCGTTTGAGAGAGAGAGAGAGAGAGAGAGAGAGAGAGAGAGAGAGAGAGAGAGAGAGAGAGAGAGAGAGAGAGAGATTCAGTTCACAAAAACCGGTTCTGAGCCATAGGAGACATTATATTCCTTATAATCTGGTGACACCATTTTCTTAGTTCTACTTTACAACTGTCTTATTTATTTTAGTATATTTTTGAAACCTAAATGGTTAGATACAGTTTTCCTTAACCCTTGGACTGTGACATACATCATACGGGGGTGTCTTGGAAAACTGCGACACACCTCTCTTGAGTTAGATTGTCAATAACTCACCACAAAGGTTCTAGAAGAATCAGCACAACACAAAATTTATGGGGTATTAGGGTAACTAGCAGCTTTCATTCCCATCCTCTATTGTTAACCCAGTTGCTAAGGTGCACCAGCAACAATGACCCCAAAGTAAGAAGTTTGTAAAGCATTTCCCTCAATATTATCACCCCAGGAAAGGCAGTCGTGGGTCAAAATCGTTTAGAATAACATATACAGGAGGAACTGATGTAGGATGGTAAATAATGGGTGTAATAGTAGTGGTAGGTGGGGGTGCTCACCATCCACTTACTCTATGTAGTGCTGCTGTCGGCTGACTGCCGTATCCTCTTTTCCTTCCTACTTTTCTGCCTTTCTCTTCTGTCTTTCTTTCCCCTTCCTTCTGCCTGTGGGTGACTACACTGAGCTACAAGCCAAATGGTTTCCTGTACACCAGGAAATCATTTATTACACTGGGTGGTAACCATTTAACCATACTATGGCGCCTGGTGGTTTAGTGGGTAATTAAGGCGCTCCAGCTGGATTGAGCATATGCATGTTTATATCAAAGGGGTGGTTGGGGTTTATTGCTCATGTAGTGCCGTTCAGGGATGAGTGAGGCTGGTCATTCATTTTAAATGTCAGGACAAACTTGTCTAGCCCCGGACTCCTACGGTCATCATGGGGCAACACAGGGTTAGATGATGTATGTATGTATGTAGAAAGTTGCGTCCTTAGCTCAACTTGCAGCATTCGGAGCTAGCTGGCAACCCACCTGGTGAGCAGGGACACTGGCAACAGTCTGTCTACAGCCTGGCTCTTTTGCCCAAATAGCATTACCCTCTCTCTCTCTCTCTCTTTCTTTTAAAGCATAATTATTATATTCCTGGCAGAAATGCAATATCTGACAATTATTTCTCCAAAACTATGCTGACTAAAAAAAAAAAAAATATCCGTGGGTAGCTGCCTATTGTAATTTCCTAGCCATTGATATACATTTCACGGAAATCTGTTGAAGTGACCAAAATTGCCATTTTGCCGCACCACGGGGGAAGTTTGCACGACCCCTAGCAACAGCCCACGGGTTAACCTGTTCAGTGCTAGGGTACTTAACTTTTCTGATTAAAATCAACTGAAGGTAGCAATAAGAATCTGATATAAGACGACGTCAAAGTGATGTAAGACGTTGTGGAAGTGAACGGTTACAAGGTTATGTTAATTCTCGTGGGACTTATCGCCCTCATTGCTTCTCTGTTTACCAATCAGGCTCCTATGACTGACTTTAGCTAGGTAAAATCGTCTGCAGTGAGCTGGACTAGAATCAGTTTCCCAACCATGAGACGGTTAAGAGCTGTAAGACACCATTAATTTCCCATTTATTTGTTGTGGTCAAAGGATGTGATGTTCGTAAGACAATGCTGATTGTCGTGTATTTCCAGTGTAGTTAACTCCAACATATAGGTAGGTCTGAAAACGGCGAGGGTTTGTACTCGCCATGAGTATTTTTTTTTCCCATTAGCGAGTAACAAGTTGCCAGGAGTCGTGTTTTTCCCGCGTTGCTGGGGTAAGCAGTAGAGGTGTGGCACTGCTCTTGCTCAGGGTGTGGAGTGTGTACAGCATAAGATCGGGAACCTCAGATGTCCTCACCTAACTGGCAACAGAAATGCTAATGGACTTCATCAGGATCTCTGCAGATGCACGTGCAGTAAAAGACTTTGTCCAACATAAGACATCCATCATAGGGCTAGCAACTTCAAGTAGACCAAAGAACCTGAAACTCAAAAGAATGATCAGATATAACTGATCACTGAATACAAAGAACATAAGGCATGATAAATGACCTCTACAGTTATGAAATAATGTCTCATTTTCTTCTATGTTAAAAAAGTAAATTAGTCGTGTTATATATTTACGTCATTGTTAGCAAGTAATATAATGTTTTAAGTAATTTACTGAATTTAACCCCTTACAAGCTCTCAAATACACTGAGGTGGTTTGGCCATATGGAGAGGATGGAGAACAAGAGACTAACGAGGAGAGTGTATGTGTATGAGGTGGAGGGGGGGAGAGGGAAGGGGAGGCCGAGGATGTAATGGAAGAATGGAGTGGAGAGGTATATAAGAGAGGGGGGTGTGAGCTGGGGGCAGGGCAGTGAAATGGCGGGGGACAGGACAACATGGAGGTCATTTGTTTCTGGCAACCCTTATGGGACTGAGGCAACTAATAATAGATAGATAAAACCCCTAAATGGCCAATGACATTGAATGACTCTTTACCAGAGTGTGGCCGGATGTGTTGTTACAGTGCAACCTGTAAAAAACTGTGAAGAATTTTGATAACTGAACGAAGGTCTGGGAGGTATTAACACTGACCTACCCGAGGCTCCCAAAGCACCCAAGCTGTTGGTACAGCAAGTAACGAAGTCGTGAGTGGACGTCCGATTCTTACTCCTCTCAAGGCCACCACCCGCTCTCACTACCTTCATCAGTGCATGCACAAGGGCCTTACAAGCCCTGAAATCAGGGCTGAACTCGTCCCCAGGGGTGGGGCGTTTGATGATGACTGGACTGGCTCTGATGATGAGCATGGGAGTATTGATGACATCTCAGATGAGGACACTGACAAGTGGTATGAGACACCAGTAGACGTGGACGATGATAATCAGGTCTCTGACGACACTGGTGATGATGCTCCACCTCTTTCTTGCCACAAAATTGATGAGCCACCTGCTAAGAAAAAGGTGGCAACGCAATTATTTCCTTCAGCAAAGGCTGAGCAGGAGGCGTGCACATCACAGCAAGATTTGCTGTAGGTGCAGGAGCACCATGCGAGTTCCTTCTGTGCTTCACCATCACCACCACTTCCCTTCACCTCACGCTGTCTGTCATTTTCCTGCGCAGTTGCACCACCTAAACCAGCACCAGGGCCATACTCCTCAGCACCGGGAACCATGTCTGCCCCTCGGCCTTCATGGCAGATTCGAAAATCTGTCGTGAAACGTGCCCACCTACAAATGATCAAAGGTCACTGCATGAAGAAGTTGGATGTACAGGCTTGCCCTTCTCGAGCATCATATGCATGGACACCAACCACTGACTTCAGATGTAGGACCTTCACGTTCTATGGCAGTGAGTCAAGGGTATGTGACACAACAGGACTGATGGCAATCTTTTCAGTGCTTACTTTCTGACTGTTGTTTTTCAATGAGCACCTGATGGCACTAATTGCAATGGAGACAAACCAGTTTTTCTAACACAGTATTGCTAACAAAGAACAAGAAGGGACCTACAGGACACGGTTTTGAATGATGTAACAGTGCCTTCACTGTATGTATTCTTGGCGCTGATGATGTTGATGCCTTTTGTGAAGAACCATGTGACTGTCGATTATTGGACGACTGATATTATAACACGTATTGATGTATTTGACAGACACATGTCTTGAGACATGTACAAGAACATCCTATGGTTCCTTCATTTCCCTGATAAACTACCACGAACCCTACAGACAGTTTGCACAAGAGCAGGCCCATTTTGTAGAATCTCAAAGGCAAAATAAATCATTTATGAGGCTTTCCAAAAGGTTTGATTGATGAGTCATTTCTTCATTTCTGTTACTCCGCGGCCATAGTTCTTTCAGACAGTACCCCCCATCGAAATGGCATCATTTTGTCATAAAGTTATTTGAACTGTGTGATTGTTATATGGGTGTTTTTATAAATACCAGAGCAGAGGAAACAAAAACAAATGAATAAAAAAAAAAAATCCATACATCAGATTACTGGCGTCCTCCATTCTTGGATATGATAAAATACACCAAGGCAACGACTGAAATCTCCCATAACGATCGTCCTGGTATTTCTGGTGCAATAATGAAATAAATGATAGGAGATTATGTGTGTAGGTCACATACTCTACTCAGATAATTGGAACACTCCAGACCTGGAATGGACCTGCTCGCCAGGAACATATTGGCTCGTGTGGCACAGTGTGGTCTAACTGACGCAGCATGCCAGTGTTCGGTAAAGAGCAAGAGAAAAGCAATGTGGAGATGCAATGAAACATGGATCTTCCTGCCCTGCATTGACGAGACAGGTGTGATGTGCATATATCAACTGTGCACACAGGAGCTCTCACTGACGCAGAGAAAGTAGATCGTGTGATAGGTGAATGCATTCAAATGCTAGATGCAGTCACAGACTACAGTCATAAAATGTGCTTGGTTGATAGAGGCGACATGCAGATTGGTAGTTTGGAGCACATTCGTCACTGTGTCAAGTGGTATAAGAAACTCTTTTTCCACTTGGTAGATATGTGCATTCTGAATGCACATCACTACTACTACAGGACGCACAATCTCTATGAGGGAGTTCGTTCACGATTGTGTGTTAGATATCTTGCAGAAGTACAATCCAGCTATCATTGCCACAGGGGCATCCAAGTATAATTCATTACCAAACGGACTGACTTGCGCAAAGGAATTAGTTGCTGTGCTGTACATTTCCTTGAAAAGACGCGCCACTCAGCGATGGCCAAAGACCTACAAGAGTAGGCAGGAGTGCCCAGGTACGTTGTCACATATGCACAGCTTTCGAAAGGCGGCCACGAGAAAGCAAATTCACCACCTGGCAGTGTCACTGATGCTCGGTGGCTCTCTGTCATCACTGCTTCCCTGACTACCATTCCTTAGTTTAGTATTGAGTATGGAAGGAAAAACTTGTAAGTAGTAACAAAATATTGTGCAAGGAACTACTTATATAACTAGGTGTATGTCTGTGATTATTCAAATATAATTAAGGAAGTGTGGTAGTGTATGATTGACTAAAGAAGTAAGTGTTGGTGTATTTTTAAAAAAAAGTAAGTCAAGAAAAGAGAGGTGTTTTTTCTCAGACAGTGACTACTTATCAGAGTTTGCTTTTGACTGGTGAAAGGAAGGTAGAGAGATAAGCATCCCTCTCGTTTGTGGCGAACTCCACAAGTCACAACCTGCAACCCCATAAGCAAGAAACTTTTTTTTTCTTCAGGCATTTTCTTTGGGCGATTATTTCTTTCCTAGTATTGCTTTCCTCTTATTTTTTTCTTGTATTTGCAGGAGAAATAGTCATATTCACTGTGTACTGTTATAACAACAACTTACAGCTTCACCATTCCATGCACCTCCTTCCCCACCCAGTCGTGCTAATCTCTGGCATTATCAATTTCTGACCGCGAGGGTTATGCCGTGCCCATTATCTCGAGACAGACTGAAAATATCATCTTTCTCCTCCCTTTTGACACACACAGTACCACCAAGAGTATGAATAGAAATCAAGACAGGAATAAACATAATAAACATAAAAAAAAAAAATCATAACTAGAGGCCTCCCCAAGAGGGAAATCACACCAGCCATGAGCCAATACATATCTAGCGCGGCACGGAATATGACCTTGTTCTTGATTTACTTTCACCAATTTCGAATTCGTAGATTTCCATCCCTACTAAACACCTGTAAAATTTCGTGATGATATCTTAGCGGTCGCGAAGTTCGTGGTAACAGACACACAGACTTTGACCTACTTTAGGAGATTTTCATCCATACTACACACCTGCAAAATTTTGTGATGATATCTTGAGCGGTTGCGAAGTTATCACGCTAATAGATACACACACAGGCAGACAAACAAGTTGAAAACAATATCAGCTTCACTATCACGGCTGGTAACTATGGTATGTTGACCTATAGGCTCACATACTTTGTACTGATTTTGATCACTTTACATATTTCTTGTTCTGCACAAGCACTGAAGGAATGTCTGCAGTGTTCACGTGGTGAACAGATGGGTGGAAAACCTTCCTTTCCCCTCATGCTAATCCCCTCGTGTGAGATGCTAATCACGGGTCGTATCGAATTTTAGCCGATGTGGTTCAGCCTGTACACACAAAAGATCACCCTTATGTGGCTGGAACCTAAAAATAGCATCTATCGCCTCTCTTCAGACACACCACCCAGACTACAAAAATAACTCAATACTTGCATAAACACAATTTAAAAAAAAATCATTACTTTATGGAGCCTCCCATATTTACCTCCCGTGATAGTGATGCTGGTATTATTTTCCATTTGTCTGTCTGTCTGTGTTTCTTTCTGTGTGTCTGTTAGCATGATAACTTCGCAACCACTCAAGATATCATCACAAAATATTACATGTGTGTAGTAGGGATGAAAATCTCGGACGAGTTCGAAATTGGTGAAAGTAGGTCAAGGTCGTATTCCGAGCCACGCTAGATATGTATCGACTCGCGGCTGGTGTAATTCCCCCCTTGGGGGGGGCCCTTAAGTATGTACTGATATTGTTCATAATACACATATCTAGTCAACTCAGACCATTTCCGCACACCTGATTTTTTTTTATTTATTTTTCCCCCGAAAATATGGATATCTTTTAGTGCGATGTTTTGTCACTCCTCTGCATAGTTTTCACCAGAGGGTATGCGGACATTTCGCGAGTTATTTAGCTCTTCCTTGCGAAGCACGGGATGGGTTTCGAAAGCTCAGAATTGCACTGTCAGGTGCATCAGACTTTTCTCTTCAATTTGATGAAAAAAAAAATCGATTTTCGAAATGTTAAAAAATGGTGTCGGCGATGGCCACTGGATCTCGAGATTTTCAGGAGGCACGGCCATGGACTGGAAAAAAATTTTCGTGCTTCATTTTCTGAAACTATCAGTTAGTATAATATTTCACTGATTTATTATAAGTTTTAGTGATGCATTACAACCTCACTTAGGAAACTGTTTGTGCACATTATATTTCTGTTATTTTTAAGTGGACTACAGTTACTTAGGTAAAAGTTTGGAAATCATGTAAATCAAAATAGTAAATTTTTCTTATATGAAGGCTTTTCACGATATATATATATATATATATATATATATATATATATATATATATATATATATATATATATATATATATATATATATATATACAGAGAGAGAGAGAGAAGCACTAGTCAGTGGCTAGTAACCCAAATAACTGACTTTCAGGTCTGGCAGGACTCCACTAGCTAGCGTCTTTATCTGCTGTGCGATGTTACGTCAGGCTTGAGGGATTTATCTGCAAATATATTAGCCCTCATTTAAGGAATCCTTCACAGAGGCTGTCTCTTCGGTTAGAAGGATTGTTGTCTGCTTCGAAGGATATCTCCACGTTTCTTCTGTTTTCATGTATGAATCAAAAGATACCGAGAACTTCAAAGGATGCCTGTTTCAACCCTCTGACTTCATTAGCCACTCTTCGTCTAAACCTGCCATATCCCTATCATGAATGCAAAGTTGTATCAATATCAACCACAGGATTTGATGCTAGTCACACAGAAGTGTTATGGAAAGGGTGTAGAGTCGTAGTATTGTCTGATTTTACCGTTGAACCACGGGAAACAAGCTACAAAAGGACGAAAATGCCCAAGCTGAGGTTAGAAAAAAAAATATATTAAATACAAATGTTGGTGGTAGGTGGTGGCCACCATCATCCAATCACCTGATGCAATGCTGCCTACATTTTCCCTCACATTTATCATTCTTTTCTGTATCTGCCCTCCTCTCTTCTTGTTCCTCCCATCTTTCCTGTCATTATTATTACTCTTCTTTCCTTTTCAGGTGGCTTTACATTGAGCGACGTGCCTAATGGTTTCCTGTAAGCCAGGATACCATTTACAGCCCTGGGTGGTAACCATATAACCAATCCGTATGTGTTCCCTACGTGTCAACGAGTGGGCTGGCGAGGGATTAGTGTCCCTCCCCGTAGAACAACTAACTCAAAGACAAACGGCCACCCCCTACTGGATAATGACGTCTGGCTATAGACAGATAGAAGTACAAACGTACTATAATTATACGGATTTGCTATATTGTACAGGAGTTGATTGCCTCGTTTCAGAAAACCATTAATGAATGAGTAATGGACAGCTTGGTACCCAGCGATGCTCCCGCATCTAAAATCATCTGATGTTGGAGGCGTCTTCTGTCAGTTTTAGCCAGGGTTTTATTAGTCTCACCTCACTCTTGTCTAACTCCCTCAGCTCGACATCTTTTTCCTGTATTTCCTATTATTATTATTATTATTATTATTATTATCTTTTTTAAAGATTTGTATTTGGTAAAGACAGCAATTCCCGAGTCTGAATCTTCCACCCAGAATATTGTACGACCTGCACTAATCTGAACAGCCCAAACTCGGATTATTACTTGTATTAACCAGTACACCACCAGCTCACCTACGAGAAAGAGATGGAAACAAGAAGGCTGGCGGAGGCGAGAGTGCAGAAGGTTAACAGGGGTATGAATTCGTAGATAACATTTCATGCCCTGTCTAGGCATATCCTGATATTTGCTACCTACAGACGCTGTAGCTCAGAAATCTGTGAGTCCGTTTAGGCTCAGTAATATCGTTTGAAGGTAGCTGGAACAAAATCTTAGAAATGTCTTTATCGAGAGGATCAGTGGTGGCAGCAATACATCACTGAAGTTCTGACTGTTTGTGCTGAATAAAACAGTCTGGTGATAATTGCAATAAAATACTATTAAAGCGCCGATATATAAAATGTTCATTATATACAGTGTAGCAAGCGCAGTATGTCTACATTCTCAGATTTTCTGATTAACAACTAGCATTCTCAGATGTCGGATGCCGTCAAGCCGGTGAGGGGCGTCACAGGGGCGGTACACTTAAGGTCAAACCAAAACGTGACCATAAGAGGGTAAAAGGTATTAAGAGGATGAGATGGAGCAAAGAATAAGGATGGGTTGTAACAGCCAGGAATGATATAAGTCTTAACCAACAAGAGAAATTAACTTCTTTACTCCCAAAACATGTGGGCTGACCGCCATCTTTGCATAAAAAAAAGTCAGTCCTTTATACTCTGACTTCTCTTTGAGGAGAAAAAGGACAATGATAATCCTATATTACCCTTTCTTAGGTGTATGAGGACTTAATAACCAAAGTAGTATAAGGCTCAGAAGGTTTAGAGGGGAATATTTCCTTGGCCTTAATAATCAACTTCCCTGTCCCTCCACAACAACAAGTTGGTCAATCGTCACCATTGGCTAGTGCTGTGCTGCTGCGTGAGGTAATTCACAACCTCGATTACGTAGCCCACACAGTACCAATTTCACATCATAAATTCACACAACTTGCGTGCCTTGCTAATATCTGACGTTTTAATAAGAGGATAATCCATGTACTCCAAATGGTGACATTGTTCTATGGATGGGAAGATGGTGATGATGATGATTTTTATTTTTATTTTATTTTATATATTTATTTATTTTCAGTGTACAGTACCAGTTTCCAACGTAAATCAACCCAGTATACATGTATCCCTGGGAAATTAATCAAAATTAGTGTGTTTCGTTCCCCTCATCTTGTCTATGCTTCTTTTTTTTTTTTTTTTTCAGAAGTGCTGCGTTCATGGTCTGTCTTTTTTTTTTTTTTTTTTTTTTTTTTGAGGAATCATTGCCTGTCTGGCAAAGCCCGTCAGTTGCAAACAAGCAACCACCCATGCAGGGCCGACCCGTGCAGTGAACTGATGTTCCCTTGCGGCAGACAGAACCCCGCAACATCGAGGCGCTGGGAAAAGTGAAGATTTGGTTCCAGGATGAACACCGGATCTTCCCATCCAGTTAGACCTAACAGGACACAATAGTACATTCCACATCATGCTGTTATTTGGTTATATGCCTACCACCCAGCGTTATAAATGATTTTCTGGGTCACAGGTCATAGGCTTGACACTCAATGTAGACCCACCTAAAGTGGAAAGAAGAATAATGAAAAGTGACAGGATAGATGGGAGGAATAGGAAAAGACGGTGGCAGACACATAAGAATGATAAAGATTGACCTAGTAGTACTACGTTGTGTGGATCATGGTCGCCACTGCCCTATCACCATGCCTGGTTTATGTGTAAGTGTCCTGAACATACACAAATGGCTGAAATTCGATCCATTTTTACCGAGTTTTGTTCCCTTGTTTTCACAGATGGAACTGTTTCGAGAATTTGTACAATGGTAAGTAAGACCATATCGGTTTTTCTTGTGGGGTTTACCCTTATTCTTCTCTATGGAACTGTTATGCGAATGGAGCTATATTTCCCATTTTATTTTTTGACAATATAACCTACCTGTCACGAATTTGCGAGACTACGTATTTATACATATTCGTTACATTGTACTTTGGTGGGAAGCCATGAACTTTAGTGGAAGACCCACTGTGTCTCACTCAGTTTAACCGTCCCTGTATGCACTTTGATCAGGATGGTTTTTCAGAATATTCGTCCTGCTCCAAAAGTGACTCTTCTTATGCATGACATTAATGCTTCACTGAGTGATTTTATTGCATGTGTATATCGTTCGCCCTGCCTTTGTTGACCGTTGAAGTTAGGCCACACCCACTTCTAGTGAAGATGGCCATTTCTTACTCCCGGACCCGGCTTGGTTACATCAGTCAGCTTCGGACCGCCATGAGAGAAGGTCTCGTTGTGCCCAACATTGAGAGCAGAGTCTCCGTTGTACAACGATTCCTCGCATCTCCCCACCAAGTTGGTGATCAATGTAGTGGACATTAGCAGTGAATAGCAGTGCCTGCCATAGCAGTTAGAGACACCCAGCCTATTCACAGCTAGCTCCGTTCCCTCCACTGACTAGTATTTCCGTTCTTTTTACTAGGTTTAGGTCTAAATACCTTTTTGAATGACAGTGAGTGAATGTATTTCCTCCAATATTTGAATTCATTATGCGATACTTGTAACGTAAATTTTTTCTTGTAATTAATAAATTTCAATTCTTTTCTTGAGCTTAATGTAAATGTAGAATTGTGTTTGATTTCTCCACATTGAGCTTACTTTAGTGTGCTACTCCCAGTTTGCACAAACTTCTTATATTAATCACAGCTGGTATTAAAGCCAGTTCTTCCATATTAAATCTTAAATCCATTGTGCCAGCCAGGAGTTAGCATCAGCAAGGACCTGTCCATTATTATTAGTATTAGTTATTGATTGTCAGGGGGTAAAGACACTTTCTCAGAGGCCAACAGTACTAATGATACAGCATTCGTGAGCAGATAGTCTCCTTTGTATACTGTTGAGAAAGTTTATAAAATTCTCGTCTTTAGAGAATCGGCGAAGTAAGCCATTAAAGTATAACTTACTACTAGATTTCACAAGTTGAATCACCTTGTGTCAAGTGATTATATATACTTATATCAGCATTTTATTCTTAAATTCACTTTCCCCCGTGACATCTGGCAACCTCATTCGAGGATTATTAACTCCTAGCTTTATTGTTATTAACAAAATAATACTCACCCACTCTTAGCTAGGCATTTGATATCATTAAAGTCTATAGGCACTATCTTACTGGTGGTTATTGATTCTGCTTTATTAATTTTACATAAGAGTTTTCCCAGTCAGTTGCATTTTTTTTTCTTTCCTTACCAGTTTAATTAGATAAAACTGGTCACCACCAGCCTTTGCCTATATTCTCTATTTTCGATTATTAGCATTCTCTGTGAAACAGCAGTCAGTATGTTAGTCTTTAGTTCACTCAGTCTTAGTTGGGTTAGCATCATGGCTACTAGTTTATATATACAGGAAGCCAAGGATATGGGGCTTACCGATCCCCAGGAAATTAGAGAATATGTGCTTTCACGGTACTGTTATGAACGGCAACGTAAGAATGTTGCCCCTGAAGAGCAGAATATTCAACGTGAACACAAGCGAGAACAGCGCGAGGAACGTGAGACAGAACATGAATACGAGTGAGAACAGCGTGAATACGAGCGTGCCAAGCACAAGGCACGTGAGAAACATGAGCTTGAGGTGTTCAAGCTCAAGCAAGACTCCTTGGCTTCAGGCATATCTGGTGCAGCCAACCTGAGCTCCACGAGAGTTTTCCAGGGACATGTCCTGGCAACCCCGCACCTCAAGCTTCCTTCATACAAAGAGGGTGAGCGAATCGAGCCATTCATAGCTCGTTTCGAGGACATGCGCAGCTGTACCAGCTGGATGAGGCAGCTAAGCGGCTCCAGTTTCTTAGTTTATTTGAGGGCCCTCCCCTCGATATTCTCCATAGAGTTCATGGAGACAATCTCACGTTTGAGATGATGATGGCCACACTCACCAAAGAGCACAGTCTCACAGATGATGACACCAGGAGTCTGTTCATGAAAGTGCATCTCCATGAAAAGGGGACTGCTGTTCAGTTCCTCGACCTTCTCACTGCTTACTTAGATGAGTGGATGGAGAAAGATGAGACCCTTCACATGCGAGAGGGGATAATTGACATCATGCTGAGCACACAGCTAGACATGTCATGGCCTGCTGAGCTTATGGCTCAGTTAAGATCTGTCAGGTAAAGGTTGCCAGCCAAATGGTGGAAAAGGCTGATGCATTCTTCACTGCATATGGGTACCAAGCTCAGAAGAAACAGACCTGGAACAGGAAAGATACAGTCAAGTCTGGGAAGCCATCTCAGACTGAACCCCAGCATCAAGGCCGTTCTCAGAATAATGGCCACGGTCCAAACAAACCACAGAAGAAAGACCAGAGCCAGAATATACAGAAGTACAAGCAATATCCCAACCACCAGCAGTATCCCAAACAGCAGCAGAACAAGAACAAACCACGTAACCCTCAGTCAGGACAATCAACTTTAGTGTTTCATAGGCAGGAGGCAGATGCCGCATTAATAACCCAAAAGCAGTACGGCAGAGCCGTCCCCACCAGTACAGATACTGCCCCACAATTCACTAATCCCCTCTCAGACAGTGAGCCCTCCTTCTCAGGTGGTCAATGCTCCAGCTCCCCAGATCGTGAGCACGACCCCTCAGGCATCTAGTTCTCAGGGCGCCATGTTTGCCGCATCGTTCGTTCCACAGTCTCTTCAGTGACTGGCTGCTACTTCCTCAGACCCTTCCACCAGCAACACTGCCTTTCTTGTTCAGCCAGGGTCTGTGGGAGGTGTTTCCATAAATGTTCTGAGAGACAATGGTTCCTCAGGCTGCTCTGTCAGGCAGAGTCTAGTTCAGTCTGAGCAGTACAAAGGTAGGCAGATCCAAATTAGACTTATTGATGGATCACTGAGATTGTTCCCTGAGGCATGTATCCAGTTGGCATTTCCTTTTTACATTGGCTTGACAGCTGCGATTGTCATGCCAGAACCTTTGTTTGACCTTATCATGGGTAACATACCAGGCATCAAAAATAGTTGCACCGTAGACGTTGCTACTCAGACTTTGACTGTTGCAGTAACAAGAGCCATGGCCAAAGCTTTGAACCATGTCACCCCATTGACTGTTGCAACGCCGCAAGATCTGATTCGTAGTCAAGATGTTGTCCAAGAACAACAGTCTGACCCAACACTTGCCTCAGTGCATAAGAAGCTGTAGGGTAATGTGATTAGGTACTCATGAGGAGGTCAAGCCAGGTTCCTTGGTAAGCGAGGACGGCTGTACCGTGAGTCACAAACACCCTAAGGGCGAGGATCGACTGCAGTTTGTCGTTCCCATGAAGGATCGCTGAGCAGTGTTTGAATTGGGTCATTGTTCAGCGATGGGAGATCACATCAGCCAAAAGAAAACCTCTGACCGCATCCATGCTGACTTTTATTGGCCAGGAAAGGGACAGGACATAACTAGGCTTGTGCATTCTTGCGATGTGTTTCAGCTTACCATTGACCGGGGGCGAGTCCGTCCTGTGCCATTGAAACCAATGCCTGTAATCTCTGAACCGCTTGAGAGAGTAGCAGTTGACATTGTTGGGCCAATCTCTCCTAGGGCTAGTGATGGATCAAAGTATATCCTCACTATCGTTGATTTCAGCACATGGTGGCCTGAAGTCGTGGCCTTTAAGAATATAGAGGCCATCACTGTTGCCGAGGCACTGATTGAGGTGTTCTGTCGGATACGTATCCCCAAGGAAGTCTTAAGGGACTGGGGTTAGCAGTTCACCTCTACGATGATGAATGAAGCATTCAGGTTGTTGTCTATCCGAGGCTTGGAACTACACCCTATCATCCCATGTGTAATGGGTTGTGTGAGAGGTTCAATGGGACTCTAAAGAAAATGCTAAAGCAAATGGCCACCGAACAGCCAAACGAATGGCCGTGGTTCATTGCCCCTCTTCTTTTTGATTATCAAGAAGCCCCACAACATTCTTTGAAGTTCTCACCTTTTGAACTGGTGTATGGAAGGTCGGTCTGTGGGCCACTTCAACTCCTTCATGAGTTATGGGACGATGAAGAACCCAACCCTGAAGTCAAGACCAGCTACACCTACATCCTTGATTTAGCTGACCGCCTCCTGTTGACATGCGAGTTAACTAAGGAAGAATCGATTAAGGCATGCGAAGTTAAAAAAAACTTACTATGATAAAAAAGCAAAGCTTCGGAAGTTCAGTCCAGATGATAAATGTTTGGTGTTACTCCTTACTGCCCAGAATAAGTTGTTGGCACAGTGGAAGGGTCCATTTGATGTAGTAGAGCGCATTTCAGATCTCATCTACATAATCCAGATAGGGAATCTTTGTAAAAGGTTCCATGTTAAAATGTTGAAGGTTTTTCATGAGTCAAATCCCGAGGAGACTGGCCTATGAGTAGCCGATCACAGTGACCAGCCACTGGAAGAAACTGGGGCAGCTGCAGTGATCCCAGCTAATGACCATGATCATGAGCCCTTAGCTGTTCACTCCCAACAGGAGGAGACTGTCGGAGATGTCTTACTGAACACTGACTTTGCATTAGATGATCAGAATACCATAAGGTCACTGCTTTGTCGGTATGCTGATGTCTTCTCTGACCAGCCTAGACTCCCAAAGGTTGAATGTCACAAAATTGAGTTGACCAGCAATACTCCCATCAAGGTTAAGCCATATCCGATTCCCGTGTGACTACTGGATGCAGTAGACGAGGAAATTGTCGACATGGAGACATCTCCTTACTGTAGTCCAATGGTAGTAGTCCGCAAGAAGGATGGCAGAACCAGGATTTGTGGCGACTATGAGAGGCTAAATGCAATCGCCAAAACGGATGCTGAGCCAATGGATGACCATATTGCCATCTTCTCCAAGCTGGCAGGATCACGATATTTCACGAAGTTCATTTTGGCAAAGAGATTCTTCCAGATTCTCCTTCATCCTGAGGGTCGTCAGTTCACTGCTTTTGCTACTCCTAGGGGGTTGTATCAGTATAAAGTCCTCCCATTTGGACTTACCAATTCTCCAGCAGTATTCGATTAAGCTATGAGACAAGTGCTTCTTGGTTTGATAGGAGTAGAAATGTTCGTTGACGATGTCCTTGTTCATTCTACCACATTGGAGGAGCCCCTCAGACTCTTTCAAACTGTCTTCAGTAGACTCCAGAGATTCAACATGACTGTGATGCCTACCAAGTGTAAAATTGTGCACAATGAGGTGGAGTTCCTCGGACATATCGTTGGCAACAGTCGCTGCAGATGTCAGGGCGATAAGATCAGAAAGGCCCAGCCACTGTATGAGACACTTCAGAAACATGATCCAAATACCACTGAATGGGGAGAAATGCAAGAGAGATCTTTTGCCACCCTCAAGAATATGCTGTGTAAGAAGCCTATCTTACAGTTGCCTGATTCCCAAAAAAATTTCGTACTGTGCACCGATGCTTCACAAGATGGAGTAGGTGCTGTACTAATGAAAGAATCAGAAGGTGGAATTTTCCCAGTGGCATATCACAGCTGTAAGCTGAAACCCACCAAGAGGAATTATAGTATTGTTGAGAAGAAACTCTTTGCCATGGTTGACGGTGTTAAGAAATACCACTATTATTTATATGGAACACCACTCACTCTGGAAACCGATCATATGCCAAACACTAGTCTCAGCACAACTAAGACGGCTAATGCAAGAATGATATGCTGGACACTGTATTTGCAGCAGTTTAATCTTGTTGTGAGTTACGTCATGGGAAGTGACAATGTAGGTGCAGATCTGATGTCTTGCCTGCTAACTGATGATTAACATAGGCAACCATTGTGCACTGGGGTCCATAAGATAGGGGTCCTGAGAGATTAGAGACTACCTCAGTTCCCAGTTAGTAGTATACCAAGTAGGATCTGATGTCTTGCTTGTGGGTCCCATAGGATGCATTATGTCCAGAGTTTGTATATACATATGTACCGTAGGTTAAGGGGAAAGTCTGAGACCCCCACAGAGGCAATGCGAGGCTGTGTCTGAATTACCTTGTGGTGTGTCTCGAGCTGCGGGCCTCTCTGAGGATTCCCAGAGAATGCACATTATCCACATGAGTGTTAACACTCACGCTGGGTGTTAAAATGTGACCTGCCCAAGTTTGCGTAGGGATTATCAGCTTGCCAATATTAATCGTAAGTGTAGAGTTAGGTTTAACCAGTAAACTACAAGGGTCCTTTGAGATTCTGTCCTAGGACCACATTTTCTGGTTAATAATAATGTAGGTTTAACCAGTAAACTACAAGGGTCCTTTGAGATTCTGCCCTGGGACTAGGTTTCCTAGTTAATAATGTACCCAATAAGATATAATGGTGTACCTTTTGTGGCATATGTACTGACTACTAGATAGAGAAATTGTAATTTAATACAAATTGTTTATCACATTGACACTTTTGATGCTCCACCTTGGTTGATTTCACAGGCACAGATGGCGGGCATG
This sequence comes from Coenobita brevimanus, assembly GCF_032717465.1. NCBI lineage: Eukaryota > Metazoa > Arthropoda > Malacostraca > Decapoda > Coenobitidae > Coenobita > Coenobita brevimanus. Next base: position 18,043,635 of record NC_137014.1, on the reverse strand, counting down.
GCAGTTATCCCATGCAGATCAGCTGATCGTCTGCTGCATGTTGCCGCCTCTTCTCTTCTGCCTCGTCGTCTCTATTTATTATTAATTTGTATTATATTATTTTACACGTAGGTACGGTTACACTACAACTGTCACACCTACACCATGTATCACATACACCACGCTATATAACAATTAGTTGTTAATGTAAATGTAGCAAACTTTCGCTGAGTTTGACCTGAGTACGGGATTTTTCACCGTCATCATGGAGTTTTTTCCTCAAGCTTGTTTCTATTAACGTAAATACTAGATTTTTATGCTCATTGGCAACAGTGATTTTCGCCTGTAGCAGGATAGTACACACACCACAGTGTGAATCTGGTGTGACTGAGTTAGGATGTTTCTGTATGTATATACTGTTAATTATTTTAAGAGAAAATTTTGATTTTGATGGGGTGTAATGTCACGAATTTCTGAGACTATGTATTTAAACAAATTCGTGACATTGTACTTTGGTGGGAAGCCATGAACTTTAGTGGAAGACCCACTGTGTATCACTCAGTTTAACCGTCCCTGTATGCACTTTGATCAGGATGGTTTTTCAGAATATTCGTCACTGCTCCAAAAGTTACTCTTCTTATTCATGACATTAGTGCTTCACTGAGTGATTTTATTGCGTGTGTATATCGTTCGCCCTGCCTCCATTGACCATTGAAGTTAGGCCATGCCCACTTCCAGTGAACATGGCCATTTCTCACTCCTGTACCCAGCTTGGATACATCAGTCATCTTCGGACCGCCATGGAAGAGGGTCTCGTCATGCCAAGCATTGAGAGCAGAGTCTCCCTTGAACAACAATTCCCCACATCTCCCCACCGAGTTGGTTATCGGCGTAGTGGACATTAGCAGGGAAAGTAGCACCTGCCATAGCAGTTAGAGATGCCCAGCCTCTTCATAGCTAGCTCTGTTCCCTCCACTGGCTAGTATTTCCGTTCTTTTTCCTTGGTTTAATTCTAATTAGCTTTTTGAATGAGAGTGAGTGTATTTCCTCTGATAGTTGAATTCATTTTGAGATACTTGTAATGTAAAATTTTTCTTGTAATTAATAAACTTACAGTTCTTTTCTTGAGCTTAATGTAAATGTAGAATTGTGTTTGATTTTTCCACATTGAGCTTTCTTTAGTGTGCTACTCCCAGTTTGCACAAACTTCTTATATTAATCACGACTTGTATTTAACCCAGTTCTTCCATATTAAATCTTAAATTCGTTGTGCCAGCCAGGAGTTAGCATCAGCCAGGACCTGTCCATTATCATTAGTAGTAGTTATTGATTGTCAGGGGGTAAAGACACTTTCTCAGAGGCCAACAGTACTAATGATGCAGCATTCGTGAGTAGATAGTCTCCTTTGTGTACTGTTGAGAAAGGTTATAAAATTCTCGTCTTTAGAGAATCGGCGAAGTAAGCTAGAATAAAGTAAAACTTGCTACTAGATTTCACAAGTCGATTCATCTTGTGTCAACTGATTATATATATTTATATCAGCATTTTATTCCTAAATTCACTTTCCCCCGTGACACTACCCGACAGTAATAAAATTTAAGGTAACATCAGTCTTCATTATCTAGGTGAGAGGATGTTTAAGGCCTACTGCTATAGTCCTACCTTCAATCCTTTCGCTGCTATGGATGCAGTTAATCCTTTCATTATTTTCGCACACACACTTGCAGCTACCAGACCATTTGCTGTAGTCTAGGTGAGTCCTTCGTTAATGAACGGGTTAATTAAGGGTATATGTAACCATTTTAGTTCGGAAAGAATCTCCTAACGCAAATGAAACATTCCGAAAGCAGAAAAATTAAATATACACAGAAGAACGTGGTGATGGTGTTTGCGATGATGAAGCTCGTGGTGTTGATGTTAATGGTAACAATAGTTGTGGGAATGGTCTTTGTGGCAGAGATTTTTGTAGGAATGGACTTTTTGGCAATGGCCTTCGTGACACATATTTTTGGTAATTTATACATATATATTTCTACTTATTCGTGTCCGTGATTGTGGTGTCCGCAATATGAGAGAGATGTCGGGAATAGTAGTGTCCGTAAGAGTTGTGGCCATAATGTTGGTATCCATGTTAGTTGAGCATATTTAATGCACCCAATGCGGCCGCCAATCGAAATTGCAAGTGGCGGTCTGTGTGGGGTGGTGGAGGAAAGCACACACACAAACACACACACACACACACACACACAGGGATTCAATCTAGGCGGACGTGGGTCACCGGCGCTCCGTACCAAATCATCAGGGCCAGTGGCATTACCTAAATTTGTATCTTTGTATGAGTCAAGCTCAGTACCAGGTTAGACTAAATGATTGTTCATTATTAAAAGGAAGAAAATAATAAGTTTAAACAAGACTTGTTTAAACAGGAAATAGAACCAAGACGAAAGAATACGCTGAGTCATCTCTGAGGTTTGTTTAGACTACAACACGGAGATTGTAAGTACATGCTTTGCACTTTAAGTATTGCAAAATGGATACATACTTTAGTAAAGCAAATTTGGAAAAGAAAAGGGATAAAGGTAAAAAGCAAAATGATGATTTCTACCAAGAACTGGTTGAAGTAGAGACTCACAATAGACTGGTCGAACGTGTAAACAAACTAGAAATGGCTTTCAAAAATGAAATTGATGAAATAAAGAAGCAGATGCACTTGCAAAAGGAAGAAATAGAAAAACTAGCAAGGGAGGCCAATAAAAAAGACACAACCATCAGTGAACTAACAGTGGAATTGAGTACACTTAGGAAGAAAATGAGTGAAATGGCAAGTACAGTAGTCAATCACGAGAGTGTTATGGAAGAGTTCAAAAATGACACAGGGACAATTAGGCAAGTTAGCAGTCTTATTGACCAGAGCAGTGATATTGAGGAGAAGACAACACAAGTGAATGAAGCTGTGCAAAGCTACAAAAATGATGTAGAAACCACGTATGCTGAAATGGTGAAAGTAAAGAAAGACTTAGAAACAAGGGTGGAGGAAAAAAGCATCAAAAAGGAGGTGAAATGAATAATCCAAAACAATCCAAAGTTAGTCAGAGATTCAGTAGAGATAAACAAATCAATAGTAATCACTGGTATAGAAGAGGAAGAAATTGAAAACAAGATCACAAGAGACAAAAAGGAGATGACAAATGTAATGAACTTACTGAAAGAAGTATCAGAGGAAATCTGTATACAGACATAGAGGAACACAGAAGGTTAGGGAAATACGAGAAATGCAAGACAAGACCTCTAAAGGTGACTTTCCAGAGTGTAAACACTGTGGAAGAGATACTAAAAAATGCAAAGAATCTTATGGAAAAAGAGGAGTTCATAAATGTATGGATAAAAAGATGCCTAACACAAGAGGAACTGGAATTACTGAAAGAGAAAAGGGAGGAAGCAAAAACAATAAATGAGGGAAGATCAGAAAGGAGAAGAAATTTTTTTTTTTTTACAAAGTAATAGGATTGCAGGTACGAAAGTGGTACACAAACAGGATGGAAGAAAAAGGAGGAAGGTAGTAGAACCATATCATGACAAGTATTTAAACAAGATGATAAAGTTGATGTACTCAAATGTGGATGGAATGGTATCTAAATTATTAGAGATGAATTATTATGTCAGAGAAAATGAACCACAAATAACATGCCTAACTGAAACAAAATTAACACCAAGGATATCCAATAACATACAAAACTTACAGGAATACAATATATGGAGAAGAGACAGAAATTTAAAAAAAGGAGGAATTATAATATTAACTAAGAAAAATCTAAAAGTCAAGGAAATAAAACTAGATATACCATCACAAGTAGAACTGATTGCAGTAGAGATCGACACATCTGAAGGTAAAGTAATTGTAGCCAATTTGTACATGCCACCCAGATCAAACACATGGGAAAGAGACGAATATGAGGACCTGGCAGAGAGTACAATTCAGAGCATAAGATCATTCCTACATAAAATGGAAGAGAAATCGGAAAGAATTATACTAACTGGGGACTTCAATACAAATATAAATTGGAATACTCTAGATATAAATAGCCTAGAAAGCTGTTGGGACCAAAAGCTCCTGGATCTCGTACAAGAGTTTTTCTTAACGCAACATGTGAGGGAAACCACCAGAAAAAGAGGACTTGACGTACCTTCAGTGCTAGATCTAATATTTACTAGGCAAGAAAATGATATTGACAGTTTAATATATCACCCTCCACTCGGCAAAAGCGATCATGCAGTACTAAATTATAACTTCAGGATAACATATGACATAGTAAACAGCAATGACAGTTACAAAAAGAGCCTAAACTATAAAAAGGGAAATTATCAAGACCTAAAGAAGTATTTCTTAGAAGTTGATTGGGAAAATGAGCTTAAAGGACAAGATTTAAATGCTGTATATAAAAATTTTTGTGAATTTTATGAAATAGGAGTCCAGAAATACATCCCACAGCACAAAGAAGCAGATAAGAAAATACAGAAATGGTTCAATACAGAATGTAAAAAATCAAAAGAAAGAAGAGATTTGTTGTGGAATAGATACAGAAGACACAATAGTGAAAGGGCGTATAATAATTACAAACAGGCAAGAAACGACTATACAAGAATAAGGAGGGAAGCCCAAAAACAGTTTGAGGAGGATATAATAAATAAAAGTAGTGATCAACCAAAGCTGTTTTACAGCTATATCAGAAGCAAAACCAAAGTAAAAGATATAATACAATCCATTACGGACGAGGGAATCACTTATACACAAGAGAAAGATATTTGTGAAGCACTAAATAAGAATTTCCAATTAATTTTTACAGAAGAAAAAAATTTTGAGAGGGACTATGTGGAACACGCATGTCCACACATACTACCAGATATACAAATAGCAGAAAAAGTAATACAGGAGGAGTTAAGTAGATTAGACAGAGGAAAAGCAAGTGGTCCTGATGAAATTTCATGTTGGGTATTACGACAATGTGCAAAGGAGTAAACCATTATTTTTAATTTTCAAGAAATCCTTGAGTCAAGGTAAACTACCTGATATTTGGAAAAAAGCAAATATTGTCCCCTTATTCAAGAAAGGAAATAGACAAAATCCACTCAACTACCGACCAGTATCACTGACCAGTGTTGTAAGCAAGGTATTAGAAAAGTTTATAAGAAAAGCTTGGGTAAATCATCTAGAAGAACACAGTATGATAACAGAAAGACAGTTTGGTTTCAGAAAAGGAAAATCATGTGTTACTAATCTGTTGAGCTACTATGACAGAGTAACAAACACAATACAGGAAAGGGAAGGATGGATGGACAGTAGCCTATCTATTTAGATTTCAAGAAAGCTTTTGACACAGTACCACACCAAAGACTTTTATGGAAACTGTACTATCAATGAGGAATTCGAGGCAAACTGTATTGTTGGATGCAAGACTTTCTCATAAAAAGAGAAATGAGAACAGTACTAAGAGGAAACTACTCATCATGGGAAGAAGTGACTAGTGGAGTACCACAGGGTTCAGTGCTGGCACCAATCATGTTTTTAGTGTATATAAATGATATAAACAGTAACACTGGAAATGAGAGCTATCTGAATATGTTTGCAGATGATGCAAAAATACAAAGGAGAATTACTAACACAGACTCTTGCAAAGAGCTACAGGAAGAATTAAATAAACTTCATGAATAGAGTAGCACATGGCAAATGGAATTCAATGTGGACAAGTGTCATGTAATCAAGTTTGGTAAAAGTGGAAAAAGACCTGATTGGGATTATAAGTTAGGAAATAAAACCCTATACACATCAGAAAGAGAGAAAGACCTAGGTGTGATTATCAATAACAGACTATCTCCGGCTGACCACATCAGCGAGAAGGTATGGAACATGTATACACTGCTTGCAAATATGAGAATAGCATTCACATACATAAATGAAGACATGCTAAGAAGGATAATAACATCATTCATTAGACCAACCCTGGAATATGCATCAGTAGTCTGGAGTCCTCATCTCAAAAAACACATGGACAAGATTGAAAAAGTTCAAAGGGCCGCTACAAGATGGATACCAAGCTTAAGGGACCTAAGCTACGAAGAAAGACTAAATAAACTGAATCTACCAACTTTACAGGAGAGAAGGAAAAGAGGTGACATGATAATGCTATATAAGTGCATATCAGGAAAGGAGAAAATAGACATAAATGATTACTTAACATATGGAGAAGCATCAGCAAGAGGACACTGCAAAAAACTGCATAAGAAGAGAGGTGATAAAGACGTAAGGAAATTCAGTTTCCCAAACAGAGCAATTGATCAATGGAATGCACTACCGAATGAAATAGTGTGTGCTAAAACTATTCACAAATTTAAGGATATCTATGATAAATATGGTTTAAGACACGGGACAGTACGAGCTTGACTCATTCCTGTAAAGATACAATTAGGTAAGAACAATTAGGTAAGAACATACACACACACACACACAGAGCAAATCCAAACCACATTCTAATGCACAGGCTTTTTGGATGGTCACGATCTCTCCAGATGACTTACCCCTTCTTATGATTTACCTGTAAATGTTGCTGAGTCAGCTAAGGGAGTGGTATTCCCAGCCCCTACATGATGCCCCTCAGGAAACTCGGGAATGAACTCTTTTCAACCGTAATTATTGCTTTTTAAAAATATTTTTGGTAGCATTTCTCACGCTAAGCTTTGCTGATAGCTAACCTGTCATTTTTTTTTTTTTTTTTAGTTCTGACCTTCAGACGATTTTGTTTAGCTAAGTATTCACCATCCGGTAAACTGATACGAGGTACTCTGTTTTTCAGGTGCTTGTTAAGTAAATTATGGGAAGTTAATTTGGCTGTTGGACTGTGTTTACAATTTACCTTTTGTCATTTCCTATTACCAGACAGTTATGTTCAGCCCACCCTGTCCATGTCTTACTTTGGAAAAGTTAGGAGCAGGCTTTGTACTTTCTGACGCAATTTTTACTTCATAGATATTTTGTTTAGGATTATTTGGATACGATTGTGAAACGAGTTTTTTGTGACGTTATCTTGTTTTTATAGGAGATATTTACAATTTCTTCGTTAATTGATTTGATTCTCTGTTTTCAGAGGCGATTTTGTTATCTTTCTCAGACCATTTGTACTTTTTTTTTTTTTTTTACTCATATCAGGTCGTTTTTACTTGGAGTATGGAGGCCTGTTTACACACGCCTGACATGGTATTGCCTGTCCCATCCTGGTCGCGCTTCGGAGGAACATACCCGAGTTTTTCTTTGGGGGGGTCATTTTGTTTGGTACTCTGTTTTAAATAAGGTTTTTGCTTTTTGTGTTCCATGGTGAGACAAACAAAGAGTGAGAGAGCTGGTAATGCAATGTCCAGCTTAAAATGCCTCACACCACTGGCTGATCATTCAAAACTTCGCTGCAGCAACTGCTTTGAAGTTCATTGAGGAGGAGGAGGAGGAGGAGAATGGTGCAGTCAGTAACAATGGGTAGGCGAGCATAAACATGAAGGGTGGGAGTGCTTAGTAGAGCATGCTTCACGTTGCAGAGTGGGAACCCGAGCCGTACTGCTGTGTATATTGCATTGTCACCACAACTCCACACCATCGTCTTCGATTCAGCTTGCAACTTTGCCAGTCCCTCCCTCATTGCCTCCCCCCCCTTCCCCCGCACGTATGTGCTCATTTACCTACGAGGGAAGTAATCCATTGTGTTTCGTGTTGGGGAATAGTATCCACCATCATCATCATTAGCATCATTATAGTAATTACACTGGTTTACACAAAATCTGAGGCAAGCATGAAATTAGGTGTTCTAACATTAATTTGGAGGTGCTGATTTCAGATTCGAAATCTGTTTTCGCACATCACCTCTAGTTTTTGAGATATACATGTTTACATGTACGTGCATGTATACATATAGGCCTAGATCCAAAATATTCGCCAAAAATCCATTTACCGTCCTATTTTCTTGGAACTTGGTTTATAACGCGCGCCACAACAAGGCCAAACATGTCAAGCACTACACGCAGAAGGACTGGGGGTCTAGGAGCACTTTCTTGCCTGGAAACACAGTGTCCAAGAAAATCCTCTGGTGGACATGAACAAGGTGCTTCTTCCCCTCTTCATATCAAGCTTGGCCTTACGAAGAATTTCATTAAGGCCTTGGACAATGGTGGCGCTGCCTTCCAACACCTGTGCACTCTTTTCCCAACTCTCAGTTCTGCTAAGCTTAAGGAGGGCATCTCCGTCGGACCTCAGATCCGGGAGGTGCTGAAGGATGAGGTATTCGAGGAGAAGTTCACCTTGAAGGAACTGAGAGCATGGGAAGCATTAAAGTCAGTCTGCCATGGCTTCCTTGGTAACACATGGGCACTAGACTACCAAAAGCGTGTCAAGAAGTTGTTGCAGGCTTATCAGGATATGGGGTGTTGAATATCTCTCAAGATTCACTTTCTCCACTCCCACCTCAACTTCGTCCTCAAGAACCTCGGAGAAGTAAGTGACGAACATGGGGAAAGGTTCCACCAAGATATTACTAAGATGGAGAGCAACTACCAAGGCAAGTGAAACCCAAGCATGATGGGGGACTTCTGCTGGATGCTCCTGTGCGACATCCCGGAGGGAATGTACACCAGATCATCAAAAAAAACTCACTTCAGACTGTTTGTAGTACTATGATGTGTATATATGCTTATATCCTAGTAATATTTAGTTCCGTCAGTGTTCTGTGTCTGTTTAGTTTCATTCTGGAATATGCGATTTTAATTTATGAAAGAAACTCATTGTAAGTATATGCATTATAATAAAAAACGGGATATGTGAAAGCAAAAAAACTAGAGGTGATAGAGCAAAACTATTTAGAAATCTGAATTAAGCTTATCAAAATTAGTCAAAAACAGGTATTCACATGCTTACCTCAGAAATTTTTTTTTTTTTTTTTTTTGTGAACCAGTGTTATTGCTCGCCTTTTGTAAGGCGAGGCGGTGTGGTTTGTGTGTGTGTGTGTTCTTACCTAATTGTATCTTTACAGGAATGAGTCAAGCTCGTACTGTCCCGTGTCTTAAACCATATTTATCGTACGTATCCTTAAATTTGTGAATTGTTTTGGCACACACTATTTCATTCGGTAGTGCATTCCATTGATCAATTGCTCTGTTTGGGAAACTGAATTTCCTTACGTCTTTATCACCTCTCTCCTTATGCAGTTTTTTGCAGCGTCCTCTTGCTGATGCTTCTCCATATGTTAAGTAATCATTTATGTCTATTTTCTTCTTACCTGATATGCACTTATATAGCATTATCATGTCACCTCTTTTCCTTCTCTCCTGTAGTGTTGGTAGATTCAGTTTATTTAGTCTTTCTTCGTAGCTTAGGTCCCTTAAGCTTGGTATCCATCTTGTAGCGGCCCTTTGAACTTTTTCAATCTTGTCCATGTGTTTTTTGAGATGAGGACTCCAGACTACTGATGCATATTCCAGGGTTGGTCTAATGAATGATGTTATTATCCTTCTTAGCATGTCTTCATTTATGTATGTGAATGCTATTCTCATATTTGCAAGCAGTATATACATGTTCCGTACCTTCTCGCTGATGTGGTCAGCCGGAGATAGTCTGTAATTGATAATCACACCTAGGTCTTTCTCTCTTTCTGATGTGTATAGGGTTTTATTTCCTAACTTATAATCCCAATTAGGTCTTTTTCCACTTTTACCAAACTTGATTACATGACACTTGTCCACATTGAATTCCATTTGCCATGTGCTACTCTATTCATGAAGTTTATTTAATTCTTCTTGTAGCTCTTTACAAGAGTCTGTGTTAGTAATTCTCCTTTGTATTTTTGCATCATCTGCAAACATATTCAGATAGCTCTCATTTCCAGTGTTACTGTTTATATCATTCATATACACTAAAAACATGATTGGTGCCAGCACTGAACCCTGTGGTACTCCACTAGTCACTTCTTTCCATGATGAGTAGTTTCCTTAGTACTGTTTTCATTTCTCTTTTTATGAGAAAGTCTTGCATCCAACCAAACAGTTTGCCTAGAATTCCTCCTTGATGGTACAGTTTCCATAAAAGTCTTTGGTGTGGTACTGTGTCAAAAGCTTTCTTGAAATCTAAATAGATACTGTCCACCCATCCTTCTCTCTCCTGTATTGTGTTTGTTACTCTGTCATAGTACCTCAACAGATTAGTAACACATGATTTTCCCTTTCTGAAACCAAACTGTCTTTCTGTTATCATACTGTGTTCTTTTAGATGATTTACCCAAGCTTTTCTTATAAACTTTTCTAATACCTTGCTTACAACACTGGTCAGTGATACTGGTCGGTAGTTGAGTGGATTTTGTCTATTTCCTTTCTTGAATAAGGGGACAATATTTGCTTTTTTCCAAATATCAGGTAGTTTACCTTGACTCAAAGATTTCTTGAAAATTAAAAATAATGGTTTACTTAACTCCTTTGCACATTCTCGTAGTACCCAACATATATATATATATATATATATATATATATATATATATATATATATATATATAGAGAGAGAGAGAGAGAGAGAGAGAGAGAGAGTAGGTAGGGGCACTCACCATCCACTCACTCGATGTATTGCTGCTCTCGGGTGTCTGCCCTTTCCTCTCTTCCATCCTTCTTTCCGTCCATCCTCTTCTGTCTGTCTATCCTTCATTCTTTCCTTGTCCTTCTGCCCACGGGTGACTTTACACTCCCTCTTCTGTTTTTCTTTCCTTCATTCTTTCCTTTTCCTTCTGCCTGTGGGTGACTCTACACTGAGTGACAAGCCAAATGGTTTCCTGTACACCAGGAAACCATATACTTCGCTGGGTGGTAACCATATAAACAAATTTTGGCACCTGGTGGTTTAGTGGGTAATTATTACGCTCCAGTCGGATTGAGCGGGTGAGGGTTTATATCCAAGGGAGGGTTGAGGTTGATTGCTCATGTAATGCCACTTAGGGATGAGTGAGGCTGGTCACTCTCATCTTAAATGTCGAGACCAACTGCCTAGCCCCGGGGTCCTATGCTCCTCTTGGGGCAGTGTAGGATTGGATGATGGCTATATACTGTATATATATATATATATATATATATATATATATATATATATATATATATAAGTAACCCCTCCAATATCCGGATCAATAGAGCCATCGGTAGGTTCGGATATTGGTTTCGTCCGGATATTGGGCCCCAGCTTATGGACTTGTACTTATGGACCCTAACTCAGAGAAACACCTATACAACTCCCTCCGGACATGCATAGCACCTATTTAACACCCAGATCACACCAATAAGGCACATAAATGACTGAAATAAATGCAAAAGAAACATAAAATGAGGGTTTAGAAGTATGTTCATACATTAATAAACATTCTGGTACTTATGGACTCTAACCGAACCTAACTCTGAAAAACACATTCCTACTGCACATGCATGAGGTAAGTATAGTATGGAAAAAAGTACAGTATGACACATTCTGGTAAGTATAGTATGGAAAAAAGTACAATATGAAACATTCTGGCTACTTACAGCAAGTCCCTGGCCACCTCGATGAATAACCGCCTCCTCTCGGACTCTGACAGTAAGAACGATTTCCTGAAGCATTTGCAGTACACTCTTCCTGAAGTCTTGCACTGAACTTAGTCAATAACACACAGAAGTCCGTTCTCTTCACAGTGTTCACCTTAGGTCAAATAATGTTCCATTTTAATTTAGTGTTGCACATTAACTTTTCCCAAGTTTTTTTTATTTTCCAAAGCCAAAACAAAGAAGGTTAGTTACGTTAAATTTCTTTTCTACTGAGTCTTTTCTCTCATTTCGAAAACCTTAACACAACACACCGTTTTTTTCACTACACAACACTCAAAATTCCCGTGTGGTCTAGTGGAGAAGTTCTTGCTGTTTATTCACTGTCAAAGTCCGAGAATATCACTGGCAGGCGACCAAGGGGTGCATCGGTGGGTCGTGGTGATGGCGTACCGACTACAGAAGACTCTGAAGATAGCCGCAAACTCACATCGAGCGGTGACTCCACTGTAGCTGATGTGCTGGGCTGTGGCTCGTAGCATGAGGGCCTGTCTTGGGGAGGCAACGGAGTGGAACCAGGGCTTGGCACAGCGGGGGTCACGGGCCTGAAAAAACTGTCAATCGTTGACTGACGCAAGGACCGACGATTCTGGCAATTGATGATGCGCTGCCAGAAAGCACGCACTTCCTCCACGAGTCCCAAGGGCCCCATCTCCCTGTCGCAGTCCGGGTGTTCCAGGTAGTCTAGGACGAACTCTAGATGTTCCCGGAGTGCACTCAGCTTGGGGATGGCTGGAGTAGTGTCCTGCTGAGAGGAGTCCGCATCATCATCGCCTTCGTCGTCGGAATCTTCAAGTTCGGGACTGACACCAGCAACTGAAGACGCGATCTCGATATCAGACAACGTCTGATACCCAGGATCGCCCTCGTCGTCGTCCAACCACTCAAGAACATCGTCCACATCAACATCGTCGCCGTGCGTACGTAGCCGTGCATGGAAGTCATCCACGTCAAACCCTAGGAAATCGTACACCACATCTGTTCCGAGAAGCAGACGAGACCAATCATTTTCAAGAGTTTTCACAGGGACTTCCTTCCATGCACTAGCCCAGTTGTACAGCGCAGACTTGATGTTGTAGCGGCGAAGGTTTTCCAAAGTCCGCTTGCCTCGAGTGTCACGTCCTTCCCTGCGCTCGTCCTCGTCCTCAAGAACAACCATCACCTCGTCCAGGAACTTCCGACGGTACAGGCGCTTTGTTGCCACGATCACTCCTTGGTCCATGGGTTGAATGAGAGCAGTCGTATTAGGTGGCAGAAACATGCACCTAATATGGCCATTCTCAGCAACCAAGTCCTTGTCGCACGGGTGGGCAGGTGCATTGTCGAGGAGAAGGAGAGCCTTTACCTGGTCGCGAGGAATTCCCAGTGTCTTCGTCTGGTACTGGATGACCTCCTTGACAAAGTGACGGTGAAACCAGTCTTTGAAAATCACAGCTGTGAACCATGCTTTCAAAGAATGGTACCATACAACAGGAAGGACATCCATCACCCCACGAAGGCACCGAGGCTGCTTTGCACGGCCAACAATAACGGGCTTAAGCCGGTGCATGCCGTTAGCATTGGCACAACACAAAACAGATATCCGTTCCTCAGAAAGCTTGCAGCCAGGTACACGCTTCTCCGTCTCATCGGCTAGAGTGTTCGTTGGCACAGAGCGATAGAATAGGCCAGTTTCGTCAGCGTTATAGACTTGACTGAGAGTGAGGCCCTCCCTGTCGATCAAGCCTTTCACCTTGTGCCGAAACTCGTCAACTCCATCCTTGTTAGCGTCCAATGCTTCGCCATGTGCTTTACGGTTAGTAAGGCCATGTCACAACTTGAACGCGAAGAGCCAACCCTCAGATGCCTTGAAGTCTAGGGCGTCGTGAAGCCTTGCAAACTTCTCAGCAGCAGCCTTCAGCTCCGTTCCACGTACCATCACACCAGCTGCACATTGCTGTCGATACCAAATCAACGTGGATCGGTCGATTTCTGCATACTTGGGGGTAAACATAACCTTTTTTTCCACGTTGCGTTTGCTTCTCGACGAGAAGTCAGCCGTGTACTGCATGAGCCTGTCTCGGGAATGCTTGATATCGAACAAAGTCGACCGGGCCAGGTTAAACTCACGGAGAATGCGTGAAGAAGACCAACCCGCATCAACTTTCTCCAATATCTCCCGTTTCTTCTCCAGAGTCAACACCACTCTCTTCCTTTTCTCAGGAGGCGGGGCCATCATCACACACACTAAGAGGAGGGCAGAGAGCAGCAGGAGGCCTTGCAGCAAGTACGGCACCACCACAAAAACGAGCACGTGGGCAGCCATGGCGAAGAGCGTAGGTCCAGTCACGGTGAGAGACAGGCGGGAAGTGGGGTGGATGCAGCGGCGCTCTATCGGACGTCGGAGGAATGACGAACCAAAACAATGCTCTCAAGCAGCGCGTGCGGCAAGTTCAAATTACGGACGGCAAAAAATTGATTTTTTTTTTTTCTTTTTGGATTTTCGGACCATTTTGGGAATGTTTGATCCCAGGACGATAAGGTTCGGTTAGTGGGGATGTTCGGTTATTGGGCGTCCGGATATTAGAGTGATTACATATATATATATATATATATATATATATATGTATATATATATAAAACGCTTCCTATCACATCCACATCAACACCACAACGCTCCTTTATACCATATATATATACATATGAGGATATAAAGGAGCGTTGTGGTGTTGATGTGGATGTGATAGGAAGCGTTATGAGGAACACACTGAGGTGGTTTGGCCATGTGGAGAGGATGGAGGGTGAAAGACTGACGAAGAGAGTGTATGTGAGTGAGGTGGAGGGGGAAAAAGGGAGGGGGAGGCTGAGGATGAGATGGAGAGATGGGGTGGAGAAGTATATGAGAGAGGGGGGTGTGAGTTGGGAGCAGGGGAGTGAAATGGCGGGGGACAGGGCGACTTGGAGGCGATTTGTTTGTGGCCACCCCAAACGGGATTGAGGCGTCTGGCAATAGATATATATATATATATATATATATATATATATATATATATATATATATATATATATATATATATATATATTGTGGAGGATGGGGGCGCCCATCATCCACTCACTCAATGTGGAGATGCCATATGATCTCTACACTGAGTGACAAGCCAAATGGTACCTGTGTACCCAGGAAATCATTTACTACGCTGGGTGATAATCATATAACCGGGGTTTCTGGCAGGGTTAAGCGTCCCCCAGATTTCCCTATCCAAAATCACTTAATCACGGCAGAGAGCCTAGGAGGGCCCAATACCTGCCCAGGGCCCCAACGAAATGGGCAGTTTCGAATGGCCATGTGGAATGTGAGAGGTGTAAATGAGGAGAGCAGGAAGGGGGAAGTGGTGAATGTGTTCAAGAGTGCGAGATATGCCGTGATGGCACTGTTTGAAATGAAGATGAAAGGGTGTGAAGTGGAGGAGTGGGAGGGTGTGAAATGTGTAAGATCGGGAATGAATGGGTGAGGAAAATGTAAGGAAGGAGTTGCGTTGTTGATGAATGAGGTGTGGCGGAGTGGAATGAGAGACTACAAATGTGTCAGCTCAAGGTGTATGTATGACAAGTTCAAGTTTGAGAAAGTGAAAATGGCAGTGATTGTAGCGTATAGACCGTGTGAGGACAGGATTGAGAGAAAGACAGGTTTTGGGATGAGCTGGATGAAGTAGTGGGAGAAATGCCCAGGAGCTATAAAGTGACCGTAATGGAGGATGTGAATGGAAGGGTAGGCACTTTTCCTGAGGATGACATAATGGGTTGTTATGGAGTACCAGGAGAAAATGATAATAGGAAGCAACTGAAGGATATGTGTCAGGAGAGGAGGTTGTGCATTTGTAACTCGTATTTCAAACACAAAGATGCACATAAATATACACGGTATAGAGGGAGCAGAGATCGTGTTGAAAGGAGCCTGATTGATTACATGCTCGTAGAGAGGTCAATGATGGTTTAATGGTTGCTGATACGAGGGCCGTGAGAGACGATGTGGGGGTCTGTCAGATCATATGATTGTGGTATGCAAGATCAAGCTGAAAGGTGTGAAGTGGGTCAGGAGAGAGAGGTGCAGTCAGGGAGAAAGACTGAAAGTTGAGAAGCTGATGATCAAAGAAGTGGCAGATGATTACAGAACCAAAGTAGAGGAGGAGTTAGAATCAGTGAATTAGAATGAAATGCGTCTGGACAGCCTGTGGAATGCATATAGGGATTGTTTAATTAGGAATCCTAAAGCGGTGTGTGGTGTGGCAAGAATAATAACGAAGAAGAAAGGTACAGCATGGTGGGATGATGAGATATAGAGATTGGTGGAGGAAAAGAGGAAGAAGTGACTAAAGGGGTTACAGGACAGGAATTCAGTTGAAATAAGAACTGAATATACTGAGAGCAAGCAGCACATAGAGACTAGTGAAAAGGAAAAAGGCGGCGGTAAATGATGATCTAGGAAGAAAAATGAACGCAAACTACTTTGAAAATAGGAAGTTATTCTGGAAAGAGATGCGGAAATGTAGAAATGAAAGCAGAAACAAATGTGATTATGTGAAGGATGTAGGTGGTAGATTATTAACCCATGGGCATGACGTAAGGGCCAGATGGAAAGAATGTTTTGAAAGCCTGATGAATGAGAATAGAGAGCAAAGAGCGGCTGTAAACATGATTGGTTTTTGGGGTGTGTAGAGAAGGAATGTAGTGCTAGGAAACGTGACACTCGCAGAGGTGAAGAGTGCTGTGAAGCCTCTGAAAAATCGGAAAGCAGCTAGAGTTAATGAGGTGTATGCGGAGATGATTAAGTGTCGTGGAAAAAGTAGAATGAAGTACATGTTGGAGATAGGTGAGTAGGTATGGATGAGTGAAGCCGTGACAGCAGAGTAGAAAAAGGCTGTGATTGTACCCCTGTACAAAAATAAAGGTGAGCGAAGTGAGTGCAAGAATTATCGTGGCATAAGTTTACTGAGTGGTAGGGAAGGTATATGGAAGAATTATTACAGAGAAAGTAATAGAGATATCAGAAGTCCTAGTGAGTGATGAACAGGGTGGCTTGAGGAGTTGCAGAGGATGTGTGGATCAAATATTTGCAGTGAGATAAATAGCAGAGAAGGCTTGTGAGAAGGACCATAAGGTGTTTATGGCATTCATGGATCTGGAAAAGCATATGACAAAGTGGACAGAGAAGGAATGTGGAAAGTTTTGCATACGTACGGTGTAGATGGTAAGCTGCTAGGTGCCGTCAAGAGTTTTTATGATGATAGTGAAGCATGTGTAAGGGTTAATGGGCATCTAAGTGAATGGTTCATGATCAATGTGGGCATGCGACAAGGTTGTGTGAAGTCCTCATGGTTGTTCAATATATATATGGATGGGGTGATGAGAGAAGTAAAAACACGAGTAATGGAGAGAAGGATGGCGTTGGTAATGAATGTTGATGGATGGAATATCTCAAACTTGTTGTATGCTGATGATGCAGTATTGCTTGCAAATACCGGACAAGAACTTGGTATGGTAGTGCAGATTTTTGCTGATGCCTGTGAGCGTCTTGCCGTGAGAGTAAATGTGGAAAAGAGTAAAGTGATGGTTATTGAGAGAGAAGGTGACTCCCAGTGCGATGTTACAGCGAATGGAGAGAGACTGGAGTTAGTGAGAGAGTTCAAATACCTGGGTACAGTAAGAGAAAAGAGAGGAACCTGTGCAAAAGAAGTTGAAAGTAGAGTGACACAAGGAAGAAAAGTAGCTGTTGGAATGAAAGCCGTGATAAGAAACAGAGGCTGGAATGTTGCAGCTGCACGAGGCTTACATGAAGGAGTGTTAGTGCCAACTTTAACAAATGGATGTGAAACTATAGTGTGCCATGTATATGAAAGGTCAAGAGTAAAAGCAGTGGAGATGGGACTGGTGAGGAATGTATGTGGAATGCAGAGGGTGGATAGGATACGAAATAATATGATTCATGAAAGACGTGGAGTGAGGAAGTCGGTGGACACCAGAATCGAAGAGAGTGTACTGAGATGGTATGGTCATGTGGAGAGAATGGATAACAATAGAGTGATGAAAAAGGTACAGTATATCCGAGCGAATCTGAAGAGGGAAGGAGGCGAGGTAGGCCAAGGAGAAGGTGGAGAGATATGGTGGATGAGTCGGCGAGGAAGAGAGGTTTAGATGTCGGTGAGGCTAGGGAACTGACAAGAGATCGAGCTCGCTGGATGAATGTTGTGAGAAGTGCATGATCTGGGATTTAGCACCCCTTTTTAACGTGGCAGCGTTCGGATTGACTCTATTGAATACGTTTATGTGAAGCTACAAAACGTGGTCAATGTTTTTGACGTATCCGATAGAGCCAGGATTCCGGAGGCTTGAATAATGAGTGAATGGAAGCGTGTCCCATTGGACTGTCTGGAAGTTGCTATTCCTCACCCTGCCCTAGAGTAGGAAAGGAGGTCAGTATGATTTTATATATATATATATATATATATATATATATATATATATATATATATATATATATATTATATTTATTTATTTGTGTGTGTTTGTTCTTACCTACCTAATTGTTCTTACCTAATTGTATCTTTACAGGAATGAGTCAAGCTCGCACTGTCCCGTGTCTTAAACGATATTTATCGTACATATCCTTAAATTTATTAATTGTTTTGCCACACACTATTTCATTCGGTAGTACTTTCCACTGATCAGTTGCTCTATTTGGGGAACTAAATTTCCTTACGTCTTTATCGCCTCTCTTTTTATGCGTTTTTTTTTTCAGTGTCCTCTCGCTGATGCATCCCCATACGTTATGTAATCATTTATGTATACTTTCTCCTTCCCTGATATGCATTTATACAGCATAATCATGTCTTCTCTTTTCATTCTCTCCAGTAGTGTAGGCAGATTCAGTTTTTCTTGTCTGTCTTCGTAGCTTAGATCCCTTAAGCTTGGTACTCATCTTGTAGCGGCCCTTTGAACTTTTTCAGTCTTACCTATTTGTTTTTTTGAGATCAGGACTCCAGACTACTGATGCATACTCCAGGTTTGGTCTAATGAGTGATGGTATTATCTTCCTTATCATGTCTTCATTTATGTATGTGAATGCTATTCTCATATTTGCAAGCAGTGTATACATGTTCCGTACCTTCTCACTGATGTGGTCAGCCGGAGATAGTCTGTTATTAATAATCACACCTAGATCCTTCTCTCTTTCTGATGTGTGTAGGGTTTTATTTCCTAACTTATAATCTCAATCGTCTTTTTTCCACTTTTACCAAACTTGATTACATGACACTTGTCCACATTGAATTCCATTTGCCATGTATTGCTCCATTCATGAAGTATATTTAATTCTTCTTGTAGCTCTTTGCAAGAGTCTGCATTAGTAATTGTCCTTTGTATTTTCGCATCATCAGCAAACATATTTAGATAGTTTTCATTCCCAATGTTGCTATTTATATCATTTATATACACTAAAAACATGATTGGTGCCAGCACTGAGCCCTGTGGAACTCCGCTAGTCACTTCCCTCCATGATGAATAATTTCCCCTTAGTACTGTTCTCATTTCTCCTTTTTTGAAAAAATCTTGCATCCAACAATACAGTTTGCCTCGGATTCCTCCTTGATGGTACAGTTTCTATAAAAGTCTTTGGTGCGCTGCTCTGTCAAATGCTTTCTTGAAATCTGAATAGACACTGTCCACGCATCCTTCTCTTTTCTGTAATATTTCTCTTACTCTGTCATAGTAGCTCAACAGATTAGTAACACAGGATTTTCCTTCTCTGAAACCAAACTGTCTTTCTGTTATCATATTGTGTTCTTCTAGATGATTTACCCAAACTTTTCTTATCAACTTTTTAATACCTTGCTTACAACACTGGTAAGTGATACTAGTCGGTAGTTGAGTGGATTTTGTCAATTCCCTTTCTTGAATAAGGGAAAAATATTTGCTTTCTTCCAAATATCAAGTAGTTTACCTTGTCTCAAGGATTTCTTGAAAATTAAAGAAAATGGTCTAACTCCTTTGCACATTCTTGTATCACCCAACATGAAATTTTATCAGAACCATTTGCTTTTCCTTTGTCTAATTTACTTAATTCCTCGTGTATTTCTTTTTCTGATATTTGTATATCTGGTAATATGTGTGGGCATGCATGTTCCATATCATCCCTCTCAAAATTAGTTTCTTCTGTAAAAACTGATTGGAAATTCATATATAGTGCTTTACACATATCCTTCTTTTGTGTATAGGTGATCCCCTCATCCGTAATGGATTGTATTTTATCTTTACTTTGGCTTTGCTTCTGATGTAGCAGTAAAATGCTTCGGTTGATCACAACTTTTATTTATGATATCCTCCTCAAACTGTTTTTTGGTTTCCCTCCTTATTCTTGTATAATCGTTTCTTGCCTGTTTATAGTTGTTATAGTGCCCTTTCACTATTGTGTCTTCTGTATGTATTCCACAACAAATTTCTTTTTTCCTTTGATTTTTTACATTCTGTATTAAACCATTTCTTTATTTTCTTTTCTGCTTCTTTGTGCTGTACAATGTACTTCTAGACTCCAATTTCATAAAGTTCACAAAATTTTTATATATATAGCATTTAAAGTTTGTCCTCTAAGCTCCTTTTCCCAATCAGTTTCTAAGAAGTACTTATTTAGGCCATGATAGTTTACCGTTTTATAATTTAGGCTCTTCTTGTAACTTTCACTGCTGTTAACTATGTCATATGTAATTCTGAAGTTGCGATTTAGTACTGCATGGTCATTTTTGCCAAATGGAGGGTGATGCATTAAATTGTCAATATTGTTTTCTTGCCTAGTAAATATAAGATCTAGCACTGAGGGTACATCGAGTCCTCTTTTTCTGATGCTTTCCCTTACATGTTGCGTTAAGAAAAACTCCTGCACGAGATCCAGGAGCTTTTGGTCCCAACAGCTTTCTTGGCTTATTATATCTAGAGAATTCTAATTTATAATTGTAATAAAATCTCCAGTTAGTATAATTCTTTCCGATTTCTCTTCCATTCTATGTAGTAATGCTCTTAAACTCTGAATTGGACTCCCTGCCAGATACTTATATTCGCTTCTTTCCCATGTGTTTGATCTGGGTGGCATGTACAAATTGGCTACAATTACTTTCCCTTCAGATATATTGATCTCTATTGCAGTCATTTCTACTTGTGAGGGTATATCTAGTTCTATTTCTTTGACTTTTAGATTTTCCTTTGTTAATATTATGATTCCTCCTTTTTTTTTTTTTTTTTTTTAAGTTCCTATCTCTTCTTCATACACTGTACTCATCTAAGTATAGGATGTCATTTGATATCCTTGGAGTTTTGTTTCAGTTAGGCATATTATATGTGGTTCATTTTCGCTGATATAATCATTCATCTCTATTGATTTAGATACCATTCCATCCACATTTGAGTACATCAACTTAATCATCTTATTTACATACTTGTCATGACTTAGTTCTACTAGCTTTCTCCTTTTTATTCCCTCCTGTTTATGTACCACTTTCGAACCTGCAATTCGATTACATTGTAAAACTTCTCCTCCTCTGATCTTCCCTTGTTCTTTCTTTTTGCTTCCTCCCTCTTCTATTTTAGTAATTCCAGCTCTTCTTGAGTTGGGCATCTTTTTATCCATACATTTTTAAAGTCCTCTTTTTCCATGAGTTCCTTTGCATTTTTTTTTTATCTCCTCCACAGTGTTTACATTCTGGAATGTTACCTTTTGGGGCCTTGACTTATTTTCCTCATATTTCCCTAACCTTTTGTGTTCCTCTGTGTTTTTATTACAGATTTCCTCTGATACTTCCTTCAATATGCTCATTACATTTGCCATCTCCTTTTTGTCTCTCGAGATCTTGTTTTTTATTTCTTCCTCTTCTATACCAGTGATTACAATAGATTTGTTGATATCTGCTGAATCTCTGACCAATTTAGGATTGTTTTGGATTATTCTTTTCACTCCCTATTTATTGTTTTTTTCTTCCACCCTTGTTTCTAAGTCTTTCTTTAGTTTCATCATTTCAGCATAATTGGTTTCCACATCATTTTTGTAGCTTTGCACCACTTCATTCAGCTGCGATATATTCTCCTCAGTATCACTGCTCCGATCTATCAGATTGCTTACTTGCCTGATTGTCTCTGTATCATTTTTGAACTCTTCCACAATACTCTCGTGGTTGAATACTGTACTTGCCATTTCACCAATTTTCCTCCTAAGTAAACCCACCTCTACTATCAGCTCATCTATTGCTGTCTTTCTTGTTGACTTCGTTTGCTAATTTTTCTATTTCTTCCTTCTGCAAGTGCAACTGTTTCTTAATTTCATCCATTTCATTCTGAAAACCAATCTCTAATCTGCTTACTGGTTCTACCAGTTTCCTGTAAGTCTCCATTTCAACCAGTTTCTGGTAGAAATCATCCTGCTTTCTGCCTTTATCCCTTTTCTTTTCCAAATTGGCTTTACTAAAGTAGGTGGCCATCATGTGGTACTAACATCACAGATAATACTTACATTCATTGGCGCAGAGTCGCAGACAAAACAATTGATCAGCTGATTGTGCACATTCTTGCGCTACTTTGCTTTATTTACTATTTGAACAACAGTCTTACTTAAAACTTCCTTTTATATTAGGACACCATTTAATCTAACCTGGTACAGAATTTGACTCATATAAAGATATTAAATTAGGTGTGGCCACTGGCCAGGTTTGGCCAGGTATGGAGTGATTGTGACGTGCGTCCACTCTGCTCGGCGCCTCGTGTGTGTGTGTGTGTGTGTGTGTGCACGCTTGCTTTAGGTACTGGTTTAAGCTTTTGTTATGACTAGTATTCTGTATTTGTAATTTTTTTTTTCATTTATTTTGTCCTTTGTTCGTATATATTTCGCTTCCTTTACTAGGTTTATCATATTTAGTTGCAACTGCACTGGAACCTTGTTTGATACATTATATTTTGTTCCAGCTAATGTTTCTATATTCCATTTTTACTTCATCAGCCATTCTACATTATTCTTTCCCTCACAAATTTCTTGTAAGCTCCTATTCCCCTCTTGGTGCCTCTTTTCTACATTATGTTTTGTGATATCGTTAGTGTTATAAGCACTGATTAATATTATAGGAGTTGTGCCAGCTAGATACTATAGCATAAAACATAAAATTCAATATCAGTTCGGCCTTGGATGAGGTGTTGAACGGTGTGGTATGTATTACTTCCCTGTACTGCTGTCATACAAACCTTGTATGGTTCATTATCGGTACCACCCTCGGTGGCCGAGTAGTTAGCAGTGCAAACTACAAAACTGCCGGCAGTATAGCAACAGGGTTCGAATCCTGGTGCAGGTAGTTGGTACCTCATGATATAGGCATCCATGAACCTTTGCAGATTGATAGGGAGAACGAGTACCCGGAGTAACACTTGTGGGGTGTAACTGTGGTGACTTGGATGATGCAATGGCTTGTATCCCAGAAGAGTGGGTGAATAACTCGTCACAGGCTCAACGGCCTAATTTGCTGAGATGAGCACCAAGTAATATACAGGGATGAAGGCTACATACCGAGATGAAGCAAGAGAATAGGTTTAGCAGAAACCAAGTAAGGTTAGAAGAATAAAGTCTATACTGATGATAGAGTGAGAGGAAGGGTTATGCCACAATGCAGTTAAAATCCGTATATTTATTGCGATGTGTAGAAACAGGCAAACAAGAAAGGAGTCAGAGGATAGACAGCTGAAACTGAAACAATATGATGATGGCAGACTGGGAGAAAGTTGGTGATATCCATCGACCCCCTGGAGGAAGAAAGTCATCAGCCCATCGACCGTTTGCATCAAAAATACGGCTTACCCACAACACTCACAGAGAAACTGACTTTTATATCCCATCACCAGAAGGGCTATATTTTCCTGTACATAAAACACTGGCCAGACACTAAGATAAAGATATACTGTATTGGGAAACTGGTCTCTCTATCCCACGACCAGAAAGGCGATACTCCCCTGTGGTCGAAACCCGAGTGTTGAGAAAATTCTATTTTGTTTTCGACTCTGCTCTGGGCATATGATTAATGAGCGGAGATAATGGAAAGGGTAAAGGAACGAAAAACCGCGTTTATGATGAGCAGAATTTTTGAGACTAACACATTCACCACGATGATGTCCTTTATAGTTTGTCCCCAGTATCCAAAGGTGATTTTATTCGGGAGAGGAAAGACTTCGAAATACCAACAGATGGTTTCCTCCAAATAAAAATAAAATAACTGAATATACACATCATTTAATTCAAGGAGTTACTCTCGTTTTTAAGATGAATCCTATTAGTGTTGATTTTTGCTCCCTCCGGGTGATTTCAATAATTATATGAGTCTTTTCGAAATGCAGGTAGGCTTTCACTACCTACTTCATTGCTTGGATGCTGTCTCCCAAGTTTAGAATGGTAGCAGCAATACACCTCTCATGGTCGGGATTGTTCTATTATTTTATTGCTGCTAACCCTGGACATTTTTTTTTCAGCAAGAGTAAATCATAGAAGCATGAGTGTTCACTTCCGGCAATCAGTAACTGCCATCTGTATTACCTGTTCATTATTACGCCTTAAAAGGGTCGTTTTATTTCACTTCTCACTCTTTAGGTCTCCACACCAGAGTTTGGGCAGCCACTGTATATTTCCCGTTTCTTTCTTCTTTTATTCAAACGTTTTTCAATTTGGCATTATACTTTTATGTTTTCATTAGTTAGCTTCAAACTTTGTGCAGTTGTTCCGTGGGTCAGTACCCTCAGACACACTTTCCATTGTATCTAATTTTAACTTTTTAAAATAGACTTAAGGGGTCAAATGTCAAGTCACATATATACACAGAATTTGACATAGTGTGTTTTGCAAGTTCATTATTCATCATGACAGTTTACATAGAAGCATGTCAGAGTACAATGACTGTTTGACGACCATCTGGCCTCCCCCATGCAATCTTGTCTATACCGTACTTCCACTACCGCTTTTTAAAAAGTCGGACCCCTTGTTCTTTAAAGGTAATTATTTATGATAGGTCAGCTATGCCTGCATTCCATACCTGCTCCGAAATAACCCCTCGTCTTTTAGTTACTCATTGGCGTGCCATCATCATTAATTGTTTCTGTAGCTAACCTAGATCTTTGATATTCGTTCCCATGAATTTCTTTTTTGTCACATGTTACTGTAATAATATCATTTCATTGCAACCTTCAGTCACACCCACCTTCATTTTCCATTCCTAAATTACAGAAATCTGCTACTCCACCCCCCACTACCCGACTGCTCCTCTCCATCTCTACCCGAGAGCATATTTTATCATTCTCACCCGCACCCCACTCCATCACCTGCCGGAGGGTAATAGCTTCAGGAGACCCAGGAGTTTCACTGGCCAGAAACTGCAGTATTTCTCCTTGACACTGGAGCGAACCAACCGCAATGTTTCTTAAAGAGAGTCCGCTCCCCCTCACGAGCCACCCCCCTCCCCCCCAGTTTCACCACCCTCTCACCTTCTCTCTGGACTCGATACCTACGCCTACCCCCTTCCCACCATGTCCACTCGTCCCTCTTCCTTACCACCCTTCTCAAGTTGCTTCCCCTCCTCCTCCCACGACGCAGTAACTCCTCGACGCGAATTGTACTCTTGTTTAAGAGAGTTAAAAGTCAGGCCGAAACTACTGCATTGCCCAAAGCAACTAGTTCTACAATTTTACGTATAATTCTTCCATTTGAATACTCACACCGCTCTGAAATATACTTCTTTCTGTCTTTCACTTATAATGTTTCCATTTCCATACACTCAGCAGCTCCCTCTCCCCTTTGAGGCCCCCAGTTCTTTCTTTCTGAATCCCTATTTCACCTTACATTCCCCATTAACCCCTTGTATCAGATGGTCTTTCATAGTTTATTCCTTCTACTTTCAGACTGTTTAATTCATCTTGGGAGAGATTTTTGAAGTGGAGATGTTCGATAGCAGCCTTACCTTACCAGTTCACCGCAGGAGCACTGTGCAGGCTGAAAGGAGCAGACTGTAACACCAGTCAAGCAGGGCAGTACTCCCAAGGTGGATGGAAAGCTGATGACAGGGAGAGCTGGAGCTCCCGTTTCATCAGCCCTCGGGACTCGTTCCTGACCATCCCCCTTTACTGAAATTTTTCAGTGTCCCAGTAACACAGAGAGTAGGCCAGCATGCTCTCCAGTACAAGTTTCTCTATCAACACCAAACTAAATTCACAGTACATACTACACTTCCTTTTCCGAAATTCAAAACAAATCATAGCTTCACAATACATAGCCTTGGAGTCCCCAGGGTAGAGAGACCATAAATGCCCCCACCTTCCGCTCCTCTCCCGGTGACGACTCGAGCTGCCTGGAACCACTGTCTGACTCACTTCTTCTTAATTTCTGCAACATTCGCGGCCTTTTCTCTAACTTTCACTCTGTTGAGCATCACTTCTCCTCCTCTAAACTTCACCTTCTTTTCCTAACTGAGACTCAGCTGTCTGAGGCAACTGACAGCAAACCCTTTTCTGTATCCTCCTACTTTCTCTATACTCATTTCAAAGCAAAGGTGGCTGTTGTGTATATATATGTTCCTAAACTCGATCCTTCTGAATTCTCTACACTCTGGCTTCGGCTTTCCTGTCATTCTCTGACTAAATACATCTGTGCTGTTTACTAATCCCCTAATTCTACTGACTATCAAAAATTCTTTGACTGTCTTACTTCTACGATGGATCACATTCTATCCATTTCTTCTTTCTCTGAATCTCCATTCTAGGAGATTTCAATGTTCACCACCACCTTTGGCTCTCCTCTCCTTTCACTGATCTACCTGGTGAACAAGCCTACATCTTTTCTATTCTTCATGACCTAGAGCAGCTTGTACAGAACCCTTCCCATATTCCTGACCACCTTGGAGAGAGCTCCAACATACTTGACCTCTTCCTTACAACTAATCCTTCTGGTTACACTGATAATCTTTCCTCTCCATTGGGCTCCTCCAAGTACAACCTTATTACTTTAGTCTGTCCTATCACTCTGGTATGGCCTGTGGACCCTCCAAAGAAACGTCGACTGTGGCACTTTGGAGCTGCAGACTGGGAGGCCCTCAGGCAGTACGTCCTTGATTTTCCATGGAATAATTATTGCTTCCATGGCCTTGAGCCATCTGAGTGTGCCTCGCGCATTACAGAGGTTATTCTCTCGGGCATGGAAGCATACATTCCCTTCTCATATCCTTTGACTAATGCAAGAAAGCTTTGGTTTAATCGCTCTTGTTCTAATGTGTCCGCATCGTTTTTACGTTTCTGCTCGGAATCGTGCTAAGTCTGTTCTTGGCTCTGCTAAAAATAATTTCATCCGTACTAAATGCTCTCAACTCTCCAACTTGAATTCTTCCTGCTCCTTCTGGCACCTTGCCAAAAACCTTTCTAACAACTTTACCTCATCATCCTTCCCTCCTCTTTTCTGCTCTGATGCCTCTGTAGCTATTTCTTCTACTGATAAAGCAGATCTCTTCCCTCAGATTTTCTCCTCTAATTCCACCTTTCCGGTGCTGTTCCTCCATCACTTCCTCCCTCTGATTTCCTCATGGCTGACATTAAAATTTCTTCAGCTGATGTATTTTCTGCCATCACAGGCCTCAATACTAACAAGGCATATGGCCCTGATGGAGTCCCTCCTGTTGTCCTTAAGAACTGTGCTTCTGTGCTTACACCTTGCCTAGGTAAACTCTTTTGCCTTTGTCTATCAACTTCTATGTTTCCTTCTTGCCAGGAGTTACTTTCATTCAGACAGAAAGGTGACCATTCGCATCCCTCTAACTATCGTCCAATTGCTTAAACATCCTGTGTCTCAAAAGTTTTCGAGTCAATTCTTAATAGAAAAATTGTAACGCATCTTTCCTATCACAACCTTCTTTCTGATCGTCAGTATGGGTTCCGTCAGGGACGCTCCACTGGCGATCTTCTCACCTACTTTTCAGACTCCTGTCATCATCCTTTTGGGACTTTGGCGGAAGCTTTGCTATTGCACTTGATATCTCAAAGGCTTTCGATCGAGTCTGTCATAAATCTTTAATTTCCAAACTGCCCTCTTAGAGCTTCTATCCTTTTATCTGAGCCTTCATCAGTACCTTCCTTTCTGGTCGTTCGATAGCCGCTGTTGTAGACAGCCATCGTTCTTCTCCTAGATCTATCAACAGTGGTGTTCCTCAGGGCTTTGTCCTATCACCAACTCTCTTCCTTTTATTCATCAATGACCTTCTAAGCTGTACATCTAGCACTATCCACTCGTACACTTGTGACTCCACACTTCACCTTTCCATTCGGTTACTGCAACATTCATTTCAACAGTTACTTCAATAAACAAGGGATGAGGCTATGGCACACCTAATGACTGACTTGGCTCGTATCTATGAATGGGGTAGAAATAATCTTGTTTTTAATGCATCAAAGACTCAGTTCTTACACCTATCAACCCTACAAACTCTTCCACAGGTGTACCCACTAAAGTTTAATAATATTCAGCTTAATCCTGCATCATCCTTGAACATACTTGGGGTCTCATTCACTCGGGACTTATCTTGGAAAGATCCTATTACATCTCTTGGAAACTCTGCTTCCAAGAGATTAGGTGTGCTAAGCCGACTCCGTTCCTTCTTTACCCCTGCACAATTGTTGGCCCTATACACGGGATTTATCTCCCCCTGTGTAGAGTACAATTCTCATGTGTGGGGAGGATCCCCACATTCAGCTCTTCTCATTAACTCTCCTCCTCTTACTGGCTCCCTTCAACCTCTGTCTCTTCGCTGCACTGTTGCATCTTTATCTGTTTTCTATTGCTAATTCAATGGTCACTGCTCCTCTGAACTGTCTGCTTGCATTTCTCCACCTCTACGATGGGCGCATAGCACACGTCTAGCAGCAAACTCTCATCTCTTTTGTGTCCAGCTCTCTAATGCAAGAGTTAACTGTTACTCCCAGTCCTTCATTTATGCAACAGGTCATCTCTGGAACTGTCTCCCTCTGTCTGTATTTCCTGCTAGCTATGATCTCCAGTCTTTCAAACGCAGTGTTTCCAGGCATCTTGGAATGATGGGATCTTGAATTTGGCTCTCTCTTGTATTTTGTTTTTCTCTTGGAAGGAACAGTTATTCTGGGCTCGTGGCCTTTGGTTCCTTCTTCCTGGCATAAAAAAAAAAAAAAGAATAATAATATTACCGGAGGCAACAAGAATAACTGAACAAATTCGTTGCTGTATTCAAGGGATCAACCTACCTATTGATTAAAAAACACACACATACACACACACACTTCTATACATACGCTGTCAGACCTTAACTACTTTTCAGTATTGATTATGAATTCCCTGGACTGGATCCATCCCACCCCATATACGGTAATAAATAACAGGAGATGATGATGATGTCAGGACAGTATCATCATCTTCATCCCCTATTTTCTATGTACAGTCGCCCCAAGAAATGATGGCAGAGTTTCAGATTGCTTTGGCCATTCCACTCGGCCATATGTTCAGTGAGAACTTTGTGAATATAAGGTCAAAATTCTGTGCCTTCATCACGTCATATCAAATATTATATATATTATATATATATATATAGATAGATAGATAGATAGATAGATATAAATATAGATAGATAGATAGATAGATAGATATAAATATAGATAGATAGATAGATAGATAGATATAAATATATGTATATACAGATAGATAGATAGATAGATAGATAGACAGATATAAATATATATATATATATATATATATATATATATATATATATATATATATATATATATATTGTTACGGTTTGCGCCAGCCCGGGGCTATTACAAAAAGACAACAAGTCAGCCTTAGATGATCGGCCTCCACTGCGTTGCAAAAATAACGCAGACCCCGGCACTGACACTCCGCAAACTAGAGAAAAAACTGCGCAACGGAAGAATACTTACTTAAGAACGCAACACTCTGTACTTTGATAATAAAACGGAACAGCCTACCTATAGATCTAGCCTACTATCGTCACTACCGGAAGTAATACCGCCCGAGACAGTATACAGGAACACCTCCCACTTACTTCCGGTGGTGACGACTTTCTACTTAACCCGTGTCCAAGGGGGAACGCAGTTAATAGCTCACGATGGTTCTCACTAGCCTTGAGCAAAGAGATGGGATTAACTGTGTAGGGGTTAGGGGTGTGTGTGTGTATGTACGTGTGTTGGGGAACGTTAACAAAGGCAGCGAGAAGACCACGGTGAGCCAAACTGGCCCTCCAAAGACAACACGGTTACAAAAACAAAATAAAATAACTACTTCCCTCAGTCAGCAACAAAAGAATAAAAATAAACTTAAATGAAAACGCCAGCTCGGCAGAAAAATAACTGGGGAGAGAGAGAGAGTGTTCAAACACCCGATACTAAAGCTGGCTGGGAAGAGACTGGCCTACTGCTAGGCTCGTGTTCAGCCAAGCGCGAACGCATGAATCAAATTAATTAATAAGAACTTAACTTCGTGACACAATCTACAATAAATTTGTACTTCTAATGCAAGCAAAACATCATTAAATATACTGGTAGCTCACATAAGACAATCAAAATAATCAAATGCATTCTCAGCATGGTATTAAATAAAATTGCCCTCAGTGGCAGGAACGAAAGAAACAAAAGAACTTGTAGCACTCGCTAATATAAACTCCGCGTAATGACACGGATACATACTGCATAATCCCTAGCCCAGCTGTAACGGCTGCATCCGTGGGAACGGAAAGGCGGACAGTGTAACACGCCCTTCCCAAAGGGAAAATTTTGAGCCCTGATCAAAATTTTCGAATCAAGACCCTGACCCCCTCCCTGGATAAACAATCAGCAATTACGTTATCAGTCCCTTTAATATGCCTAACTTCTAAATTGTACTCTTGCAAAAGCAAACTCCAGCGGGTCAAACGCTGGTTCTTAAATTTAAACTTGTTCAAAAACTGCAGGGGATGATGGTCTGAATAAATCTTGATCACAGGGCCAAAAGGGGGCAGGTAGACAGCAAAGTGTTGCAGGGCCAGGATAATCGCTAATAACTCCTGCTCTATGACGGAATAGTTCTTCTGGGCTCTATTAAACTTCTTTGAGAAGTATGATATGGGATGTTCAACCTGGCCCTCATCCGGCTGCATCAACACTGCTCCTACCCCTACTCGGCTAGCATCAACTGCCAGCACAAAAGATTTGTCAAAATCTGGTGCACGCAATATAGGGTGGTGGCACAGCAGAGACTTAACCGTAGTAAAAGCTTGCTCACACTCGGCTGTCCACTGCCACTTCTTATCCTTGCGCAATAAGTCAGTAAGAGGGGCAAGCACTGTAGAGTAATTCCCAATAAATCGTCTGTAATAGCCGATCATGCCCAAAAATCGCTGGAGGGCACGGCGACACTGGGGTGCTACAAAGTTGGAAATGGCATCCACCTTAGCCCGAGGTGGAGCCACTTGCCCATGTCCTACAACAAATCCAAGGTACTGGACCTTAGCACGTACGAACTCGCACTTGTCTAAGTTGACTACTAAGCCAGCTTTCTCCAACCGCTTAATGAGCATTTCCACATGATCAAGGTGCTCCTCCCACTTGGTGTCATACACAATGACATCATCGATGTAAACGACACAATTAGGTATGCCATCCACCACTTTATCCATAAGCCTCTGAAAAGTGGCTGGAGCATTCTTCAATCCATAAGGCATCACCTGGCACTGATATACTGCACCACTGACAACAAAGCTAGCCACTTGTTTAGCCCGTTCCGTCAGCGGGACCTGCCAGTATCCTTTTACTAAGTCAAGCTTGGTGATATAAGTGGCATTTCCCACCTTGTCCACGGAGTCATCGACCCGAGGCAAGGGATAAGCATCGGTCTTAGACAGTGAGTTAACCTTCCGGAAGTCCACACACAACCTAACCTTCCCATCTGGCTTCGGCTGCAAGGTAACTGGTGAACTCCACTCACTGAAACTCCTCTTGATCAATGCATGGTCCAACATATACTTGATCTCATTCTCGAGAGCTTTCTGTCTGATAGGGTTGATGCGGTAGGGAGCTAATTTTAAAGGCTTACTATCCCCAACGTCAATGTCATGAGTAGCCCAAGTTGTCAATCCCGGTGAATCTCCAAAAACTTTCGGATGTTTCCATAATCTGTTGCACAGCTCTTCTCGCTTTACTGGATCAAGGTGTTGCAATTTCTCCACCAGAGCTGCATAACCATTGCCCTCCCATAGGTCAGCTGGTAACATCTCACCACGACTAAGCACTTCCTCCTGCTCCTCCAACCCACTACCAACCGCCAAAACTACAGGAGTGCTCTTATCCCTGGTTCCCTCAACGTCCACTCCAAAGTCACCTTCCAGGGACTGTGGCTGTAACCCTGGTCCATTACTCACATCACCGGCACCAACAGCTCCCTCCACAGCACGTTCCCTTGATGCCACGTCCTCCCTTCCCCGTCCTTCACATCCCAGGTGAGAGACATCAGCAGTCATCCCACAATGAGAATCAACTGGGCGGTAGTATGGCTTCAACATATTAATGTGGCACAACTGAGTACTCTTCCGCCTATCTGGGGTAACAATTAGATAGTCAAGTTCCCCAACTCTCTTCTTCACAATATAAGGACCACTGAATCTAGCTGCCAGAGGTTTTCCTTGCATGGGCAGCAGTGCCAAAACTTCATCTCCTTGCTTAAACTCACGACTTCTGACCTTCTTATCGTAATGAGCCTTCATTTTCGCTTGAGCCCGATTAGATGGTCACGGGCAAGCTCTAAAGCGCAATGCAGTCTCTCCCGAGTGCGGCAGACATAGTCAAGCATGGATTCCTGGTTGCCAGATTTGTTGTTACTCCAGGCCTCTCGCACCACATCCAAAGGACCACGAACTCTGTGCCCAAACACTAACTCATTGGGTGAAAACCCTAACGACTCAGTTGGTACCTCTCTCAATGCAAACATAACAAAGGGTACCGCTAGGTCCCAATCCTTTCCACTATCATAGCAGAAGGTGCGCAGCATGGTCTTTAAGGTCTGATGATGCCTCTCCAGGGCACCTTGTGACTGCGGATGGTAGGCACTGGACAAAATGTGTTTGATGCCCAACTCTGTCATTGTCTGCTTAAACAAATTAGATGTAAAATTCACTCCACGGTCTGACTGCAACTCCTTGGGCAGGCCAAAATGAGTAAAGAACAGGATAAGTTGCTTGACTACTGACTTCGCCTGCATGCTTCTGATTGGTATAGCCTCTGGGTATCGCGTTGTAACATCCATTATGGTTAACAAATACTTGTTTCCAGCAGAAGTAGGAGGTAAAGGCCCCACGATATCAATGATTACCCGGGTAAACGGAGGTTCAACTGCAGGAGTGGGAGTCAAAGGGGCCACAGGAAGAACTTGATTAGGCTTGCCCACTATCTGACACGTGTGACAGCTCTTGATGTACGCAGCAACTTGTCCCGGCATACTTGGCCACCAAAAATTATATCTTAAGCGCTGCACTGTTTTTCTGTTTCCCAAGTGACCTGCTAAAGGTCCCTCATGTGCTAACTGTATTAACGGCACCCTATACTGCACAGGCACCACCACCTGCACTAACTCACCCACTCCTCCATCCACCGTGGCGCCAGTGGGCGTCCATCGGCGATGTAAAACATTGTCTTTAATCAGGAACTCCTCCTTACCACACTCCATACTTCTTTCCCTACTCGAGCAAACAAGGGCTTTAATGTTACATCCTCCTGTTGCTTCACCCTCAATTCTGCTGACCCAACACCCGCCAGCTCTACTGAGGACTGAGATAAGGGACTGGTCGGGACACTGGATTGCGAAGGGCGATCAATCTCAGCGTCACCTCTAGTACACTCGACAGGGGGAGGAATGTCAGACTCCACACTGACATCATCACCTCTACCCTCAACAGAGGCACTCTGTTCCTCAGGCGCGTTTGACAGTGGTCCTGCATCCCCGCAGTCGACCCCAGCGTCCTGAAATTCTTCTAATTCAGTCGGTGGGCTGGGTTCAGTCTCCACACAGACACACTCAGCACCACCTCTAGTGTCCTGAGTGGGAAGTGGGGCGGCGCCCATGCACACATTCCCACTCTCCTCACCCACTACAGCAACACTCTGCTCACTAGGTTCCTCCATTGGTGGCCCTGCCTCATCACAGTCGACCCCAAGAACCTGTGGCTTCACCAGTTCTTCCTCCCGGGCTGCAACCTGTGCCATAGATCGTGTAATTGCACAGACCGGGAACATGGCTTCCACTTCTGCATCAACTTCAATACCAATTTCTGGGGCGTCAAAACACTTCTCTGCCACAACAACTGGTGGGGGAAGAGATGGAAATACTTTCTCTCCAGCCAGGTCGTTCCCCAGCAGAAAATCAACCCCCTCTAGTGGCATTACATCAGCAACAGCTACTTGAGCTGCAGCCTGAACAATGGGGCAATCGAGTTCCACATGAACATAATCATAGTATTCATCTGAGTTCATGCCTCTACACAGCACATACTTCTCTGAGTTTACAGGCCCTCCAGTCACGTTTCTGCACACAGACTGTTGTGCACAGGTATCACGAGCCACAGTAACTGGATAACTGATCCCATGAATTTTCACTGTGCCGTGACATATAAAAGGTTTACACCAGTCTAGGGACGATTTCTGAGGCAGTTCATCCGGAGGTGGCGTAGCATGTTGGGTAACCTTTTCAGCCTGAGCTGGCAGCGAGCACAGCCGGCTGCACTCCAGCTTTCCACAGACTTCTCCCTCACCGTTACCACTCTCCCAACTCCTCTCGTTCCCCTGACTCGAACCTATAACTAGTGCCACTGGTTTGGCATTTTGGGAGGCCTTCCACTTAGGGCAGTTAGGCTTGATGTGCCCACTCTGTTTGCAAAAGTAACAAACTAGCTTCGAACTGGATACAGGGCTCTTTCTCCCTGAATTCTTTTTCTCCTCTGAACTTCCCTGGGACTGATTCACGGGAGATTTGTCCCAGGCAGGGCCACTCACAGTCCTCTCCCTGGAATACTGAAAATTAGCATACTTGACCCCCATACTCCGCAAGGCAAACACCCGGTCATCAGCCCACGTCGCTGCTTCCTTCAAGGTCTTAAATCTCTTCTCCCTAATTTTAACACCAATTTCTTTGTCAGCCATGTTGGTAAAATGTTCCATCAAAAACAGTTCACGCACCTCGTTATACGATGTGGCGCTCTCACTTAGCAACCACTCGTCTAACCTCTCCTCCAGATACCTGGCGTAGGCCATATAGGTGTCAGCAGGCCTTTTCCGAGCACCACGGAACAACAACCGATAAGCCTCTGGTCTAAGTTCATATGCCTTCAGGATGGCTGTTTTAAATTCATCATAATCATCTACATCCTCAGGGCTCAACCTATTATACACTTCCAAGGCTTTTCCCTTCAGCACATTAGATACCAAGCCCACCCAGCGCTGCCTTGGCCACTCAAACTCCCTAGCCTTCTTTTCAAATCTAACAAACCATTCTGTCACCTTCAACTCATCAAATGCTGGCACTAATTTTAGACTCCTTGAGAACCAACTCTCCCTATCCTCTGCACGGCCTGAGGTTTGGGTATCTGAAGTTGGTCTATTAGCAGTCAGCTCCAAGCGAGTCTTCTCCAGCTCAAATCGCATTTTTTCACGCTGCAACTCCATCTCCTCTCTTCTTTTGCACGCTGCATTTCCTCTCTTCTTTTTCACGCTGCATCTCCTCTCTTCTTTTGCACGCTGCATTTCCATCTCCAACTTTTTTAACTCCAACTGCAACTGAGCCTCCGGTGACAAGGCTCCAGGGTATATGGGAGTGGAATGAACAACTCCAGGGAAAGCACTAGACATACCTGGGGGAACTGCTCTAAACTGGCTCTGCGGCATCATAGATGGTAATAGTGGGGTAGCAAAACGAGGCAACTCAGCACCATAGTCAAACTCAGGGCTCACACGGGGAGTACCTTTGCTATGTGCCTCTCGTTGTTCCATATCCACAGGTGACTCAGCACGTACGCGGTCTGGTGTAGACACGCGTGACTCCATGGCGACAAATCAATGGCAGTACTAAATAATGAAATACTAATGCTGACTGAGAAACTACACACACTTCAACTTCACCTCAAAGCACAGAGAACGCCAAGGTAACGATATCCTAGCAAGAAGAAGGCACTGTTAGGATATCCTGATGCGAGGTCGCCACTGTTACGGTTTGCGCCAGCCCGGGGCTATTACAAAAAGACAACGTCAGCCTTAGATGATCGGCCTCCACTGCGTTGCAAAAATAACGCAGACCCCGGCACTGACACTCCGCAAACTAGAGAAAAACTGCGCAACGGAAGAATACTTACTTAAGAACGCAACACTCTGTACTTTGATAATAAAACGGAACAGCCTACCTATAGATCTAGCCTACTATCGTCACTACCGGAAGTAATACCGCCCGAGACAGTATACAGGAACACCTCCCACTTACTTCCGGTGGTGACGACTTTCTACTTAACCCGTGTCCAAGGGGGAACGCAGTTAATAGCTCACGATGGTTCTCACTAGCCTTGAGCAAAGAGATGGGATTAACTGTGTAGGGGTTAGGGGTGTGTGTGTATGTACGTGTGTTGGGGAACGTTAACAAAGGCAGCGAGAAGACCACGGTGAGCCAAACTGGCCCTCCAAAGACAACACGGTTACAAAAACAAAATAAAATAACTACTTCCCTCAGTCAGCAACAAAAGAATAAAAATAAACTTAAATGAAAACGCCAGCTCGGCAGAAAAATAACTGGGGAGAGAGAGAGAGTGTTCAAACACCCGATACTAAAGCTGGCTGGGAAGAGACTGGCCTACTGCTAGGCTCGTGTTCAGCCAAGCGCGAACGCATGAATCAAATTAATTAATAAGAACTTAAATTCGTGCCCCTTTCTCTCTACAATAAATTGGTACTTCTAATGCAAGCAAAACATCATTAAATATACTGGTAGCTCACATAAGACAATCAAAATAATCAAATGCATTCTCAGCATGGTATTAAATAAAATTGCCCTCAGTGGCAGGAACGAAAGAAACAAAAGAACTTGTAGCACTCGCTAATATAAACTCCGCGAATGACACGGATACATACTGCATAATCCCCCTAGCCCAGCTGTAACGGCTGCATCCGTGGGAACGGAAAGGCGGACAGCGTAACAATATATATATATATATATATATTACACTAGAATTACGTAAAATGAATAACACGAGGCAATGAATTATTAGAAGTTAACAAATACGTTTCCCAATCTGAATGAATGTGAAATGTGTTACTCCGCACACGGGCGCGCAGTATATCCCCATGTACCTGATGCACTTGGTTCCCAAGATTTCAGTAATAGATGGTCTGTTCTTAAAGACCAGTTAAGAAAAATTCTTGTGACTGCAATACATAAACTTCTTTTCAAATGTCATTGTGATGATATAGCAACAACAAGGATGCTGCAACATAGAAATTATTCTTAATAATTACAAGCTAGCGAGCACAACAAGGGAAGTGATGTTTATGTTCAGCTGAGAAATGAACAACCCAACACCACACGGCACTACAGCGATGGTTTTCAGAGGTTAATATTTTACCTATGTTGATAGAGCATTGATGGACTATGTGGTTGTGCCCAGGAATGTAATAGGAAGATTGTTGGATGTGAGAGTTTTGAGAGGGGAGGGTGGAGGTATGTCTGACCACTACCTGGTGGACGGCAAGTTAAGAGTAGGTAAGAGATGGGTGAGAGCTAGGAGAGTTAGTTGTGGCAGGGAGGTTTTGAAAGTGAGTTGGATAAAAGAGAGAAAATGATAAAGTATCAGAAGAACTTGAAAGATGAGTGGAATGCAGTGAAAGATCAGGAAAATGGCAGTGTGGAGGAGGAATGGCAGTTATTTAAGAGTGCTGTGGTGGGGCATGTGGAAGAGGTGTTTGGTGTGAGACGAGTGGGTGGTGGTGTAAGAAAAGGAAGTGAATGGTGGTGGGAGGAAGTAGGTATGGCTGTGGCTGAGAAGAGACGTGAATATGAAGTGTGGCTGCAGAGGAAGGATGAGGTATCATATGTGAGGTATAAGGAAAACAGGAATAGGGCGAGAAAGGCTGTGCTTGATGCTAAAGTGGCAGAAGATGAGAGGTGGGGTAGGCAGTTGACTGTGAATTTTCAACAGAATAAGAATGTTTTGGAAGGAGGTGAAAAGGGAGTAAATGGGAGAGTCTGGGAAGGAACAGCGAGTAAAAGCAGAGGATGGAAGGTTGTTAGATGAGATGGATGCAGTAAAGAAGAGATGGACAGAGTAATTCGGAAGATTGTTAAATGTAGAGGAGGAAAGGGAGGCTGAGATTGTGGCGGCTGGAACGGTGCAAGGAATAAATGTGTTGGGAGAGTTGAATGATTCTTTGATCACGAAAGAGGAAGTGCAGGAGACAGTAAAGGAGATGAAAACAGAGAATGCTGCAGGTATGGATGGGTGTGCTGTGGAATGCCTGAAAGGTGGTGGAGCAACTATTGTTGACTGGTTAGTAAGATTGTTGAATGTGTGCTTTGTGAAAGGTATGTTTCCAATTGACCGGGCAAGTGCTTGTGTGGTCCAGTTGTATAAAGGTAAGGGTGATAAGTATGAATGTCCTAGCTTTAGGGGTACAAGTCTGCTGAGTGTTGTAGGTACGGTGTATGGTAGAGAGTTAATAAAGAGAATTAGAGAGGGTACAGAGGGAGTCATTGGTGATGAGCAGTGTGGCTTTAGGAGGGGGAGGGGATGCGTAGATCAGGTGTTTGCTGTGAGACAAGTGTGTGAAAAGTATATAGCGAAAGGCAAGGATGTGTTTTGGACATTCATGGATTTAGAGAAATTGTATGTTAGAATTGATAGGAAGGCTTTGTGGACTGTTTTAAGAGTGTATGGACTTACATACAATGGTTATTAAAAGGAGTGAAAAGTTTTTATGTAAATAGTAGAGCGTGTGTAAGAGTGGGAAATACTGTGAGTGATTGGTTTCCCGTGAGAGTGAGGCTGCAGCAGAGATGTGTGATGTCGCCTTGGTTGTTTAATATTTATATGGATGGTGTTGTAAGGGACG
Organism: Coenobita brevimanus; assembly: GCF_032717465.1. NCBI lineage: Eukaryota > Metazoa > Arthropoda > Malacostraca > Decapoda > Coenobitidae > Coenobita > Coenobita brevimanus. The sequence goes on along the minus strand of NC_137014.1, from coordinate 18,004,836 downwards.
TGGATGCAAGAGTGTTAGGTGGAGGCCTGAGTCTGGTGAATGTTGATGGTAGGACTGGAATCTGAAGCAGCTGCTATTTCCAAATGATGCTGCACTGGAGACTGTTTCAGAGGAGAGACTGAGACAATTTGTAGAGGAGTTTGGATGGGTGTGTGAAAGGAGGAAATTTAAAGTAAATGAGAATAAGAGTAAAGTGATGATGTGTACGAGGTTGGTAGACGTAGGAGGATGAATATAGTTTTAACCTGAGACATCCCGACGATGTATGGGTACGTTGCAACATTTTGCATTTGCCAGTCCCAGTGACATACTGGTATGTTGTACAATTGCAAGATCCCTAATTTGCACAATTTTCAATTTTCGCGCTTGATTTTTTGTACGTATACACGGGACACCTTCCTCTATTCCTCTCCAACTTACAAGATGCCAAGCAGGGACAATGCCTTACACAGCATAACTTCCCCCCCCCCACTGTCTCGGCAATTCACCTGTTACCAGTGACCTGGCCAATAAAGACATTCAGGGCCAGAGTGATTCCCCAATCGATGACAATGTGGAGGACAAAGTTTACATAGCATTAGAGGAAGAAACAGTCAGAAATGATGATCTGGTAATGTGGCAAAAGAAGGTCAGGAATGGTGATGAGTTAGTGAGTGAAACAATGCTTATAATGCCTATATTACTGTTTGAAAACCAATATACTCTCATACTACATATAAATTCGTACCAAATAAATAAATAAATACTATTTATGAGTGGTGTGGAATAGTTATCCTCCCATAGAACTCGTTTTCTTTGCAGCCAGCCTGATAGAAAACCCCGTAAGGTAAGGAGGTACTCCTACCTGTATCGAGTATTTTAAACCTCAGGTGAGCGATTTCTCTATGAATTGTTGATGTTTCTCACCAAAAGCGGAGATTTTAGCCAAAAAAAAAAAAATCCAAAAATGCTCGGGACTAGGGGGTGTCGGAGGTGCGAAAGTGCTCGGGACGTGACGGGTTAAATGGTGAGTTGCTTGAGGAGGTAGAGTGTTTTAAGTATTTAGGGTCACATGCTGTGGATGGAAGAAGAGATGCAGAAGTGAAGTTTAGAATGAATGAAGTAGGAAAGGTGCTGGGAGGAATGAAAAAAGTGTTTAGATGTCGTTTGCTTAGAATGGATGTAAAGAGATGGCTGTATGAGGGTGTTGTGTTACCGATTGCATTATATGGGTCTGAAACATGGACTATGGGTGTAGCAGAGAGGAAAAGTTTGAATGTAATGGAGATGAGGTGTCTGAGCAATATGTGTGGAATGACGCATAAGGATCGAGTGAGAAATGATGAAGTGCAAAGGAGAACTGGAGTTGTTCAGGAGATGGCTGATTGAGTTTAGCAGAGGGTGTTGCGATGGTTTGGGCACATGGAGAAAATGGATAATGAGCAATTGGTGAAAAAGATAACTGGGTCTGATGTGAGAGGTGTAAGGCTGAGAGGAAGACCACGAATGTGATGGATGGACAGTGTGAAGAGAGCGTTGGATGCGAGAGGGATGTCTGTTGAGCAAGGAAGAGTGGCTGTGCGTGAAAGAAATTAATGGAGAGAAATTGTGAATGAAAAAATGATGACACAGCTCTGAGAGGATATTCTCCCACATTTGTCTGATCAGCTGATCAAGTCAGGTGTGGGTAAGGGGATGGGTCTATTATGATGTGGCTGGGGTAAACCAACTGTGCTGTCGGGCCTTGCTGCAGATGTCACTGATCGCACTGCACAGTTGACCCTTGTGCAGTGTGATGCGGTGAGGATCTGTCCCTTCTCCCCTTGGGGCTAAGATGCTAATGAATGTGTTTGAGTGAATGAGTAAATTGGGAGTGTGTCGTCTTGTCTCGGCTGCCTCCCTTTCCTTGGGGGAAGCAGCCTAGGTATATAGATAGACAGAGACAGAGAAGAGATTCATTCAGCAGGATGTAGATAAATTCAATGAATTTAGTTTTTTGCTATATATTTACTCATGAGACCAAAGAAGCCCCATGGAATTCCAGCTTTCCAAAGAAATGTACCAAGGGCTTCAATTGACTTATTTCACTATGAAATCGAATTTTAAAAATCTTTTCCTGTTGTAACATTATGTTTTCTTACATAAATTCTTACAATTAAAAATCAGATATTACACTCATAATTTTACATAAACCTATTCCCTATGTTAAGGGGACAAAATCAGCAAGGGTAATCGTCCCATTTCTTAGTTTTATAATCCAGTCAATAACCAAGCATTTACCAACGCAGTTCGTTGACAATGCAAGTCGGGAGAATAATTAAACATTGCGTATGTGATAAATGCTACAGCGCCTCGCTACATGCATTTCCAGAGAGAAAACATGAGAAAGTAAATGTTTTACCTCAATTATTTGCCTGTTATTGTTCAAGTACCTCACCAGAAATGTTGAACGCTTACACCCTGATTAAATTATGCTGATAGGCGTATGTACAAAATTTGCTTGCTTGCTTGTTATGCACTCACAAAGTGCATTTTACCGGTGATAATTTACCTTCGGTAGCAGGAAGACCATTCTGCCTTTTATTTCTTGTCTTCCCCTCACTTACAATTATTATAGTTCCTACTTTAATCCCAGTTGATGCAAAATTATTTTAAGTTGTAAGAAAGTATGACAGATTATATCCTTTTCTCTTACATTAAGCAATAAAGTGGACAAAAACATGAGTTTATAAACTTTTGCAATGCAAAAGAAATGCCTTTTGCTCTATCATTTTATCTGTATTATCCTTCTTTTTAAACAAACAACTATGTCCTCTTTAACTGAAAATGCAGATTTGGAAGTTTTGAACTCAGTAATTTGTTTATGCACCTCTGCATTTTATTTTTCTTGCACTGAGGATACTAGGCTATGACACAAGTTGGCATTCTCCAAGGCACTCCGACTCGGCAAATTTTCTAAGTTCTTTCTTTAAATTTCAGTTACTTCTATTCCTCTGGCTGATATTAAATCTTCCAGAGATTTTTCTTAACCTGTCACGTCCCGTTGACATATATATACGTCCACACGTTTTGTCACTGTCAGTCCCATTGACGTATATAAACGCGCATCAATTGCAAGGTCCCTAATTTGCACAATTTTCAATTTTTGCACGTGATTTTTGGTACGTATACACGGGACACCTTCCTCTACAAGATGCCAGGCAGGGACAATGCCTTACCCTGCATGACCTCCCCCCCGCATGCCACTGTCTCGGCAATTCAACTTTTATCAGTGACCTGTCCAGTAGAGACACGTCGTGCCACGGTACGAAATTCAAGGCCAGAGTGATTCCCCAATTGATGACAATGTGGAGGACAAAGTTTATGTAGCATTAGAGGAAGAAACAGTCAGAATTGATGATCAGGTAATGTCGCCAAAAAAGGTCAGGTATGTTGATGTGTTTGATGAGTGAAACAATGCTTATATTGCCTATATTACTGTGTGAAAACTAATATGCTCTCATACTACATATAATTTCTTACCAAATAAATATATAAATACTGTTTATGAGCGGTTGGAATAGTTACCCTCCCATAGAACTCGTTTTCTTTGGAGCCAGCCTGATAGAAAACCCAGCAAGGTAAGGGATACTGCTACCTGTATCGAGTATTTTAAACCTCAGGTGAGTGATTTCTCTATGAACTGTCGATGTTTCTCACCAAAAGTGGAGGTTTGAGCCAAAAATGTTTTTTTCCAAAATTGGTCGGGATTAGGGGGAGTCAGTGGTGGAAAATCGGTTGGGACAGAGCGGGTTAATGGCAAACTGATCAGATACAGTGTAATAACTGTCTGTCTTTGAGTAGGCTAACTGTTGTGTCCTTTTGTGCTTGTTTATCGAACCATTTAAAACAGTCTGCTAGCTTATGATCATCCATGGAGACAACAGAAATGGAAAAAAATGACTTTAAATTAATCCTTAGTGTTGTAGTGGAAATTATTCTTGTAAACAATATTGCCTGATTTAACTTGTCTACTGAAGCTCTTTTCTTTTTAGTCTTACACTACTAGAAAAATGTTGTTTGTTACTATACAGTACAAGATTTCAACTCCGCTAATTATTCTTGACTGTTCCTGAACTATGGTCCTGAATTTTCTATTAATTCCATTTAGGATTTCCTATTATAGAAACATTTACATAATAGGTTTCACCTTGTAAATATTATAAGGAAGAGTATGCGCAATGTTGCGGACACAAATCTTCTCGATACTCTGCCACCACTTGTTAGGGCTACTGTACAGTACACAGGGTGAACTGGATCCAGATTTTTCCTTTTCTGTATTCTGTCCAAAATAATGTGATAAATTTGGCACAAAGGCGTTACAACATACGAATGTGGATGGCTACTGACTGCGGTAAATGCCAACATTTCAAATATTCCACTCATTTGTGGTATCATGTGTATCCCATTTCATGGGGCAATCTGTTGATAGGTTATCTACTTCCCTGTGCTTTCCCTTTTCTACCTCTGTATTCAACCTACCCCCCCCTTTCAATTAGGAAATGGGAGTATGCTTCTGCTGCTGATGGTAATGATGGTGATATGATGCTGGTGATGACTTAGGACAGGACAACAGTGACGATTACAGTGTTGATGATGTCGATGATAGTAATGGTGATGATGATGTGCATAATCTTCACCACCAGCAGTGAAACTTTGTGTTATAGCTTCAGATAGTATTTCATAAACAAACCTTGGGCTACAAACTTATAAACAAACATCACTCTGCGCAAACAGCATGACAGAGATACAAGTTCACTTGTGACTCGCACGTCAGTGAATAATAATGATGATTATAATGATGGTTATGATGATTATGTATATATCGAATGGCTTCAGACATTCTTCTACCCACGCACTATTAATTAATGACGATAGTGAAGTTGATGATGCTAATTATGATGACGATGTAAACAATAACAATGGTCAGAACAATTACGATGATGAAGACAATACAATGATAGTATCATTGATAATAATGATGACTGACCACAGACAATAATGATGATGGATATGTTGACAACGGCTTGATGAAAACGATGATGACGATGAAAAAAAAAAAAAAAAAAATTCTGGTGGCGAAGTCACTGCCAACGAATAAAGCGATGACAATAGTATGATAATTACGAGAATCAAGAAGCTAATATAAATGATGATGAGCACAAAAACAATCATGACGGCAATGACGATGATAACATAAATGATGATGGAAAAGAAAATGATAGTGATGATTAATAAAGAAGTCCTTCTCAGTCGTCTATTTTGACCTTTTTCTGCCAGTCCCACAATATATCATAGAAAGATTTGCCTGTCAAAGATTCATTGCTATGGTAAAAGCTGATTTTCCATTGTAGAACTATTGAGACCGAAAAAAGTAATGATATTTTGGAACACAACCTTGACATATAATGAGGAATGCAGCTTATTATGATATAAACTAAAGCAACTTTTTATTCAACTGCTTGAAAGAGTTCTACCTCACACGTACTTCACCAAACGGCACAAACATTGCGCAAACAAGTATACATATGAACTGCGACAGCGTTGGTGTTAATGATGGTGATAATGATGATAATTATGATGGAGGGAAGGAGGAGAAGAAAGACAGGATGATGACAGTTTGATGGTGGTGGTGGTGGTGGTGGTGATGGTAGGATATAGTTATCCAACAACACATATCCATTAACTGGCTGCAAATAATCCATCACCCGCGCTTCACGTAAACAACCACCAATCGGCGCAAACAGCATTACAGAAACATAAGTCTCACCTTTCTCTGACCAGTCTCCAAGGAAAATCGATTAAAAACAACCCTGACAATTACAATAGCTACCAAAATTGGCAATGTGAAATAAGCTCTGTGTGTAAGACAGACAGACAGATAGACAGACAAGCAGAGACTATTTCATGTGATTATGTGACATTTCTTCCAAAAAAGTCAATATAATTTTCAACCCTTTGTCTGTGAGCATCTGGTCTCTTGTACATGGGCACAAAGACAGTCGATGGATAGTCGTAAAGTGGGACTCGATTGTGCGACCACCCTTATGAACCTGGTTTTATCAGTGAAAGTACTTCCCTAGAAGGTTGAAAAATGCTCCTTTGACTTGACGAAAAGAGTGAAAATTTGAGGTGATGGTGTTGTTACTAACATGCCTAATAGGGTGAAGACCCCAACGTGCCAGAGCATAAGGGCGATAACGGTATCTAAATATCTGAACGTCCCTATGAACCCGAACAGAAGGGTGAAAATGTCCATTAACCTGAACATAACGGTGTTACAAGTTCACTTGTGACTCGCACGTCAGTGAATAATAATGATGAATCTGAGGAAAAGGGTGAAAATGATGCCCCTGTGAATCCTCGCCCAAGGATGTGAATGCTGCCCCAATGAATCTGAGCATAAAGGTGAAAATGTTGCCCATTTGAACCTGAGAATAATGGTGAAAATTACTTCACCTCTGAACTTAGACATCAGTGAAAATTCTGTCCCTATGCGCTTGAACATAAGGAGTGGAAATGTTGCCCCTGTGATTCTGGGTATCAAGATGAATATGCTGCCCCTTTAAACCTTATGATAAGTGTAAGAATGCTGCCCCCATGAACATGGGCATAATGGTAAAATTGCTGATCTTGGATGTAAGGCTGAAAATGCAGCCCCTGTGTACTTTGCCATATGGGTAAAAATGCGATTGCTACGAACCCGAGCATAAGGACGAAAGCTGATACATGGGTATGATGGTGAAAATGCTGTCCACTTAGCGGACGCTCCTACAAACCTGAGCATATGGGACAATGCTGCCAAAATGCTTGGAAGCTCTCTAGCACTCTTCTCTGTCAGTTACTTATTCGTGACTCACCTGAATATTCCTACGTGCATTGTTTATGAAGTGTACAGTTGGAGACATAAAGACTGATTAACTGCACTGTGATAGATAACAAGACAGTTGACAATGACTCTCGAAACCCAGTGATACGATCCTAGGACCCCATATACTTCACAAATTGGTGGGCAACAGATTCGTACTTGTTCGACTAAAAATCGGAACGGTATTGTTCTTCGTAAGTGTAACTCGCTGTGTTAAGATTTAAGTAGTATAGCAAAAAAAAAAGATTTAAGTGTAGAATAACGACTAATTTCCAGAGAAAGCGTTGTTATCAGGCATCCGACTCCGTAAGAATACGACCCTCTATACTGAATTAAGTGCTAAGAGAAGTGCAAAACCCCAGAAGACATTTGAAATATGGGAGACGTAAAAAAAAAAAAAAAAAAAAAAAAAGGACAAGAAGGAAATAACCCCAAACAAGAAAAGAGAGAGAGAGAGAGAGAGAGAGAGAGAGAGAGAGAGAGAAAACGGACTAGTCAAGAGGAAAATTTCTGAAATGACGAAGTGTGTTTCTACTGCAGAAAGTGAGTAAAGCATCAAGAAGAAAAACTCCCAGAAAACCAAGAGAAGAAACGGATTGGTAAGAGATATGAAAGCATGAGGAAAAAAAAAAATGAGTAAGTAATCGGGACAGGAAGGAAAATTATAAGGAAATACGGAGAGAGGCCCGACAATATGAGGAAGGAATCACAAGAAAATGATGAAAGAAATCTGGACAACAAAGAGTGAGTAAGGAAGGAGTGAAGGTGCAGGAAATGGTGTGAGAAAAGAGGAAAGTCAAGAAAAAATAAGAAAAGTGTAGGTTGATGAAAGTGACCCAGCAAAAGAAGAATGAGCGAAAAAGATGATGAGGAAGGAAAAGGGAGAGGTTTAAAAAACATGAGGAATCAAGAAAAGAAACGAGCAAGAAACACAGAAAAGGAAGGAATAAAGAAAAGAATGTAGAGAGCTGAGCACGGCAGGTGACGATGACAGAGAAAGATTGGGAGGAGCCGAGGCAATAAGTGCGAAAGGTGTGCAGTTGACAGGCTGTAGTCTCCATGTGGATGCTGAATAGTTTCTTATAATAGCTATCTTTTGTTCATTCTGGATTCTTTTGTATACCTTCACACCTCTTTGTGTGATCCTTGTGGTTTCCTTTATGTACCTTTATACTTTTTTCTTTACTATTGCGCCTCCAACCCCCTTAACCTGGGGACGCTCGTTTTCTTTCAAGACTTCCATTCAGCTGTGGGGTGCCATGTTTAGTGTAGGAGTAAATGAAGGCCACATTAAACATCTCCAGATCGATATGACTATCCTACACTTTGTCTGGACTGGGAATGTTCTGTTAAGTTTTGCATATTATGCCAACAGTCAGCCACGGGAATAAGTATGCACAGTGTAGCTACGAGACACTCTAGGTTGCTACATATTAAAAAAAAAAAAGTTTTTTCGTTGCAGAAAATGTAGGAAAAGTGCGCAATATTCGTTGTTCTCTCATTTCTCAGTGTGTCGTTATACATTGCAATGAAATGAGTACAATATACAGACAGAAGTATATTCATAGTTGTACAGTCGCGAGCTAATGGGACAGAGACACGAGCACACACACCTTGGGGTCGCTTCTACCCGTCGAGATACGCGGGGGGGGGGGGGATGAGAGAGAGGAAGGGAGGGGGGAGGTTGTGGAGGGACTGATGGAGGGAGGAAGGGCAGGAGGGGGAGGGAAGGAGGGGCGCAAACGAGCATGGCTGGCTGAGTTGAAAGGTGGTAGGTGGTTATCAGGTATTATGTTGCCTTACGGAGTTAGGTTTATTACTGGGTGAGGTGTATGAATCATGATGTCAATGATATCATTGATACGGGTTTGTCATTTAAATTTACCCTTAATTTAAGGATACAACACAACGGTGTCTCATAAGATTCGAGCATAAAGCCACGAACGTGATCCTAAGGGTTCATACTAGCTAAACCAAAATGAAGAGGGTTATAGCAGCACTATAGGTATCATGATACGATCGTGAACCTAAGGGTTCATACTGGCTAAACCAAAGTGAAGAGGGCTATAGCAGCACTATGGGTATCATGATACCTATAGTACTGCTATAGCCCTCTTCACTTTGGTTTAGCCAGTACGAACCCTTAAATTCATGGTCGTGGCTCTATGCTCGAATCTAATGAAGCACCATTGTGCTGTATCGTTAAATTGAGGGTAAATATAAATGAAAAGCCCATATCAATGATATCATAGATGTCATGATTCATACACCTCACCCATTGTTAAACCCAAATCCGTAAGACAACGTAATACCTGATAACCACCTACCACCTTCCAACTCAGCCAACCATGCTTGTTTGCGCGTCTCCTCCCCTCCCCCTGCTCCCCGTCCTCCCTCCACCTGCCCCTCCACAACCTCCTCCCTCCCTTCCTCTCTCTCGTCCCCCCCCTCCCCCGTAACTCGACGGGTAGAAGCGACCCCAAGGTGTGTGTGCTAGTGTCTCTGTCCCATTAGCTCGCGACTGTACCTTTATATATGTCTCTCTATGATAGTGCCTTTATCATTATCATTTTTTTTTTTTTTTTTTTCAGTTAACACCAAATGATTTATTTCAGCTTCGTGAGTCATACTGTCAGACGTGTTGCCGGTTCTGGGTAAACATGGCCAGTGCACTCTGCCATGTACTTAAAAACTTACGGTATATGTATCTTTTAATTTAATTTATCATTTGCACTGACCAAGACGTGATAACTTTAATTCTTTGCGGCTGGAGGGAATCAGCCGCCATGTTGGTGATGACGTCAGTATTCATACTGCAGACGACGCTCTAGTCCATCACACAATACTTTACCAGTAACAGAGATAACAGTTGTACCTACATGGCCACCGTAGATCCAAACTACCCCCTTCAGGTATGTTGTAAAGGAATACTTTTCATGGTGTAAATGGATGGTACCTGTTAGGTAAGTAAATTGTGGTGAAATCGACCAGAAGTAGCTTACAGCTACACCATTCCCGAACGGTGCTCGTACCTCATGAGGTGGAAAGTGTTAAATGTGTGCCGTACAGTATCAGTTGTATGAGTTTATGATGGTATTTTGCTCATGAATATTTAATATTTGACCTCTTCATTATTAGTTTTCTAAAAAAAAAACAAAAAAAAAACTCAGTGACTGAACTACAATACTTCAGGGGAGTGTGGCGAAATACCGAATCGGCGGTCATTTACCGAATCAACACCGAATTGGCACATTTTAATTGGTGTTATAGATTTTATCACCATAGAGGTTCATACTCACCTAATTATCAGAAATCTGTTTTTTTTTTTTTTTTTTTTTTTTTTTACCATTTAAAAAATCCGGATTCACAGTGAAAACGCACTGAAATTAGCGGAAGTGGTTCTCCTTTAGCTCAACAGCGTGCCTTGGCAGACTTCTGCTTTGTATAAATATTAATTTAACATACAAATGCACGTACTTGCACTTTAAATCAGTATCTGTGCAAAATAAGAGTCTGTCAAGGCATGTTGGCCATCGGAAGTAGAAATACCCGCTAACCGTAGCACGTTTTCGCTCTTGCTCTGACTCCTAATATTCTATTAATAGTTAAATTATGGGATAGTTCAGATAATTAGGTGTGTTTGAACATATATGGTGAAGAATATAATATTTTCACAACAGTAAAGACTGCATTCCAGCACTGGGAACTTCCGACGAGCAGCCAGCCACCACTGCTTTCGTTTATTGTTATTGGCTAGTATACAGAGGAATAATTTCCCTACTGTGCTTTTGTCAGTGCACTTACACATTGGAACGAAACATGAGCAAATATTCCTCTTGTCACTGAACACTCTTAGAGGTCAGAAATAAGCACAGTGTATGCTGGCTTAACATAAACAAAGCAGACAGGCTGCCTCAGTGTGAGTAGTGACGTCATGACCAATCAGACACCGTTTCAGAGTCACGTGATTTTATGGCACCTTTATCTATTATTTTTTAGGTGAAAAAGTTAATATTATATCCTTACCATCCCTTGGCAAGCGGGCTTAGCATAGAGAAGACTGATGGGGCTCACAGTATTGTGATGTTGATGCTGATAATGTACAGTATTGTTCGTGGTTATGTTCATGAAGATGCTGATAGCGAACATGGTGATGATGACATTGATGCTGATAATGATGCGTAGTTCATTGTGGCGCCTTTCCTTTGCGATCTCAGGTTTAAGTCCTTGAATCAACTGAAATATTTTTTGGTTGTTCTTGGTATTTCCAGAAGAATTTAATAAGCTTAGGTACCTTTCAAACTGGTGGGGCTAAATGTAGCATTCATTGGCACTTCTGATAACATGGAGCTCTCCTATAATGCATGGAATTGTCTGCAAGAACGAGAATTAAAAAAAATATGTCTTTTAACCGTGGATTGTCTTACTGAAGGGAGTAATCTAATAACGGCAAGGATTAGATATCATCTGATAACAGCAAGGATAAAATGCAGAGATAATATAGCTGAAGTTGTTACTAAAAAGCCTCTTTCAGTATCACATGACTCTTATAAATCATAGCTAACTGCTCGTCAGTAAAGTTACTGATTCCGTACAATAATCCAAGTTTCTTTGAGGTGGTTTTAGCAAGTGATCTGACATGGGAGGTCCAGCTGCGGACATTGTTAAGTGAAACACCGAGAATTTCAGTACTTTTGGAGATGGGAATGTTAGTAGCATTGCAGATAATAAACGAATCTGGCAATATCTGTCTATTAGTAAATTGTATATGTTTGGTTTTACTAGCATTAATTGAGACAAGGTTATTTTGTCCCCATTCACTGATGTTAGATAAGTCTTGATTTATGAAGATGGTTGAACTGAGAGTTAGATATATTAAAATTTGTAAATGGATTTTTGATTATGAATGAACTGTAAAGCTGAGTCATCTGCATATGAATGGATGGGATTGTGGGTGACAGATAAGAGATCATTAATATGAACTAGGAATAGATGAGCTAGTCAGGTCAGGTGCGGGTAAGGGGATGGGTCTGTTATGATGTGGCAGGGGTAAACCAGCTCTGCTGTCGGGCCCTGCTGAGGATGTCACTGATTGCATTGCGCAGTTGACCCTTGTGCGGTGTGGTGCGGTGAGGATCTGACCATTCTCCCCTTTGGGGCTAAGATGCGAATGAATGTGTTTGAATGGATGAGTAAATGGGGAGTATGTCGTCCTGTCTCGGCTACCTCCCTTTCCTTGGGGGAAGCAGCCTAGGTATATAGATAGATAGGAATAGAGTTCGAGCTAGAACTGATCCTTGTGGCACGGCAACATTGAGTGAAAATTGGAATATACATCATCGACTTTTATTTATCTGTTGCTGATGTCAAGGGCGTTATTTCAATTTTCCTTGGGGGGGTGGGAGCATAGGCTATTTAGGAGGCCCCCCTACTCCCACCTCCCCACATGGGTGGGGTAGCGAGTGAGCATTTTGAAGCCACATGCAAACAAATATATATGCTGTATATAATTATTTATTAAACCAATTACTTCCTGACACAAACGTTTGAACTTTTAACTCCGACTTCGAACCACAGAGTAAAACAACATCATACTTTCGTGTACAATTCTACGTTAATTTTATATTTTGTAAAGCATAGGTGTCACTTAAGTTTTTGTGACTTAGATTTTGTCATATAGATTTTGTAAAAAATAAAAATGCTTACTTGGTTCTGATTTCACCTGCCGCCCCCCTAGCGTCCCCTTTTTCCTCACGGTCTAACGGTACCTCACCGAGCCCCTGGATCTTTCCGGACCACCTCCCACTTTGGGAACCAATGACCTAATGTACTCTTAAAACTCCTTCCTACAGGTACATACTTTCCAAGATGAACGATAGCCAAAATACAATAAAAAAGGCAGCTCAATACTGAATTTAACTGAACAGCGGACTAGGAACATATTTACATTGACATCCTTTAATACAGCTGGTAAATTATTGTGATATATTACACACACACACACACACACACACACACACACACACACACACAACTACCTGATATTTGGAAAAAGCAAATATTGTCCCCTTATTCAAGAAAGGAAATAGACAAAATCCACTCAACTACCGACCAGTATCACTGACCAGTGTTGTAAGCAAGGTATTAGAAAAACTTATAAGAAAAGCTTGGGTAAATCATCTAGAAGAACACAGTATGATAACAGAAAGACAGTTTGGTTTCAGAAAAGGAAAATCATGTGTTACTAATCTGTTGAGCTACTATGACAGAGTAACAAACGCAATACAGGAAAGGGAAGGATGGGTGGACAGTATCTATTTAGATTTCAAGAAAGCTTTTGACACAGTACCACACCAAAGACTTTTATGGAAACTGTACCATCAAGGAGGAATTCGAGGCAAGCTGTTTTGTTGGATGCAAGACTTTCTCATAAAAAGAGAAATGAGAACAGTACTAAGAGGAAACTACTCATCATGGAAAGAAGTGACTAGTGGAGTACCACAGGGTTCAGTGCTGGCACCAATCATGTTTTTAGTGTATATAAATGATATAAACAGTAACACTGGAAATGAGAGCTATCTGAATATGTTTGCAGATGATGCAAAAATACAAAGGAGAATTACTAACACAGACTCTTGTAAAGAGCTACAAGAAGAATTAAATAAACTTCATGAATGGAGTAGTACATGGCAAATGGAATTCAATGTGGACAAGTGTCATGTAATCAAGTTTGGTAAAAGTGGAAAAAGACCTGATTAGGATTATAAGTTAGGAAATAAAACCCTATACACATCAGAAAGAGAGAAAGACCTAGGTGTGATTATCAATAACAGACTATCTCCGGCTGACCACATCAGCGAGAAGGTACGGAACATGTATACACTGCTTGCAAATATGAGAATAGCATTCACATACATAAATGAAGACATGCTAAGAAGGATAATAACATCATTCATTAGACCAACCCTGGAATATGCATCAGTAGTCTGGAGTCCTCATCTCAAAAAGCACATAGACAAGATTGAAAAAGTTCAAAGGGCCGCTACAAGATGGATACCAAGCTTAAGGGACCTAAGCTACGAAGAAAGACTAAATAAACTGAATCTACGAACACTACAGGAGAGAAGGAAAAGAGGTGACATGATAATGCTATATAAATGCATATCAGGAAAGGAGAAAATAGACATAAATGATTACTTAACATATGGAGAAGCATCAGGAAGAGGACACTGCAAAAAACTGCATAAGAAGAGAGGTGATAAAGACGTAAGGAAATTCAGTTTCCCAAACAGAGCAATTGATCAATGGAATGCACTACCGAATGAAATAGTGTGTGCCAAAACAATTCACAAATTGAAGGATATGTACGATAAATGTGGTTTAAGACACGGGACAGTACGAGCTTGACTCATTCCTGTAAAGATACAATTAGGTAAGAACAATTAGGTAAGGTAAGAACACACACACACACACATACACACACACACACAAATGGTCCTGACGAAATTTCAGGTTGAGTGCTACAAAAATGTACAGAAGTGTTAAGCAGACCAATATATTTAATATTCAAGGAATCCTTATATCAGGGTCAACTACGTGATATTTGAAAGAAAGAAAACATTGTTCCCCTGTTCAAGAAAGGGAATACACAGAATCCACTCAACTACCGACCAGTATCACTGACCAGTGTTGTAAGTGAGATACTGGATAAGCAGATAAAAAGTTTGGGTAAACCATCTGAAAGAACACAATATGATAAGTGAAAGACAGTTCGGTTTTAGAAAGGGAAAATAATGTATTACTAATCTATTAAGCTACTATGATAGTTACAGAAACATTACAGAAAAGAGAAGGATGGGTGGACAGCATCTATTTAGATTTCAAGATAGCATTTAAAAGTGTACCGCACCAAAGACTTTTATGGAAACTGTACCATCAAGGAGGTATCCAAGGCAACCTGTACTGTTGGATGCAGGATTTTCTCAGGAAAAGGGAAATGGGAACAGTATTAAGGGGATATTACTCATAATGGAGGGATGTAACTAGCAGAGTTCCACAGGTCTCAGTGCTGGCACCAAGTATGTTATTAGTATATATAAATGACATACACAGTAACTAGGGAAATGGAGGCTATCTAAAAATGTTTGCGGATGATGCAAAAATACAAAGGAAAATTACTAACAGATTCTTGCAAAGAGCTGCAAGAGGAATTAAATAAGCTTCATGAATGGAGCAATAAATGGCAAATGAAATTTAATGTGGACAAGTGTCATGTAATAAAATTTGGTAAAAGTGAGAAAATACCGGATTGTGATTATAAGTTAGGAAGATCAAGCTACACATATCAGAAAGGGAGAAGGACCTAGGAGTGATTATCAATAATAGACTATCTCTGGCTGACCACATCAGTGAGAAGGTACATAACATGTCTACATTGCTTGGTAATATGAGAACAGCATTCACTTATATTAATGAAGACATGCTGAGAAAGATAAGAACATCATTCATCAGACCAACCCTGGAGTATGCATCAGTAGTCTGGAATCCTTATCTCAAAAAATACATAGATAAGATTGAAAAAGTACAAGATTGGTACCAAAATTAAGGGATCTAAGCTACGAAGAAAAGCTAGAAAAACTGAATCTACCAACACTACAGGATAGAATGAAAAGAGGAGACATGATTATGCTATATAAATGCATCTCAGGGAAAGAGAAAATAGACATAAATGAGTATGTAACCTATGGGGAAGCATCAGCAAAAGGACATTGCAAAAAAATGCATAAAAAGGGAGGCGATAAAGACGTAATGAAATTCAGTTTCCCAAATAGGGCAATTGATCAGTGGAATGCACTACCAAATGAAATTGTGTGTACCAAAACTATTCATAAATTTAAGGATGTGTATGACAAAGGGCTTAATACATAGGACAGTACGAGCTTGACTCATTCCTGTGAAGATACAATTAGGTAAGAACAATTAGGTAAGAACACACACACACACACACACACACACACACACACACACACACACACACACACACACACACGATATATTTCACTCAAAATGTACTGAGGCTAAATACAAATTATTTTTAATTTCACGGTGTTAACCTTATATTTTTTTTCATTAATTGTACTTGATTTGGGGGCCCCCTCAGAAAGCTTGGGGGGGGGCGGCGCTCCTCGCTGCCCCCCCTTTTCCCAAATGACGTCCCTGGCTGACACATGAGGAAAGCAGAGGAGCAAAACACTTTAGTCCATAGCAAAAGAGTTTGGACAGCAGGGAATGGTATCACACTCTGTCGAAAGCTTTAAAAATATCAAGGGCATCTGCATGAGTCTCTCCATGTTGGTCAATTGATAGATTGTATGAGTCAGGAGATTGAGTATGTCACTGGTGGATCTTTCGTGGAGAAAACTATATTGTCTATCACTTATTAAGTTGTTGGATTCAAGGTGTTTAACTATGTGCCTATTGATTACAGTTTCAAATGCCTTACCAAGAGAAGATGAAATAGCTATTAGTTTGTAATCAGAGGAACTTCCTTTCTTTGGAATTGGATGGATATTAGCTTATTTCCGTGAATTTGGGAATGAAAAAGTCCGCATGCATAGTCAGAATAATTTAGGTAGAATAGAGGCAAGTTCTGGGGAACACTTTTTTCATAACAATTGGAGGAATTCCATCTGGGCCTGGAGCTTTGTTGGTTGGTAAATTGTCTAAGATGGATCAAACTCCATTTCAGTTATCATATAATTTCATATATTTTAAGTGATGCTATAAAGAATTCAACTTCATGCATGTGTTAGGTGTCATTAATCATATTATACTCCAGCCAATCAGATTTCAACAATAAACTAACTGCACTTGGCTCAAAAGTACGTGTTGCATGTTGTTAATGTATATCGCTTTGGAGATCTGTTTGTGGCAAACACGGACCAAGTAAGAAAAGCTGCAGTAACTATTAATATAACTTAAGTTTTATGAACTTTAAATTAAACCGTCACATATGATACAATATCAAGAAAGTTATGGCCAGAAAACATCAGCATCTGCAGCCTGCGCCCGTAAATAGCCATTGTTTATATTCAGTCTGACGACCTTCCCAGTATGGCGGCGCTATTGATGTACAATACCATCGATCCTATTCGGAAAAGTGCGACGAGGCATCTATTTGTCTACCTGTCTATCTTCTCTCTCTCTCTCTCTCTCTCTCTCTCTACGTGTGTGTGTGTGTGTGTGTGTGTTCTTACCTAACTGTATCTTTACAGGAATGAGTCAAGCTCGTACTGTCCCGTGTCTTAAACCACATTTATCTTACATATCTTTAAATTTGTGAATTGTTTTGGCACACAGTGTTTCATTCGGTAGTGCATTCCACTGATCAATTGCTCTATTTGGGAAACTAATTTTCCTTACGTCTTTATCACCACTCTTTTTATGCAGTTTTTTGTAGTCTCCTCTTGCTGATGCTTCCCCATACGTTAAGTAATCATTTATGTCTATTTTCTCCTTCCCTGATATGCATTTATATAGCATAATCACGTCACCTCTTTTCCTTCTCTCCTGTAGTGTTGGTAGATTCAGTTTATTTAGTCTTTCCTCGTAGCTTAGATCCCTTAAGCTTGGTACCCATCTTGTAGCGGCCCTTTGAACTTTTTCAATCTTGTCTATGTGTTTTTTTAGATGAGGACTCCAGACTACTGATGCATACTCCAGGGTTGGTCTAATGAATGATGTTATTATCTTTCTTAGCATGTCTTCATTTATGTATGTAAACGCTATTCTCATATTGGCAAGCACTGTATACATGTTCCTTACCTTCTCACTGATGTGGTCAGCCGGAGATAGTCTGTTATTGACAATCACACCTAGGTCCTTCTCTCTTTCTGATGTGTGTAGGGGTTTTATTTCCTAATGTATAATCCCAATCAGGTCTTTTTCCACATTTCCCAAACTTGATTACATGACACTTGTCCACATTGAATTCCATTTGCCATGTATTACTCCATTCATGAAGTTTATTTAATTCTTCTTGTAGCTCTTTACAAGAGTCTGTGTTAGTAATTATCCTTTGTGTTTTTGCATCATCTGCAAACATATTTAGATAGCTTTCATTTCCAGTGTTATTCTCTATATCATTTATATACACTAAAAACATGATTGGTGCCAGCACTGAGCCCTGTGGTACTCCACTAGTCACTTCTTTCCATGATGAGTAATTTCCCCTTAGTACTGTTCTCATTTTTTTTTTTTTCATGAGAAAATCTTGCATCCAACAATACAGATTGCTTCGAATTCCTCCTTGATGGTACAGTGTCCATAAAAGTCTTTGGTGTGGTACTGTGCCAAATGCTTTCTTGAAATCTAAATAGATACTTTCCACCCATCCTTCTCTTTCCTGTAATGTGTCTGTTACTCTGTCATAGTAGCTCAACAGTTAGTAACACATGATTTTCCTTTTCTGAAACCAAACTGTCTTTCTGTTATCATACTTTGTTCTTCTAGGTGATTTACCCAAGCTTTTCTTATAAGCTTTTCTAATACCTCGCTTACAACACTGGTTAGTGATACTGGTCTGTAGTTAAGTGCATTTTGTCTATTCCCATTCTTGAATAAGGGAACAATGTTTGCTTCCTTCCAAATATCAAGAAGTTTACCTTGACTCAAGGATTTCTTGAAAATTAAAAATAATGGTTTACTTAACTCCTTTGCACATTCACGTAGCACCCAACATGAAATTTCATCAGGACCATTTGCTTTTCCTTTGTCTAATTTACTTAGCTCCTCCTGTATTTCTTTTTCTGATGATTGTATATCTGGTAGTATGTGTGGGCATGCATGTTTCACATAATCCCTCTCAAATTTTTTTCCTCTGTAAAAACTGATTGAAAATTCTTGTTTAGTGCTTCACAAATATCCTTCTCTTGTATATTGGTGATTCCATCGTCCGTAATGGATTGTATTTTATCTTTTACTTTGGTTTTGCTTCTGATGTACAGTAGCTGTAAAATAACTTTGGTTGATCACTACTTTTATTTATGATATCCTCCTCAAACTGTTTTTGGGCTTCCCTCCTTATTCTTGTATAGTCGTTTCTTGCCTGTTTGTAATTATTATATGCCCCTTCACTATTGTGTCTTTTGTATCTGTTCCAGAACAAATCTCTTTTTTCTTTTGATTTTTTACATTCTGTATTGAACCATTTCTTTATTTTCTTTTTTGTTTCTTTGTGCTGTGGGATGTACTTCTGGACTCCTGTTTCATAAAGTTCACAGACTTTTTCATATATAGCATTTAAATCTTGTCCTCTAAGCTCCTTTTCCAGAGCAATTTCTAAAAAGTACTTCTTTAGGTCATGATACTTTTCCTTTTTATAGTTTAGGCTCTTTTTGTAACTTTAATTGCTGTTATCTATGTCACATGCAATCTTGAAATTGCAATTTAGTACTGCATGGTCGCTTTTGCCGAATGGAGGGTGATATATTAAATTGTCAATATCGTTTTCTTGACTAGTAAATATGAGATCTAGCATTGAGGGCACATCGAATCCTCTTTTTCTGGTGGTTTCCCCTACATGTTGCGTTAGGAAAAACTCTTGCACAAGATCCAGGAGCTTTTGGTCCCAACAGCTTTCTTGGCTTATTATATCTAGAGTGTTCCAATTTATATTTGTATTAAAATCTCCAGTTAGTATAATTCTTTTCGATTTCTCTTCCATTTTATGTAGTAATGCTCTTAAACTCTGAATTGTACTCTCCGCCAGGTCCTCATATTCGTCTCTTTCCCATGTGTTTGATCTGGGTGGCATGTACAAATTGGCTACAGTTACTTTCCCTTCAGATGTATTTATCTCTACTGCAATCAGTTCTACTTGTGAGGGTATATCTAATTCTATTTCTTTGACTTTTAGATTTTTTTTAGTTAATATTATAATTCCTCCTCCTTTTTTTAAGTCCTATCTCTTCTCCTTATATTATATTCCTCTAAGTTTAGGATGTCATTCGATATCCTCGGTGTTAATTTTGTTTCAGTTAGGCATATTATATGTGATTTATTTCTTCTGACATAATCATTCATCTCTAATAATTTAGATACCATTCCATCCACATTTGAGTACATCAACTTAATCATCTTGTTTATATACTTGTCATGATTTGGTTCTACTACCTTCCTCCTTTTTATTCCCTCCTGTTTATGTACCACTTTCGTTCCTGCAATTCAATTACTTTGTAAAAAAAAAATGTATTCTTCTCCTCCTCTGATCTTCCCTCATTTTTTTTTTTTTTTTTGCTTCCTCCCTCTTCTCTCTCAGTAATTCCAGTTCCTCTTGTGTTAGGCATCTTTTTATCCATATATTTTTGAACTCCTCTTTTTTCATAAGATTCTTTGCATTTTTTAGTATCTCCTCCACGGTGTTTACACTCTGGAAGGTTACCTTTAGGGGTCTTCACTTGCTTTTCTCGTATTTCCCTAACCTTTTGTGTTCCTCTATGTCTTTACTACAGATTTCCTCTTATACTTCTTTCAATATGCC
This sequence comes from Coenobita brevimanus, assembly GCF_032717465.1. Classification (NCBI taxonomy): domain Eukaryota; kingdom Metazoa; phylum Arthropoda; class Malacostraca; order Decapoda; family Coenobitidae; genus Coenobita; species Coenobita brevimanus. The sequence goes on along the minus strand of NC_137014.1, from coordinate 17,984,410 downwards.
CATTACATTTGCCATCTCCTTTTTGTCTCTTGAGATCTTGTTTTTTACTTCTTCCTCTTCTATACCAGTGATTACCATTGATTTGTTAATATCTTCTGAATCTCTGACTAACTTAGGATTGTTTTGGATTATTCTTTTCACTTCCTTTTTAATGCTTTTTTCTTCCACCCTTGTTTCCAAGTCTTTCTTTACTTTCACCATTTCAGCATTAGTGGTTTCCACATCATTTTTGTAGCTTTGCACAGCTTCATTCACCTGTGTTATACGAGTATTCTCCTCAATATCACTGCTCTGGTCTATCAGACTGCTTACTTGCCTAATTGTCTCTGTATCATTTTTGAACTCTTCCATAATACTCTCGTGGTTGACTACTGTACTTGCCATTTCACTAATAATCCTCCTAAGTGTACCCACTTCAGCTGTTAGCTCATCTATGGTTGTGTTTTTCTTGTTGACTTCCTTTCCTAATTTTTCTATTTCTTCCTTTTGCAAGTGCATCTGTTTCTTAATTTCATCAATCTCATTTTGAAAAGCCGCCTCTAACCTGTGTACTCGTTCTACCAGTTTATTGTGAGTCTCCATTTCAACCAGTTCTTGGTAGAAATCATCATCCTGCTTTCTACCTTTATCCCTTTTCTTTTCCAAATTTGCTTTACTAAAGTATGAGGTCATTTTGCAGTACTTAAAGCGCATATAGTACTTGCATTCCGCGGGGCAGATTTTAAACTAAACAATGATCAGCTGATTGTGCGCATACTTGCGCTGCTTGTTTACTTTTTCTGTTTGACCAAGTCTTACTTGAAACTTCTTCTTTTTTATATTAGAACACCATTTAGTCTAACCTTGTACAGAACTTGACTCATATAAAGATATGTAGTTAGGTAATGCCGCTGGCCAAGTTGGCCAGGTATAGAGCGGTGGCGACGTGTGTCTGCTCTCTCTCGGTGCCTCGGTGTGTGTGTGTGTGTGTGTGTGTGATTTAAAATAGGTCTGTGGTAGAAAAAGTCATTTCTGAGTTCATCATCCTACCAGTTGCACTTCCTTGTAAACTAGCATCATATTCTAGTGTCAATCTCTTGATGCAACTCAACAATAAAGATGGAAAAGGAGCAATTGTAGGTCAAGGTAAAGTGAAAAGAGTATAACTGTCAGTTTTCTCTTTCCAGGTAAGTACTGCTTTGTTCACCAGGCAGTGGGTGCCATGGTTATGTACTGACATCCTTTTTATAACTCTTGCATAAACATTAGGATTGTCCTGAAAATTTGATGTGGTAAATTATATGCTCCCAGCAGAGCAAATTGTTACCCTAAAAAAGAAACTCATTAGTAGAAAACAAAAAATTGATATTGAAGAATCAATAAGGGTTGCACATCACCCTTGAGCTTTATTGTAGTTCACTATGACGAGTCATCTATATTATAAATGATATTTAGGGCGTCTAATTAACATAAATCAATCATAGTGCTTTACCTAGCTTAGCTTTAAACTCTCCTAATGGCTAATTGCTAGATACTACTGTGTTAGATAAGCTGTGTTAGGTAAGTTATTGTTACTTCATAATTTTTCTCAGTAAAAGTGCTATTTAAGATGCTTCCACCTAAGATGTAAAATTCTATCTGGTTTTCATTTCCTAAGTACATTACCAATTACCATAGATTTTGATGGTTGAATGTCATTTGCCATTTAGCTGCTCAGTTAGAAAGAATATTAATATCTGACTGCATGCCCTGCTTTAGCTGCTGACTTTACATCATCCATTAACATAAGAGTGTAATGGCCAGCTTCCAACATACAGGTAAAAACATCTTCACTACCCAAGGAGTTGTATATCCTACAGGCAGTGTTTGAAAATGGCAAGCTTATGTAGAAAACATTTTCTCATCACTCTCCAAAAGATCAAGGGGGTGAAACTCGCGTCAAATATAGATGTGCTGGGAACTTTTCTGCATTTCACCATGGAGCAGAAGCAAGCTGTTCATGAAGTGACCGGTGAAAAATGTAATATGATTTCCGATTTCTGGACACATGATAAGATCTCCACAAAGAGACCATATGATACAAGAGGTTCAGAAGCTTACTAGGGAATATCAACTCCTGGAGAAAAGAAAAAAATCGGCGTTTGGCTCCTCAAGGCATAAAAGAAGAAGCCGTCCAGCTCAAAATAAAGAATCCCATCGAAGCTGCCCACCAAGGTACCTAAAAGCAGCTGAAGATACCCGAAACCCGGGGGTTTCTTCTTCCATAGCTAAAAGCAGGTTGTCAAGGAAGATTGGCGACTAATTGACAAAGTTCTCACAGCATGAGAAGCCAGGCCTGCTATGGATTTTGCTTCTGAAGGGAAGAAGCGTCCACTTCAAATGAGAAGGTCCAGCAAAAATTTTTGACTAGTAGTCCAAGTTCTGAGACAGAATCAGCTGATGAAGCCCAGGCCTCAGATGGTGCCCGCCCTCCAAAACGTCCAAAGAGGTCCACTGAGAACATCATGTCCCAAGTTTGAATGCCAGCATTGATCAAATGAAAGTCACCGAGAAGAAACGGTCATCGTACTTACAGAAGCTGCTTGCACTCTCTGCCACAATGTTGAAGAGCTTAGCATAAACTGATCCTCAATTTACCATCACTGTATGGTTCATCGTCGTGAAATGATTTCCCGCATTAAAGAGATGTATGCATCTCAGATGGTACTGTTGGTTCACTGGGACGGTAAGCTTATTCAAGACCAAAAGAAGTGCCCATTCTTGTGACTATAGGCCATACAACACAGCTTCTTGAGTTGCTAACTTGCCACATGATTCAGAAGATGCTGTCAGTGCTGTGGCAGAGGCCCTGGAGGAAAGAGATCTGACTTAATGCATTGCCGTCATGTGTTTTGATACCACGGCCAACAATACTGATCGAAATATCGGTACATATGTGCTTATGGAACAGACACTGAAGAAAGATTTCCTTCATTTCGCCTGTCGACACCAGATGATGGAGCCTGTGGTCATAGCAGTCTACTTTAATGCCATGGAGTCCAGCAACATCAGTCCACTTGATCTCCTGTTAAAGTGATTCCAACAACAGTGGGCAAGAAATCATACAGAAATGAGAGAGAAGATATTGCCATCGTTGAAGTCTAGTGCAAAGTGAAGAAGTGATCAGTGACTGGGCCTTCAACAAGCTTTGAACGATGAAGGACCTGAGAGATGACTACAGTGGGTTCATCAAACTGTCTTTCATTTTCCTGGGGACCAGCTTGGAGCAAGGAGTTTGGTTCATGGCTCCAAGACCAATGCATCATGCTTAGTGGATAAGCAAAGCGATTTCTCCCTGAACGTCAGGATGTTTAGGAACCAGTTCAACCTCATGCAAAGAGAGGAGCAAGGTCTCAAAGAGATCTGTATATTTCCTGTGCGAGTTTTTCTGAAGTAACGGATTGAAGCACCTCTTCCTTCTACAGTGCATCAAAATGATATAGCTCTTCTGAAGATGCGTGGAAATCATCGAGTGGAAGCAGCTCTCAAGAAACAAACAAAATAACAGTGGCACAATTTCAGGAAGCTTATTGCCTTCACTTTCATTTTTATCTTATACTTCCAGTTGATACCAAAAAGTAGATGTCGAAGGCAATAAATGGAGATACCTCTGTGATAAAGCCATCAAAGCAGGCCACAGTTTGAGATATACAGTAAGCTATATCACATTGGAGCACTTTGTTTTTGTGAACACCAAGTGCTTCTTGAAAATGCACAATATCCCCTTGAACTTCCCCAGTGAAGGACCAGAAACTTGGCCAACCATGGAATCATTCCAAAGGGCAAAACCTTTCATCAGCAGCCTTTAATTTGTCAATGATCATGATGAATATGGAGTGGGGCTAATTCAGGAATTCAACTGCACTATAACCACTGACAAAGAACAGCTCCAGTTCCTCTTCCAAGTAGTGACCAAGCACTGGAAGGCTCTACCAGACATCAAGAAGAGAATCTTGGCCGCAACCGGGTCACAGTGTGTGGGTGACACCAGCAGTGGCATCTGTCTTCGAGAACATAATTCTCTGGAGGGTAAAGGGAAGGGGTATCAGTGCTACCAGTGCTTACCAGCCAGGGTGCAAATTCAAGGTCAGTGTGCAACCCCTAAACATGCATCTACCTTCATCTGAATTTGCTTGCAGTTATTATTGTCCATACCAGATGTACTGAGATCACAGAGAAATAAAAACTTAAATATTTTTTTTCTCCCAATACTGGAGACATCCAAAATAACCATGTTTTCTCAAATATGTTGTACTTGCCTACTCAAAAAGCTTTGTTCACCGAATGAGGATGCCTCTCATTATGAAGGATTTAACCCGCCGCGTGCCAGTGCCGTTTTAAAACGGTCTGACATAATTCTGCGGCCAGTGCCAGTGCCATTTTAAAATGGTTTAAAATAAAAAACTTCACTGACCGCATTTTTCAAGATTCGTGGGTAAAAATTGGCAGGCATGTAAGGTAACTGTTTCTCTACCATCTCCCAGGTTGTCAAGGCCATATATTCACTTGCTCCCCCCTTCACGCACGCTCTGCCTCACTCTGCTTGTGTGCCTCACCAGCGCTGTACATAGTGAAGGCATTTTGTAAATATTTTCATGTAAGTGTAAGTTGTAAATATTTTCTTGTAAGTGTAAGGACTATATAGTGATGTCAAGTTGTAAATACCTTCCTGTAAGTACCAGGACTGTACATAATGGAGTCAGGTTGTACCTATCTTCAAGAAAGTGTAAGATAATGCATTCACAGTGAGAAAGAGATGCAAATTGTGATAAATGCTGAAGTAATAAGTAATCAGAAAAGTGTACTGAACATTGCTATACCTTCCCAGCATAAATACCTGAGTATACCTTACATAGAAAACGGCGTGAAAAAGCAGCTATACCTGTACACGAGGATGCAGGACTCAATTAACCCGTACAGCGTCGGCCGATTTGGCTTATATGTACACGCCCAGCGTCGGGACTATGGAAAAAAATTTTATTGGCTAGATGGGTCAGAAATGCTGAAAAAACATGAGTTTCATTCATGAAAACGTTCGTTTTCAACTCGAAGATTTTTTTTTTTTTTTCCCATGTCGGGCATTGCCGAAAATTACGTTTTTTTCCCCATAGAGTTTTACAGCCCTTACGTAATTCGGTCGCGGCTAGTCAACAACGATTTCCATAAGCCTTATCCATTTACTACACATGTCTAAGATACCAAAATACTTACAATAGACTAAACTATTCACAAAATATACATATCTTGATATATTATATATTGTAGGCATAAAAATGTAACATGAAATGCAGATGAAAGGTATAGAAATTATAGAAAAGTTACTGTAACAGAAAAGTAAGGTATTTGGAAAAAAGGAATACTAATAAATAGGTAAAAAAAAAAAAAAACATGAGTTTCACAGATCGTCACTCAAATCCACAAGGAAATACTTTTTTTTTTCGTATATAAGAATGCTTACTTTTCATTCCCATCCCGTAGACTTAAGAGATTTTACGTATATTTGGTGGGGGAAAATAAAAATGCAGTTATGACAATTCTAGGCTTACATTTTCGTATTCAATGCTTACATAAACAACCCCTGTTACTTTGGTCAAGTTATTTCACCTTTCATCAGTTCTACTCTTTTGCCAGTACCACTAGATTCTGATGTTTCACTTTCGTTATTAGGAGGTAAATACTCATCCTCACTATCACTATCCACTAATGATGCATCGCTATCAGCATATACCACACTTTCACTCATCTTAGACGATACAGTATCGTCTAGAGCTTTGTCTATTTCTTCTTGGGAGAGACCGGAACGACGAGCTTGAGACATCTTGACAGCGTAAAAGCTCAACTCAGAGTGATGGCCTAGGTAGGCCAAGGAGGGGGTAAGGGAGGCCTGGAGGGGTCAGGTTGTACAGTGAGACAGTGGAATGAAACAATGGTGTTCATAGAAGGTTGCGTTCACACTGTCACGACATGTAAAGACTTACTACAAGTGCGTGAATATTAGGTGGTATATATACCACCGCGACGCTCTAGTCACTGGGAGCTCAGGTGGTATATATACCACCGCGACGCTGTACGGGTTAAACTGATTTCCAAGCCTCGGTGAGCATTTTAATGGCGAAAATCATTGTTTCCACATCAAAATCTATCATTTTAGCCAAAAAAAAAAAAAAAAAAGAGTCGAAAAAGGGCCGGCACTGGGGTGACCCATAGGGCTAAAAATAGCTGGCACGTGGTGAGTTAATGAATTTGCTTTTATTACCGATCCTTTTTCGAATCCTCTTCATTGCAAGAGGGTCTCTCTAAAGCTGAGTCAAATGCCATGGCAGTAGCAAAATAATGATCAAATATACATTACCATGCCAAGGTCTCCATATGCAAAGTCTGTGTGTGTGTGTGTGTGTGTGTGTGTGTGTGTGTGTGTGTGTGTATGTGTGTGTGTATACACTCACCTCCCTCATCCGGTACTGATTAACTCTTTGTGTGTACATAAGTTTAGTAAGTTTCTTGTTCTATGACACATCAGCATTTCTCCCCTCCCCCCTCCTGCCGCCTGCTCCAAAAAAGCGTATTCTCGGCTTATTTTCACCACCCAAACATATTTATTTTGCCACAAAACCCATATATTCCTATTCGTCGATGTTTGTTCTAAACGATAAGGAAAAAAAAACACTATACTTATGTTAGGGCCCCGAGAATAAACAATCATGAACAAACATCTCATTTCCCAACATCATAAATCGAATGTTTACTAATCAATCTCTACATGTTATACAATCATTAGAAAAAGAATTTTATTAGCTTTCGAAAGCTGGAAGTCCCAGTTTCATATGAGGTATGGTGTTTGAGTAATAAGCAAAAAAAGTAAAACCCATTTTCGGCAGAAAAGTTTTTTTTTTCTGGGATCGCTTGTGAAGAGCTTTTCTCGCCACTGTTATGTTTTTATTTCATCATCCTCTGCAGAATTTCATTGGCTTTCATTTGAGTGAAACCGGTAATCCTAGGCCTCATAGTTTTCAAGAAAAATGCAAAAAAGTACAACGTATTTTGCCACACACTGAACTGCCGTCAGCCGCGCTCACTTACTGTATTTTTCCATAGTGCGCTAACATTTTTTATGCTTGCTAGCTACTCTTTCTTTTACTTTATACCAACAACTGTTTTATATAATTACAGTAAAATCTCAAATTTCGACAGTTTAGAATTCGATCATTCGAATATAGATGCATTTTGGAGTGGTCTGTCTACCTCACTTTTCGATGCAAAATCGCGAATTTCGATGCTGTCATGGGCTTGATAAGCAGAAACAGTCGAAGATCATCACTTTCTTCAGGCCAATTATTAGGGTGTTGCAAGATATTACCATTCAAGAGGGTGAGGAGGAAGATGTTGACACTGCAGATGTCCAGATACTCAAGGATGATTTTCATTTTGAGGAATTTGAGTTGGAGGCTACTTCAACTAAATGGTCCACCCCTGCCACACACCACCAACACCAGCCAGCCAAGTGATAATATTCCATAACCTAAGGTTAGTACTGTATTATACAGTGTGCTGTAACTACTGTAATAGAAACTGTGACAGGATGCTGACAAACTGTAACATATTTTGCTGTATTCTACACTACAGTACAGTATGGCAATATAGTGCAGAACTACAGTTACTTAACCACATTTATAGTTCATAAAGTTTACAGGGAGTGTGGGCAAAAAATCATGATTTTATGTAGTGAAGTTAGGAGGCCCTGGACCCAAACTGATTTTTCCCATGAGAAGTTCAGTTTAAATTTCGATGTTTTGAATTTAGATACAGTTTTTTGGTACATATATCCATCGAAATTTGAGTTTTTACTGTACTTCTGTTTAGTTTTTATTCCTCTCAAATACCACACATGAACATTAACCCCTACACCGCAGGCATGTTTACCAATGTTTTGCATGTGCCGCGGTGTTATTCGGGCTCCGACAGACTCTCAGAAAATATTTGCCAAAAATCAGTTATTAGTCCTAGAATATTAAAATTACATATGCTTATGGCACATACCTTCAGCTTTCTCCTGGGATGTTTGTTGAGCCTTCGTCTGTTACCATAGGACTTGTGGAGACCTCTGAAGTTGGGTAACGAAGTCTCCACTTTACACTTCCCGACAACCCGTAATATGTTACCACAGCCAGATATTAACACTATAAACACTACTCTATGATTTTCAAGTAGTTTGGGATCCATACTCCAAAAAAAAACCCACTGTGAAAGCAATGAAAATTACGAGCGCGTCTGACCGTCGCACTTGCGCTAGTTCGCTCTTGGTACTCTGTCATTTATTATTCATAAAACCCCTCACACTTTATATTTCTATTACTATATAACACTTATATATATCTACAGTCTTTATCCATAAGTTTCCTTCAGTAGTATTAGTTTATTGTCACTGTAGAGATTCAATTTCTTTCAGTAAAATACGTAGCATTCACTTTCTCGTCCTGTATACTAGCATTGAGAGTGAATGTCACTTTCACCTTCACTCTCATAACTCATAGTATTCAGACATGCTAGAGTGAAACTTTCACTTTCATTACTCCTAGGGTATATACTCGTATTCTTATAATACTACTCATTTACTTTTCTATTTACGTTCTCTATTTTATTTACATTATTTACATTTCTATTTTATTTACATTGTGTTATGCACTGTCACTTGAAGTAACTTATAAAACTATTTTCCACTGTTCACGTATATTTACATTCATTACTTTCACTTGCTGTTTACACATTATTTACACATTATTTACAATTCCACTTGCACTGTTTTACTCAATAGAAAGATCGTAGTCACTCTTTTATCAATTGTCAGCCCTTTACCTCTTTCCACACGAGGTTTAGTGGGGGGTAAAGGTCACAGGGCCCTTTGCATGGGGGTGAAAAGTCCCTGAAGTTAGCAAGAGCGAACAGACGTACCCCCACACTGGAAGATGAGAGTGAACTGATAAGGGTGGGCCGGGGTGGTGGCCTACCTAGGGAAATCAGTACAGCCAACGTTTAGCCTCTTGACACAGCTAATTTATAGCAGCGAAATGATTGGCAGGAAATCTAGACAATACATTATAAATTAGGTAGTTCCAGGTGAATGTAAATATCACTTAGGCTTCTCCCTTCCCTCCTTATATGTATATTTATTACGAAAATAGATTATACAGCATATTTCAAGGGGAAATTAACAGCGAAAATTAGCGAACGAGTGCACGTGAGGTGTTGTCAGGTGATAATTAGCCAATTCCAGGTGTATGGCACTCTCACTTACCTTATTTCTTTCTTGTATATATTATTTGGTATAAGAATAGGGCATAGGGCTTATTTCAATGGATGAAATCAGTGAAAAATTCCAGGGAAGATTTACTTAGCATAGCACGGCCAGGCAGGCGAGAGGATAGGGTAATGGAGGGGGGGTAGGGAGGGGAGTCAAGAATGGGGAGAAATGGCTAAATTGTCAACAATGGATGGGAGTACAGATGAGATTAGGAGTGCTGACTAGTGTTGGACATTGGCAGTACTGATAGATGATACAAGCCCCCACTTGGAAGCCCGGGTGAATTCAAAATAACACAGAATCTCAAAAGCGACGCCCCGCGGTATGATCCCTTGCTCCCAAGTGTCACAAAAGTGACGCCCCGCGGTTAAGGGGTTAAACCTGTTGCTACCAACTGAAACTGATGCTGTACTTATTTCCCTGTCATTTGTGTTGAGGTCAATAACAATATATATGTATGTTTAGATATACTGACAAAGAGAGGTGAATAGATAAATAAAAATATCACGTACTTCTCTAGTGGCGATGCTCTTCCTGCAGGACCAGACGGGTTGGGAGGTGAGGAGTTTTGTAGTGTGTGTGTGTGTGTGTGTGTGTGTGTGTGTGTGTGTGTGTGTGTGTGTGTGTTCCACTAGTGATGGTACCTGTTGAAACAATCACCCTTGGAGAGCGGCAAATCACATACAGGACACATGTTCCTTGTGTCCTTCCTCACCCCCAACTTGTACCACAAGGCACACCTGAGCCTCTTCTTGTTGGGGATCCTCACCTGGTGGTGGTCCAGAGTGTAATACAACCTCACGTCGTCGTTGATGACCCGGTGACGCTTGCTTGGATGCCCTTGTGCTCTTCAGTCCTGTCGTGTGGGAGCTGCAGGCCCAGGCATGGGTTCTCCCAATGGACCAGCAACCGGAGGTGGTGGCGGTGCTGGCACCCCTGATGGCCTCCTGCAGGCGGTGCTGGTGGCAACAATGGTACCTGTGATGGCCCTGCTGCAGGTGGTGCTGGTGTTGGTGATGGGACATGTGGAGCTTGTCCTGCAGGCAGTGCTGGTGCTGGTGGTGGGTGGACCCATCCAGGCGCTGGTGTCGGTGCTTGCTGGGTGCCAGGTGTTGCTGGTGCTGGCTGCCGGGCAAGTAGGTCTGGGGCGTGGTGGAGTACGTGTCCAGACACGGGCCAGTCCTCTTCATGGAAATGCAGAAGATCGTAGATGATCTGCTCCATAAATTCAAGGAGAGTTACTGTCCTGTGTCTGTACTCTTTGTACAAGGCATATGCATTGAAGAGTGCCATGTGGATGGAGTAGAAGGTGATCTTCTTCGTCCTCTTGACGTTCGCCATTGGATGGGGTAGTTCTGGACCATCTAATCAAAATGATACACCCCAACCATGTAGCTGTTGTACTCATCCACAATGACAGGCTTGTTAACAATCTTCTCCACATAGGTTGTCTGCCTGTCATTACCCCGCACCTTCCCTCGAACCCTCTTCAGAATGGTGTCGGTGGTATGGAAGCTGGACACCACATTCACAATGCGCGTGTCCTTCCACAGCTGGACTAGCACATTGTCCTTGTGCCTGAAGGCCATGCCCCACTCAAGCAGGCTCTTAGCCTTGGGAATGGCCTGCAGCTGGCGTGGTGCTCATCTAGGCAGCCGTAGGGTTCCGCACATGTAAAGGCCTGCAATGAAGAGTCATTTGCACAGGCCTACAGAACTATAGTAGTTGTCCATGAACAATTCGCAGCCCTGGTCCTCCAACAGTTCCACGAGGCCCCACAGTGTTCTTGAGGGTCCGCTGCACCCCCGTGTAGACCTCGAGGTTCCAGATGTAGCCCGAGGAGGACTCAGCCAACATGTAGAGCTTGATGGCATACTTGGTGGGCTTCTGGGGGTTGTAGACGCAGGACAGCTGGCCCTTCCACCCCAGAGAGCCCTCATCCAGGCTGAGCTGCTCCTTAGGTTGATATGCTGACTGGAACTGCTGAAGGAGGTACTCCATCACCATGCGAATGCAGTTGAGCCGATCTTGGTTGTCCTGGGGTATGGCAAGCAAGTTGAAGGTGTGCAAGTGCTTGAGGGTGGCGCTGAAGCACTTTTCACTCATTGCCTCCCAGACCCTCGGGTAGTCATGCAGCTTGGAGCTCCTCCAGTAGTGCCTGATGGTCGGCATGTGCATGAACCCCAAGAAAAGGTATAACCAAGGAACTTGGCCATCTCCTCTTCATTGCAGGAGAACCAGGCATCCAGCTGAGTCCCCAGGAATGTGGTGTACCGGTTTGTTTCCGCAGTGAGATATGACAACAACTCCCGTGTGAAGAAAAGCTGGAAGAACTGCAGGGGAGCTGTCAGTATATCCACCTCGATCCCTGGGGAGCCAGTGAATGGCCTGTGGTTCAGTGTGAACAAGCCACTGCTCCACCCTGGATTCTCTTCAGCGGCGGTGGCAGCAGTGTCAGCGGGTCGGCCTGTCAACACCCTTTGGCCTGCCCTCTGACCCCTTGGACGTCCCCCGTGTCCAGGCAGCGGACCACGACGACCTCGTCTAGGAGGGGATGCCTTGGACGAGGACGAGGATAAAACAGTGGGCTCTGGGGACACCAGTCTCTTCAGCCTTGCCGGCGAGGATGTCACCATAGCATCCTGCACGACAGACGTGGGTGGAGGGACCATCACAACAAACGATGGCCCGTCTTCCGGTGACACTGGCTCGCCAAAGGGGGCAGAGTGGTCTGGCGTTTGGGAGCCAATGATGAGAGTGATGGGACCGGCAGGTCCTGGAGGTGGGGAGTGTTGTCCGTTGGGGGTAGCCGATGATGGTGGTGTGGTGTCCTGCGATGGAAGGAGGTGCTGCAACATCCCTTGCTTGCCGCATGGTGTTACATCAACCTCCTCCACCCCAGAACGGTCACCCTAAATGTCGCTTTCCGACTCAATCTCACTGAGGAGCTTCTTCCACTCGTGTGGTGCCAACCCATGCATCATGTCTGCAAGACTTGTGTCAATGCAAGCCAGCTGGTGAAAGTACTGCAGTCAAAAGGAGTGCATACCTCAGGCTAGGCACAAATACCAGCTGTGTAGGGTGTGAGCTGAAACAAAGGGGTTATGACATTTTATTCACAGCCAGCCAAGAACTTTGCTCAACACTGGCACAATGCAATGATTCGTGACAGACGTGTATGTCCTTGCAAAACATCGTCTCCTACACCTGACTTAGTGCATAGGTAGGGGCCACGAGCACGTGGCTCATTCTTTCATTTCCTTTTCTCATTACACTTAACCAAATGTATCGTTTTTTTTATACACAGTACATTTCACCACCAAAATGTAAACGCATGTGTTCCATGGGCGCTTACCTGTGTGCTAAGGTGTAGCAGATGGTGTTTCCCGTACAAGAACATGCTGCAGTCTTTACACTTTTATTTCACATGACACATAACCAAGTCCATCATTGTATGACAATTACAGTATATTTCACCAATAAAATGTAAATGCACATATTCCTAACCTGGCGTTGCATTTTGCAACCTTTGTGCTAACTCAGGTGTACAAGATATGCTCTTCCTTACGAGCACATGGGTCAGTCTTTCATTGTCTTTTCATATAATACATAACCAAATCTACCAATATATGAGATACACAGTATACTTCACCAATAATATGTAAATGCACGTGTTCCTAACCTTGCATTGCATGTCGCTACCTTTGTGCTAACTCAGATGTACGAGACGTGCTCTTCCTTACAAACACATGGGTCACTCTTCCACTGTCTTTTCACATAAAACATAACCAAATATATCAATATATGAGATACACAGTATATTTCACCACAACAAGTACATGCGCATCTTCCATAGGTCAATTATGTGGCCGCTACCTAGGTGGTAAGGTGTAGCAGACCATGATTTCCAGATGATCACGTGGTTCATTTTCACTTTCTTTTCACATTACACAGAACCAAATATATCATTTTATGAGATACACAGTATATTACACCAACGAAAATTACATATCTCTGGGTGCATTTCGGTACCTTTGTGCTAACTTAGGTGTAAGAGGTGTTTTCTTCCTTATGGGCATGTGGGTCAGTGTTTCACATTATTTTCACATAATACATAACCAAATCTATCACTTTATGAGATACACAGTATATTTCAACAGTAAAATATAAATGCACGTGTTCCTAACCTGGCGTTGCATGTTGCTACCTTTGTGCAAACCTAGGTGAACAAGACGTGCTCTTCCTTATGAGCACGTGGGTCACTCTTTCACTGTATTTTCACATAAAACATAACCAAATCTATCAATATATGAGATACACAGTATATTTCATCACAACAAGTACATGCAAGTATGTTTTAGGTCAAATACGTGTCCCTTACTTGTGCGCTAAGGTGTAGCAGATGATGTTTCCCTTACCAGAAGACGCTGCATTTCACAATACACATAATCAATTCCATCATTTTATGAGAAATACAGTATATTTCACCACAAAAGTACATGAACGTGCTCCATATGTCAAATTTGCAATACCTGTGGTATCGCAAACAATATTTTCTGACGAGCACTTGGTGCTGTGTTTATGTTCATCCACACAAGCATACGATAAACATATTCACTATAACACTCATGCTTAATTTCACACAAAAAGCATACGGAATAAATATAACAACTGATAAAATGAAATATCCCTAAAAAAAACCTCCTCTATATTATCCTCTCCTGACAACGGCGTGCCATGGCTGTAAGGCTTACGTGACTCATGCCCTGGCCAATATTTTATCATGTACACTCGTTGCACTATGCTTTTATGTATTGCACAATAACATTATCCACAATATATCAGCATAAAGCAAGGATTTCATCCACACCTTGGCAAATATTCCATTCAAGATAATGCCGTGTCGCAAGGCAGTTTCCTGCATCCTCCCGCTAAATGTTTCACCATGTCCTTGCGCACTAGCTATTGCACACTATATTGACCTGTTTCACTGTCACTATTGTTCAATGGTTGAATACTCACATTGGGTGCAGGGTGGAGGAAGTGTTGTTGGGACATGGCGAAAAACAGGGTAAGCCTACCACAATTTTGTTGGGCCAATGGCTGATAACGGCCAGGAATGATTCACACAAACCTAATTCCCTATTGCAAACACCAAATCCAGTCACAATAGTGCCTAGAAAGTAAACACAAGCACTATTGGTATAGCCAAACATGACGCGTGCCTGGGACGGAGGTAAATAGAGTACGATTTAAATGCCCCACCGCACACTACCTTCTCCCTCTGCTGCCGGTATGGTACTAATCAACCTGCCCGGGCAGCCACGCGTCTGGGGCCCCATAATTGCCAACTCAATACTTTTGACGAGTGGCGTGGAAACTATGACGCCTCCAAAAATGACGCCAATAGGCCGAAAACTTTTCCTCTGAAGAAGTTTTTTATGCTATACAGACGACAAACACGTCGACAAGTTGGGGCCACCCCCATATCCAAAAGACGAAGGACTTCAATGCAGGCGAAGGGGTTAATCAGCACTGGATGAGGGAGATGAGTGTACACACACACACACACACACACACACACACACACACACACACACACACACACACACACACACACACACACACACACTTTCACATGTAAATGTCCCCACCCCTCGTAGGTTCTTCTCAGTGACTCCTTCCTTCAGAAAGGAGTCAGTGAGAAGTGTGTGTGTGTGTGTGTGTGTGTGTGTGTGTGTGTGTGTGTGTGTGTGTGTTTAAGCTAACATTGCTCACTCCATTAACATTTTTCCACTTTTTAAAAAGAATTTCAGTGTAATAATAAAGTTTTAGATGATGATGATGATAGTGATGAAATTTCCCTAAGCTGTCATACCACAGTCTATTTTCCCAGATATTATCGTAAAACAAAACAGCATTTTTTCTGTATTCAGATTTCCCTTTTTCTGAAAAAAAAAAAAAAAAATGATTCTGATGATAATTCCCTGATCTACCCCAGGCCACACATTCTATTCAGTTTACTGCTGCTACCTTGATGATTTGATCTGATTACCATCCCAAATTTATCGTAAAATAGCATTTTTTATTTTGTTCAATTTTCCCTTTCATGCGAACTATAAATTCTGAATGATGATGATAAAGAGTATGATGAAATTGATGATGGTGATGGTGGTTGTGAGAGTTGTGGTGATGTTTTCCTATTTCTCGAGGTCGTGAAAATACTTTCCAACATTTTTCTCAATAGTTTCGTTCACTATCTTTAATTCCTATGCTTATTTTTCTTTTAAGTGGGAAGAAAGGGTATAAAGGGATGATGGTAATCATAACAATAACTACCACTTACCATTCATTGTATATGATCGACTTTAGGGTTACCAACATTGCCCTTAGCAGTTATTTTTATATAGCTTCCTGTACTGGCAACGGCTGTCTTCATTTTACCGTCATATACTGCAGTACTTGAACATATATATATATATATATATATATATATATATATATATATATATATATATATATATATATATATATATATATATAACAGAACAGAGGAAGGAAAAACAAACGAATCAGAAAAGGTAATCCATACACCAGATTACTGGTGTCCTCTGTTCATAAAATATCTGTAACAGTTAGACTTGAACAGCTGTAGGTTGAAGTTTGGAGGGAAACAACTATGGGGAAGCGAGTTCCAAAGAGATGCAGTTCAGGGAATGAAAGATTTCTGATAGACAGAAGTTCTGCAATATGGCTGAGTGACATTCCAGTCATGAGCGCCTTCAGATTCCTGTGTAGCACGAGGGAAGGCATGGAGAGGTGGCACCATGGACGCAACTTCGTCTGAGCATTTGCCATAAAAATATCTGTAAAATACTGCAACGGAGGCAACATTCCTTCTTACTTGTAGGGAGGTAGTTTATTTGTAATGGTAGGGTTGTTAATAATTCTAACAGCTTTGTTCTAAATTTTGTCTAGTTATTTTAATGCAACCTCTCAACATCCATTCCACAAGGGTGAGCAATATTCAAGCTGAGAGTGCACGTGACTCTTATAAATTATAGCTAACTGCTCGTCAGTGAAGAAGTTAGGACTCTGTACAATAATCCAAGTTTCTACAAGGCGGTTTTAGCAAGTGATCTAACATGACAGGTCCAACTGAGAGCATTGTTAAGTGAGACACCGAGACTTTCAATACTTCTGGGGATGGGAATATTAGTAGCACTGAAGGTAATATACGAAACTGGCAATATCTGTTTATTAGTAAATTGTATATATTTAGTTTTACTAGCATTAATGAGACAAGGTTGTTTTGTCCCAATTCACTGATCGTAGATAGGTCTTGATTTATGGAGAAGGCTGTACTGAGTTGAGAGTTAGAGATATTAGATTTTGTAAATGGGTGTCTGAGTGTGAATGAACTATGTGGTGTTGAGTCATCTGCATATGAGTGGATGGGATTGTGGATGACATTCAAGAGATCATTAATATGAACCAGGAACAGGGTTGGTGCCAGAACTGATGCTTGCGGCACACCGGCGTTAATTGAGTGGAAATTGGAATATATATCATCTACTTTTACTCCTATTTTCCTGTCACTAAGATATGAGGAAATCAAAGACGTTAGTCCATTGCAAGGGAATTTGGACAGCAGGGAACGGTGTCATACTCTATTGAAAGCTTTAGAAATATCAAGGGCTACTGCATGAGTTTCTCCATGTAGGTCAATTGATTCATGGATGGTATGAGTTAGGTGACTGAGTATGTCAATGGTTGATCTTTCGTGGCAAAAACCATATTGTCTGTCACTAATTAGGTTGTTGGATTCAGGATGTTATACAATGTACTTATTAATTGAAGTTTCAAATACCTTACCAAGAGAAGATGTGACAGCTATTGGTCTGTAATCAGAGGGGTCAGAGGAACTTCCTTTCTTCGGAATTGGGCGGATATTGGCTTCTTTCCATGAATTTAGGAATGAAGAAGTACGTATGCATAGTCTGAATAATGTATCTAGATCAGAGGCAAGTTCAGGGGAACACTTTTTCAAAACAATTGGCGGAATTCCATCTGGGCCTGGAGCTTTGTTGGTAGGTAAATTGCCTAGTATGGATTTTACGTATCTTGCTGTACTTTAAGTGGAACAATTTCTGGAGAGTCAAGTTCTAATACTGGGACGTTCTGGCTGGCATCGTCTATGGTAGAATTTCTGGCAAATGTATTGGTAAAAATATCTGCTTTCCCACACGGGTCATTTGTAACGTTGGCATCTGAAGATTTTAGTAGGGGAATGGATGATGACTTGTTAAAGTTATTATTGAAAGAATTAAGAGTTCACCAGAATATTCTATTGTCATTAGGGTTGTTAAGTAGTTTTGATGCATGCTTTTGAAGAAAGTTTGATTTAGCTAGATTTAATACAACTTTTGCATGATTTCTAGCAATTTTAAATTGAGGGAGGGATTCAGATGTTTCTGCTTTTAAGTAAGAGTTATATGCTAATGACTTTTGGGCTGTTGCTCTGGCACAGTTGCCATCAAACCATTTTGGGGAGTTCGATCTTTTAGTGAACTGTTGACTTGGTATGAATAAATCCATACCAGATAGTAATAAGTCGTAAATCTAGGACTGGATAGAACTGGGGACACTAGAGAAGAAATACTGCCATGGAATGTCAGCAAGATAATTTCTAAATCCATCCCAGTTTGCCCTATCAAAATGTCATTGGGTCACCCTGTTCAAAACGGGGAGGTGTGGGGGGGTTAACTAATGAGGCTTTGTTGAGATTGTGGTCAGAGAATCCAAGTGATGTATCCTGTATCCTGTACTGATCTGGATTATTTGTCAGGAATAAATCCAAGAGATGGGCATTATGGTCAGGATTATCAGGTATTCTGATTGGTTGCTTTACCAGCTGGGTGAGATTAAACGATTCTGCAAACATCTTGCACTCTAGACCAGCGTCGTCAGTCCTGGCAGAATGCAATAACCATTCAACATTATGTATGTTAAAATCACCCAAAATGGTAATTTTGGTGCTAAGGGCAAGATTAAGGTTACTCAACTGAGTGGATATGGAATCAAATACACTGGGTTCCGAAGAAGCACTGGGGGAGCGATAGACTACACAGATATATTTGGTAATATTTGACAGTTTAGTTTATGCAATGAGTAATCAAAACTGGATGAAGTGAATTTTAAAATTGTGTCAACTGCATATTCGGATTTGATATAACAACAGATGCCGCCCTTATTATGGAAGTTTGTGAGGAGATGGTAACCGGGAAAACAAAATGGGGATATATCAGTAGAGAGTGAGATTTGTGGTTCTGTGAGGAAAAGGGCCAAAGGGGATATGGACTGAAGGAAAAAATGAACTGAGTTTATATTTGTGCTAAGGCAGCAGATGTTGGTGAAGCATAAGACCGCACTTTCACTTCTCCGCTGACAAGCATTACTGGAAATTGCAACAGTCGATGCTGCCACAGTCGCTTGATGGCGACCGGGAGGATCCTGTGCCGCCAGGCCTACCCTGCCGGTGGTGGCAGTCCGAGGTACCACCTCATTTGATAGTAACAATGCAACGGCCATTGCTAAAGAGAGTGAATAGAAAGTGTGATATGTTTTGCACATGCAGTGTGGTGTAGACAGTTGAAGTTTAAGGTATTAAGAGAGCATGCTGACCTACTCTCTGTAAATGAATGCACTGAAAATATTCAGCAAAGGGAGTTGGTCAGGATCAAGTCCTGAGGGCTTGTGAAACAGGAGCTCCAGCTATCCCTATCACTCACTTGCCATCCACCTCGGGAGTACTGCCCTGTTCGACTGGTGCTACTCCTCTTATATATATATATATATATATATATATATATATATATATATATATATATATATATATATATATATATATATATATATATATATATATATATATATTTGTTTATTATTCCTGTGCATTTTAGATGAGAACTAAGAATGGGATGATTAGGATGAGGTTGATGGCAACCATGGTCATCTCTTCTTGAGCTAACTTTGATTATACATTATTCAGACTAAATTACCTATATATTATAAAATATATTTGTACAGTTTATCGCGCCCGAAATGTCTCTTCAGAACCCAGCGTATTTGACTCCATATCCACACAGTTGGCCAACCTTAAACTCACCTTTACCACTGAAATTACCGTTTTGGGTGATTTTCACGTCCATAATGCAGAATGGTTATTTCATTCTCCCAGGACTGACGCTATTGCTTTAGAGAGCGAGCTGTTTGCACAATCGTTTAATCTCACGCAACTGGCAAAACAACCATATCTCTTAAGTAGAAGTACTGTCACCACTTGAATTCTCTGACCACAGTCTCATCAAAGCCTTATTAGTCAGTTGCCTAATAATCTTGCTGATATGCCATGGCAAACTTTCTTTTCCAGTGACATCAGTTCTACCCATTCCCACACTGCTGACTTAATACAATCTTGTATGGACTTGTTCATACCCAGTCAACAGTTCATTTAAACATCGGCCTCCTCAAAATGGTTTGACAGTAACTGTGCCAGAGCAACGACCCAATAGTCCTAAGCATATAACTTATACTTCAAGTAATTGGCATCTGAATCCCACAGATTTAAAATTGCTAGAAACCATGCAAAAGCAGTAAATCTCGATAAACATAACTTTTTCACAACCAAACATCCAGATTATTGAATAATATTAATAGCAATAGAATATTCTAGTCAAATCATAGTTGTTTCAGTAATAACTTTAACAAGTCATTACCCACTTTCCCAAACAAATCTTCAGATGGCAATACTAGAAATGACCTGTGTGGAAATGTGAACATCCTTCCCAATACATTTTCCCGAAATTCTACCTGAGAGGAAATCAGTCTGAAAGTCCCTGTGCTAGAACTTGACTCTCCCGAAATTGCTCTACTTAAGATACAGACTAGATATGTATATTCCATCCTAGACAGTGTACCAATCAACAAAGCTCCAGGTCCAAATGAAAT
The DNA here is from genome assembly GCF_032717465.1 of Coenobita brevimanus. NCBI lineage: Eukaryota > Metazoa > Arthropoda > Malacostraca > Decapoda > Coenobitidae > Coenobita > Coenobita brevimanus. The sequence goes on along the minus strand of NC_137014.1, from coordinate 17,964,084 downwards.
TCTTCCAATTGTTTTGAAAAACTGTTCTCCAAAAGTTGCTCCTGTTCTAGCTACATTATTCAGACTATGCATACATACTTCTTCATTTCCTAATTCCCCCCCCCCAAAAAAAAAAAAAAAAAAAATCCTAGTTCCGAAAGAATGAAAGTTCCTGTTACCCTTCTGATTACAGGCCAGGAGCTATCATATCTTCTCTTGGTAAAGTATTTGAAGATGTAATTGATAATCACATAACTAAACATCTTGAATCCAACAACTTAGTGACAGGCAGTAAGGTTTTCACCACGAAAGATCCGCTGTTCATACACTCAATCTCCTGACTTGTACCATCCATCAATCAGTGGACCTACACGGAGAAAAACATTCAGTAGCCCTTGATATTTCTAGAGCTTTTGAGAGAGTATTGAACTATTCCCTGCAATGCAAACTCCCCTGCTATGGCCTATCATCTATTATTACATGGTTTCCTCACATCTCAGCAACAGAACAATAAGGGTAGAAGTGGATGATGTATATACCATTTTCCACTCGATTAATGCTGGTGTGCCACAAGGATCACTCCTGGCTACAACCCTAGTCCTAATTTATATTAATGATCTCCTATCTGTCACCCATAATCCCATTCACTCATGCATATGACTCAGCACATCACAGTTCATTCACACTTAAACACCCATTAACAAAGTTTAATATCTGTAACTCAAAGCTCAGTACAGTAATCTCCATAAATCAAGACTTATCTAAGATCACTGAATGTGGAAAAATATCAGTCTCATTTAATGTTAGGAAACACACATTTGTTCAGTTTATTAGTAGACAGATATTGCCTTATTCCTATGTTACCAACAATGTTACTGATATTCCCATTTCTAAAGGTACTGAAATCTGTGTGTTTCACTTAACAATGCCCTCAGCTGGACCTTTCGTGTTAGATCACTTGCTAAAACTGTTTCAAAGAAACTTGGACCATTGCACAGAATCTGTAACTTCTTCACTGACGAGCAGTTAGCTGTACTTTACGAGAGTCATGTGAGCTCTCAGCTGGAATATTGCTCACCCTTGTGGAGTGGTTGCACTAAAACAACTGGGCAAATTTCAGAACAAAGCTGTCGGAATTATCAGTAACCCTGCTATTACAAATGCACTACCTCCCTTTCATGTAAGAAGGAATATTGCCTCCCTTTCATTATTTTACAGATCTTTTTATGACAAATGCCTAGACAAAGTTGAAGCTATTGTGCTACCTCTCTACGCCTTTCCCTGCGCTACACTGGCATCTGGTAGTACTTTTGACTGGACTATCACACTGCCATATTGCAGAACTTTTGCCCTTAAAATTTCTTTTTCTCCCCGAATTGCATCTTTTTGGAACTCAGTTCCCCAGAGTGGCTTCCCCAAAACATTTCAACCCACTGTTGTTCAAGTCTAACTGTTACAGATATTTTATGAATGGAGGACACCTGTAATCTTGTTTATGGCTTCCTTTTATATTCGCTTGTTTTTTATTCATCTGTTCATCTTCGGGGAAAAAAATCCTACTGTGTACACCTTCTATCGAAAATATTGCTTCACATTTCTCTCTCCGACAAGGAGAGAATGTTTTCACCTCTGTTTGTTTGTTTGTTTGTTTGCTAACAGGATTACTCAAAAACTAAAAGAGATATTTGGACCAAAATTGGTGGGTAGATATCCCTTGTCCCAGGGAGCAATCGATTAGCTTCTCGAACCGATCCGGACGAAATTACAGATTCTGGATCCGGGAAACACCTTTTCTGAAACCCTAATCTGTTATGAGAGAACCTAACCCATTATGAAGAGTAGTTTGGAAATTACGTTGCCCTTACTGGAGAGATGCGCTCCACTCAGTGTCTCTCTAGTGTTAAATACAATTCTGAATCGCCTTGACCTCCCTCTCTCTCTCTCTCTCTCTCTCTCTCTCTCTCTCCCTCCCCGCGCGCGTGCATTCACACACACACACGCGCGTTTATGTGTGTGTACAGGAAATGGGCGCCTGAGTGCGTGCATATGCATTTGCTTGTGTTGCTAGGTTCTTGCAAATATAAACGTTTTACCTTATTTGTATGGTGTAAATTTTCCCTGTAAGTGTAGGGGTCATCTGTGTGTGTGTGTGTGTGTGTGTGTGTGTGTGTGTGTGTGTGTGTGTGCTTTGATGACGTATTATCATCGTGTTCCGTGTGTGTGTGTGTGTGTGTGTGTGTGTGTGTGTGTGTGTGTGTGTGTGTATGCTTTGATGACGTATTATCATCGTGTTCCGTGTGTGTGTGTGTGTATGCTTTGATGACGTATTATCATCGTGTTCCGTGTGTGTGTGTGTGTGTGTGTGTGTGTGTGTGTGTGTGTGTGTGCTTGCGCGCGCGCGCTCAATCATACATTTGCTTGAGTGTAAAACCATTTGATTAAATAATATCAACGTCTTCTTTGGTGTGTGTGTGTGTGTGTGTGTGTGTGTGTGTGTGTGTGTGTGTGTGTGTGTGTGTGTGTGTGTGTGTGTGTGTGTGTGTGCGATATAGGTATTATTTTTAAGAGTTGTCTTTAAACATAGTGAAGAATCTGCCAAGAAGTGTGTATTTTTAATTCATATACGCTCTTCCATAAATTGTAGCTTACTGTTTATGGCTGCGCGAAATCAGAGCAACAATATCACAACAGACCTATTGGAAGTTTGTAATAGTGCCACAGATGCCCTAGCCAGGACTGAAACACAAGCATTAGTTGAGGAAGCAGGGTTTTATCGCTTTCAGCTTTTCACCGTAGTGTGGTATGACATTCTTCATATATTTAATTATATGATCAAACTTCTGCAGTCTCCTACAATGGACAGTGAACCTCCCCACAGAAGTTAAAGACTCCACCGTCTACAGAAACATGGATTGTGTTGCAAGACATGTGGTAGCTAGGAACATATGTTAGGAAATTAGCGTGGAAGCTTTGCTTACGGAGAAGATACTCAGATCATCAGAAAAAAAAAAAATAGTTACGAAGCCCCAGATGAACCATTTACATAAGCATTAAAACGACTGAAAGTAAACTTTTCAATGTGGTAGTGGATTCAAAACATTAGTTGATATGACGTACATGTTTGAGGTTCTTCTGTGCTTCACCAAGTTGAACAAAAAACATGTGTTCTGCAAGTGTGAAAAGTTCTCCTAAATATTGAGCTCTGGAGCTGACTCTGACGTTGATGGAAGAGAACTGACCCTGGAAATTCATAACTTGTCAGTTTTACCTTCACAACAGATGACTGCATTGGAGCTTCTCTCCTTCATTCATAAAGAGAAACTGAAGGCATTATGCCCCAATTTTTGGATTGTCCTAAAGATCGCTTGCACTCTACCCCCTCATGGTTGCGTCAACCAAGTGGAGATTTTCGAAGCTGAAGCTTATCATGAGCTGAATCAGATCATCAATGGGGCAGGATCGCCTTAGTGTTCGTGGCATTATGAGCATCAACTAAGACGTTAGGAGAGATATTACGTATGATGAAGTAATTGATGATTTTGCCCACAAGAAATCCAGAAAAAAATAATTTTGAAGATATAAACTATTCAGTTAAAACTGTTACTCATTAAAACACGATTCCATAGTAGAGTTTGTGTCTGTGTTTATTACTTAGTTCTTTGTTGCATCTTCCGAATAATGTTTAAAACTTTTAAAAGGAACTTCGTGATGTGCATTTTATATTTCTTTTCTTATTGTACTGTACTTTATTTTGGACATAAGTGTTTTATTTCACGTTTCACATTTTTTTTCTTTTAACTACTAAAACGTTTTCTTTGTGTGTGTGTGTGTGTGTGTGTGTGTGTGTGTGTGTGTGTGTGTGTGTGTGTGTGTGTGTAAGCACTGAGGACTGACGAGATTTATTTTGGAATGAGTTAGTGTATTGATGGGCGGGGCCCCAAGTTAGTAAACTGCTTAGGGTCCCCTAATGGTTTAAGTTGGCAATATATAAAATCACTGTATAGTATTCATACAGCATAAACACTATGTCCTGTTCTTTGCACTGTATCACTCTTGGTGTATAAGACACAGCTTTTTCTCACCATCTCTTACACCCCCCTGCCCGTTTTAATGTCTGAAGGCAGGCGCTGATGTTCCTCTCATTTCTTCCTGGATTTTTGCCCTTGTGTGGGAACAATCGCGGACAAGTCGGGTCATTATCCCTGAAATGTCCTCCACAACTGGCCATCCACTTGAGATTTTCGTGAGGTCATCCCTTCCAGGTCTCTGAAAGTCAGGATAAAAAAATCTCAAGGTGTTGGTGGAAATGCACTGGGATAGAGATGAAGGGTATGTTACAGATGGAGAAAACTCTTGGCTTTACAAAAATATCATGGAAAAAGGAAAGACGATTTCAGCAAATCAAATCCACATGTGTAATCTAAACGAATGGAACGACAGAAAATCAGGGCATTAGTGGATATATTTAGAGGGAAAAGGATGAGTATTTAAGTAGGAAGATATACACTATCTATCTGTTTATAGCCAGGCGCCATTATCACGTAAGGGATGGCCGTTTAATTGTCTCTGAGTTAGTTTTTTTAAGAGGAGGGGCACTAACCCTCCGCCAGTCCAGTTCTTGACACGTAGGAAATATGTACACATTACCCTTAAAGGCATACGTTGTTGGACCTGTCTTGTATGACATACGTTGAGTGTAACCAACTCCTTTTTTGAAAAATCAAAACACATGGTTGTAATCAATTTTTATTGGGTTTCTGGCCATGAAAAGAAAGAAAAACTCTTCTACTTTCCTGTGATATACTTACTTTAGTAATTATTGAAAAATAAAAATGTTTTATGGGTGACTAAAGGAACCTAACCAAAATTGCCTTTTTTTTTGACGTTACTGAATAAAAAATTAATTACTCGGCCCGTATGAGGATTTAAGATCTGAGATTAAATATGCTGCTTCTCAGGTCCCGTGGCCGTATCCTGTAAGTGGCTCACACTTCTGGCTCATGAGGGTCACTGTGGGAAGACACCCTGAAAAGGGCTAAAAAAAAAAAAAAAAAAAAAAAAAGGGAAATTTTCACTATACAAATTTTTTATGACGTTATGGTTCCCTGTATATACACCCTAATGACTTTGTAAATTTCGTTTGACACTAAACTATGATTTTAAGACCCAAATGATGAGGACTGATACTTTATATGACGATAATATGACGATAATATAAGACACAATGTTTAGTTTTCTTTTACTGACCTACATCCCCTCACAATCGGTACACAGGGTTTAGCTGTGGCTGAGACACACTGAGAGGTCACACTTGATGCACTGGTGTTCACAAGAGTCTCTAGTTCTATGTCTAACAGCAGTGTCTTTCCTTTTCCTTTGTCCTTTGCCTTCGATATATTCTTTATATTCACTTTAGTCTTCACTTTAGTCTTTTGTTCCACTTTTATCTTAGTCTTTATATAATATTACTTATAATCAGCAAAAAAAAAAAAAAAAAAAATAGGAAAAACCCAATAAAATAATATAGTACATAAAGTATAATATAAAGTGTAATATATGTAGTATATATATAGTATTTCTATAATATATAATATAAATAATATATATAATATATAATAACATAAGATACATAACAAAAAAACAGTCATACACATATATTTCCAAAAAAATAATGGCACACTCCTATAGTAGTTTTACTTGTAGAGCATACGTTAAGTCCTAAAATCGTGAGTCCTGCACAGCATACGATAGGTCTGATGGACTAAAAACGCAAATAAATCCCACAATGGGAAAACAAGAGGGAGCACACTTACTTCACACAATAGGCCTAGGCAAACACTTCACATACCTGGACGGCCTGGCCAGCATCTTCAAAGGAAGACAAGGTACCACATGTTTTACAAAAACAAAATCCCAAAGTGGTGAAGAAATGCATTTAAGGGTATTACAGCCGAAAAAGGTCGAGACATTCTTTTTCTCTCTTGCTCATGGTCTAGAAAAAATCAAGGCGTTAAAAAAATAATACATTTACTCCCAAAAGTATCTCAGTATTTTCATGAATATCAGTTTGACACATCAGACGTATGTTTGTGGGAATAACTGAAGGAAGAGGCATAGAGATGATAGTCCTGCTTGCTACAATGTTGCCAGTCAGTCTGCAACAACAAATCCAATGGTTTGTTATGAAAGTGTTCTATATGAAAGTAATTCATATAGTCATACTGAAAGGGAGTGGCTATTGAAAAATGCACTGTCACAAATACAATTTTGAGATAAACCAGATGTGCGCATTAATGGTAAAATGACACATTTATCTTGAAGTTAACTCTGAAGATGTGCAGTACGCTTATCTAAGCACAATGTATCTTACCTGAAACACATCAAATTTCCTCCTGCCTCCTTGAGCTAAGAGGTGTACTGTGTCATGGTAAAAACAAGTTCAAATGTATCATCTGATGCTCCTTGAGCGTATGAGTCTTTCATTTTACACAGTGTTACTAAGTTACACATGGCTTGATTAAAATAAAAGCATGGCAACTTGACCACATGTATGGTGATTAAACATTTTTCATACATTTTTTACACTGATGCAACGTTAAAATTTCATGTCAAAAGATATTTATTGCTATAAACCACACTGGTTATTACGAGAAACTGCACCGACAGTACATCAGATAACGTCTTCCAACCCTGCTTGAGGCCACAATTCCCAGGTCAACAAGGGTTGTATTGTTCATTGTGACAACCCCGCTTTTGTTTGTTTGTCTGTTGTTGTTTTTTGAGTCGGTATACGTGATTTTTTTTTAAGTAAAAAACGAATAATAAATGGAAGTGGGTTTAGCAGATCAAATAGAAATTCGTTATCGAATATTGTGGATTAAGAAACAGTCAAGTCATACAAGAAAATTATGGAAAAATGAGTTATTTTATTTCACAAAAAACATTCGAGACATCCTTAACTGACTGGTGGAAAAGTCGAGGCTTCTTGTTTGTATTTTTAGTTAGTTGTTTTCCGGGGAGGGGCACTAACCCTCCGCCAACCCACTTGTTGTCACGTAGGGAACACATGTTGGTTGGTTTTAAGATTACCAGCCAGCGTTGTAAATGCTTTCCTGGTTTACATGAAATCATTTGGATTACCACTCAGTGTAGAGCTGCACTAAATAACGGAGTACCACCAAGTGGGTGGATGATGAGTGGTGGATGTAAGTGAGGTGGAGCGGGGGGGCAGGAAGGGGGAGGCCAAGGATGAGATAAAGGGATGGAGTGGAGAGGTATATGAGAGAGGAGGGTGTGAGCTGGGAGCAGGGCAATGAAATGGCGGGGCACAGGGCGACATGGAGGCGATTTGTTTGTGGCCACCTGGAGGCGATTTGTTTGTGGCCACCTCTTACGGGATTGGGGCGTCCGGTGATATATGGATTAATAGAAAAATCAAGGTGTTACAAAAATAAAGGAAACAAAGAAGGAGTTAGCTGCCCAAAACTTAATCCAAATATGTTTTCTAAACTTCCATAAGAAAAAAAAATAATGAGTGCAGATCGAATTATGCAGGAAAGTGAGTGAAATTCCGAATTATAGCATTGATGTTATTTGGGAAATATACAGAAAAAAAAAATCCAAATGACTCTGTAGAAGAGGGACAGAGTAGTTAAGTAAATCGGGAAGCTTTGTTTTTCCTAATGGCCGTGTAATTAGATCTGTTAGCGAATGTGTAAGCAAGCCTTAAATTTTTGACGATAATTTATGGAATAACTTACACTTGTTAAAAGTATCCTGCCCATATCTGGGGTTACAGCGAGTAGTTACCAACAGTACAGAATGGACAGACATATTATGTCATCAGTGCATTCTTAAGAAATTGTAGTCAAAATTTGAGGGCTACTCCACACTCTGTTGCTCCTAATTGTATTTACACAGCTGTAAGATCCTGTAACCTGCAAAAATGTAAAAACACATAAATTTCTACAGGGGAAAGAAGGCTTTTGCAGCAGACCAGACTTAATCCAAGTGTTCTTTATAAATCTATGGCAAAATATTAATAGTTTAACGAGCACAGCATTAACTTTCCTTTCTATAAACTCTCCTCTGTTTCTCAAATTCTTCTCTCTCTAACTATTATCCTTCATCTCTCTCTCTCTCTCTCTCTCTCTCTCTCTCTCTCATTTTCCCTGCTTTCTTTATGGCCCCTTATCCCAACTTTGACATCCCTCTGTTTCCCCATTTCTATCCCTCTCTCTCTCTCTCTCTCTCTCTCTCGCTCTGCTGAAAAGTGACATACAGTATAAAACAACTTGGCACACGTGCATATGGTGACAAACTTTTTTAGAAATTGAAAGTTGACAGAACACACACATAACAGTAACACAACACGAATGGATATTGCCGGATAGCAGAACACTGGCCAAGATGTACGGGTAATGTACGTAAAACACACACACACACACACACACACACACACACACACACACACACACACACACACACACACACACACACACACAGTCAGAACATATGGGAAGATGTATGGACAGAAATGTATTGATTGATTGAGTTCTTTATTTAGCCAAAACAAATACAAAATATTTTACAATGGATTCGTAAATTGAAAAGTGGCTGAGCCTTTAAGAGTAGAAGCTCTCGTAAAAGGCACCTGTAATTTAACAACATCGAAATGATCCTCAGAACATTTGACTTTTCTTAAATTGTGCTGATTATCTCTTTATCAGACCAACGTGATAATATCAGATCAACTCCTAACAAAATTAATAAAATAGTAAAAAAAAAAATAGAATTCCTTATACAGTAATATACAGTAGCTAAAATTTGTTATATAGAATTGTCTTTCATTCTAGATTAAAATAATAAAAAAATAAAAATATGTGGGATGAAATGCATTCAGACATATATACACATATACACATACATATAGACATTCACATACGCACAATACATCCAAACACATGCACGTAATCATTTATACATAATACATATACACATACATAATTACACATTCAAATACATACACATTATTAAACTTGCATTACAAATATAATAAATAGATCACACTTATACACAAAGATACAATTCCGTAAATACTCAAACAAATATATTTATAAATACACAACCTGTATACATATATTAATACCCATACATACGTACATACATACATAATAATGTACATTACCACATACATACATACATACATACATACATAGACATATGCATACATATACATACAAACATATACCCTATTAACCTTGTATACAGAATACATACATTCATATATATACATTCATATATATATATATATATATATATATATATATATATATATATATATATATATATATATATATATATATATATATACATTCATTTACATGTACTTATGCTACAAGCCATGAATACATAACCTACCCAGTACAATAAACGTAAGAACAGTTATATAAAATTATTTTAGTATCAAGGTTACGAATATGATGGCGAATACTAATTTTAAAGCAGCATCCACATAGCACACAGTTATCTGGTTTAGCTAAAATTATTAGATTTGAAAAATAGTCCTCATTTATACGTAATTACAATAGGCTTGTAATAAATATTCTTTCAGTGATTTCTTAAAGCTTAAGATGTTGTCCTTCACTTGTATATTTAATGGCAATTTATTTCAGATCTTCACTCCCTGATACAATATCGACGTTTGTGACTGCGATGTGGCCATTAAAGGAATTTTTAAATCGTGATTATTTCTTAAATTATAATTTCTGTTAGAATGGTATTGGAACATGTTATCACTGATATAATCATCGAGAGATTTATACACAAAGAGAGCAATACAGTATCGACTTATTTCATCTATTTTCAACAATTTCTGTTCACAAAAAAGGTTGTTCGTATCATCGTATGACAGAACCTAGGACGTTTGGCAACTGTTCTAACAATCTTTTTTTGTGCAATTCGAAGTGGATTAACTTTAGATTTGCCAGAATTTGCCCATACTGAGTGGCAATAGAAAATGTTAGGATACACTGAAGAGTAATATATTAGTTTTAGTGCTTTGGTGTTTAGTATGTGGCGAGTTACTTTCATTATACCACATTGCTTGTTTACTTAGTGATCACAATCTGAATGTGTAAGTTCCAGGAAAGATGTTTATCAACAATTACACCCAAAAATTTAGTATGATCAACCTCTTTCACCACACACTCGCCTATTCTTAATGGATCCCGATGTTGTGGTATACTTTTCTTCCGATAAAAATTGATAAACGTTGTTTTATTGGTATTTCATGTAAGTTAATTATTAGTTATCCATCTGTTAATACTGATTAGTTCATTATTCATTATTTGCATCAGGGAGTGAAGACTCGGGTGACTAGCATAGATTGCACAATCATCAGCGAAAATTACGAATTTGAGTTTCTTACTAGAGTAAACAATGTCATTTATATAAACAACAATGGCCCCAAAATGGATCCCTGCGAAACTCCATAGGAAATTATTTTTGTGTCTGATGCATGTTCTTTAAACTGGACAAACTGTTTGCAATTTTCTAGGTATGAGTGGAACCATAACAGAGAAATATCTCTGACACCGTAATGTTCCAGTTTAGAGTGTAATATATTGAGGTCAACAATGTCAAAAGCCTTAGATAGATCTAAAAACACTACAATGGAAAATAGTCTCTTATCAAACGAATGTAAAGTATCATTAGTAAATGATAAAAGGGCAGTTTCTGTTGACCGGGCTTTACAAAATCGATATTGGGAATCAACCAAAATATCATTTTTACAGCAGTATTCCATGAGCCTACAGTACATTAACTTCTCTTAAGATTTTACTTATTGCTGGAAGCACAGACACAGGCCTGTAATTTTTTATTTCTCTTTTATCACCAGCCTTAAAAACTGGTATTACTTTCGCAATCTTTAACATGTCGGGGAATATTCCAGTTGCAAAAGATGAGTTGCATAGATGTAAGAGAATTGGGCATAGTATGTTGGCTGCTTCCTTTATTACACTAATAGGAACCTCATCACTACCAGCAGCAGAATTTTTTAACTGATTAATAACTTTCAGCAACTCCTCTCTTGCGACTAGAGACATAACGAGAGAAATTACAGATCTGTTACTCAAAGTTGATCCAGAATAATCATCCAAGCTATTCACTTGTTCGGCAAGAGTCTTACCAACATTTATATAATAATCACTGAATGCATCTGCAAGTTGATCATGTCTCGTTACTGTTCCGTTTTCCACTGTAAAAATATTGTTCAGGCCTGTATTTCCTTCTTTCCCGAGGATATTGTTAATGATTGTCCACGTCTCCTTAGAGTCACCTGAGTTATCTTCAAGTTTTTTGATGAAGTAAGCAGCCTTAGCATTCATTACTCTCAACGTAAGCTCATTACGCAACCTCCGATAAGCCTCACCATAAGTTATAGGTTTCTTAGCGAATTATCACTGGAGCCTGTTTTTTTCTTGGATCATGGTTCGCAATTCAGGAGTTATGTATGGTTTTGAAGACTGGTTATTCTTTACATTCTTCTCACAAACTGGAAAATATTTGTTAAATGGTGCCTAAAAAATTAATTGAAAATTATTATATATGATATTTGGGTCAGTAGATGAATGTACAAGCCCCCACTGTACATTCTCCATATTAGATTTAAAATTTGCATATGATTCCTGCTGAAGTTCCTATATCAAATCTTAGTATAAGCATCGGCCTTATTATCCCTGTTGTTCTTGAAAATGGAAAAAAAAAAAGCAGGAAAATGGTCAGAAATTTTTACATAAACAACTCCATTACTAATGTTATCAGTATAATTATTTGACCAAATGTGATCAGTAATTGTGGCAGTAGTGGCAGTCACTCTTGTTGGCTTAATAATTGCATTAAAAAATAATTTAGAATAACATAATGCTATTAAATCGCTTCCGGGTTTATTTGTTTCTGATTTAAGTAGATCTACATTAAAATCCCCACCAATATAGCACCTCTTTCCCTCACGGTCTATGTTTGATAATATGGTAGTACAAGATTCATAGAATTTCTCTATATCTGTATGGGGTCTTCTATAAACAATACCAACTATTATATTACATCCACTAACATCATTAACTTCGATAAATATAGTTTCCATATATTCCTCCTGGAATCTCAGATCAGGTCGCTCAAAACTGGTAAAGTCATCCTTTATATACAGAGCAACTCACCCGCTGTTATGACTGAAAGCAATACTGTACATTGTGTAGTTAGGAATAGTGTACAGCTGCTGTATATCAGCAGTTAATTTTGTTTCACACAATTCAATAATATCGAAATTATGATGCAGTGGAACAATATATTGATCAATGAATTCATCAAAATGCAGTGGAATGCTATCAATGTTATGGTACAATATAGAGAACCTGTTACAAGGCATTGTACTGAATAGACTGTTCTGTGAATCTGGAAAGACATCATTACATATTGGTGAATTATAGTGGTGACAATTCGATAAAAAATTATAAGGGTTGGTGATCGCATTTTATCGATCCTCATCAAAACTAAAAGGACGTAACACACACACACACACACACACACACACACACACACACACACACACACACACACACACACACACACACACACACACACACAACATATGGGAAAATGTACGGACAGAAATGTACGTAAAACACACACACACACACACACACACACACACAGACACACACACACACTCGGCAAAAGCGATCATTCAGTACTAAATTATAACTTCAGGATAGCATATGACATAGTGAAGAGCAATGACAGTTACAAAAAGAGCCTAAACTATAAAAAGGGAAATTATCAAGACCTAAAGAAGTATTTCTTAGAAGTTGATTGGGAAAATGAGCTTAGAGGACAAGATTTAAATGCTGTATATAAAAATTTCTGTGAATTTTATGAAATAGGAGTCCAGAAGTACATCCCACAGCACAAAGAAGCAGATAAGAAAATACAGAAATGGTTCAATACAGAATGTAAAAAATCAAAAGAAAGAAGAGATTTGTTGTGGAATAGATACAGAAGACACAATAGTGAAAGGGCGTATAATAATTACAAACAGGCAAGAAACGATTAAACAAGAATAAGGAGGGAAGCCCAAAAACAGTTTGAGGAGGATAAAATAAATAAAAGTAGTGATCAACCAAAGCTGTTTTATAGCTATATTAGAAGCAAAACCAAAGTAAAAGATATCATACAATCCATTACGGACGCAGGAGTCACTTATACACAGGAGAAAGATATTTGTGAAACACTAAATAAGAATTTCCAATTAGTTTTTACAGAAGAAAACAAATTTGAGAGGGACTATGTGGAACATGCGTGTCCACACATACTACCAGATATACAAATAGCAGAAAAAGTAATACAGGAGGAGTTAAGTAGATTAGACAGAGGAAAAGCAAGTGGTCCTGATAAAATTTCATGTTGGGTACTACGAGAATGTGCAAAGGAGTTAAGTAAACCATTATTTTTAATTTTCAAGAAATCCTTGAGTCAAGGTAAACTACCTGATATTTGGAAAAAAGCAAATATTGTGTCCCCTTATTCAAGAAAGGAAATAGACAAAATCCACTCAACTACCGACCAGTATCACTGACCAGTGTTGTAAGCAAGGTATTAGAAAAGCTTATAAGAAAAGCTTGGGTAAATCATCTAGAAGAACACAGTATGATAACAGAAAGACAGTTTGGTTTCAGAAAAGGAAAATCATGTGTTACTAATCTGTTGAGCTACTATTACAGAGTAACAAACACAATACAGGAAAGGGAAGGATGGGTGGACAGTATCTATTTAGATTTCAAGAAAGCTTTTGACACAGTACCACACCAAAGACTTTTATGGAAACTGTACCATCAAGGAGGAATTCGAGGCAAACTGTTTTGTTGGATGCAAGACTTTCTCATAAAAAGGGAAATGAGAACAGTACTAAGAGGAAACTACTCATCATGGAAAGAAGTGACTAGTGGAGTACCACAGGGTTCAGTGCTGGCACCAATCATGTTTTTAGTGTGTTTAATGATATAAACAGTAACACTGGAAATGAGAGCTATCTGAATATGTTTGCAGATGTTGCAAAAATACAAAGGAGAATTACTAACACAGACTCCTGTAAAGAGCTACAAGAAGAATTAAATAAACTTCATGAATGGAGTAGTACATGGCAAATGGAATTCAATGTGGACAAGTGTCATGTAATCAAGTTTGGTAAAAGTGGAAAAAGACCTGATTGGGATTATAAGTTAGGAAATAAAACCCTATACACATCAGAAAGAGAGAAAGACCTAGGTGTGATTATCAATAACAGACTATCTCCGGCTGACCACATCAGCGAGAAGGTACGGAACATGTATACACTGCTTGCAAATATGAGAATAGCATTCACATACATAAATGAAGACATGCTAAGAAGGATAATAACATCATTCATTAGACCAACCCTGGAATATGCATCAGTAGTCTGGAGTCCTCATCTCAAAAAGCACATAGACAAGATTGAAAAAGTTCAAAGGGCCGCTATAAGATGGATACCAAGCTTAAGAGACCTAAGCTACGAAGAAAGACTAAATAAACTGAATCTACCAACATTACAGGAGAGAAGGAAAAGAGGTGACATGATAATGCTATATAAGTGCTTATCAGGGAAGGAGAAAATAGACATAAATGATTACTTAACGTATGGAGAAGCATCAGCAAGAGGACACTGCAAAAAACTGCATAAGAAGAGAGGTAATAAAGACGTAAGGAAATTCAGTTTCCCAAACAGAGCAATTGATCAATGGAATGCACTACCGAATGAAATAGTGTGTGCCAAAACAATTCACAAATTTAAGGATATGTACGATAAATATGGTTTAAGACACGGGACAGTACGAGCTTGACTCATTCCTGTAAAGATACAATTAGGTAAGAACAATTAGGTAAGAACACACACACACACACACACACACACACACACACACACACACACACACACACACACACACACACAGAACATATGGGAAGACGTATGGACAGAAATGTACGTAAAACACACACACACACACACACACACACACACACACACACACACACACACACACACACACACACACACACACACACACACACACACACGAAGAGAGAGAGAGAGAGAGAGAGAGAGAGAGAGAGAGCACGAAGTAAAGTTATTGTATACGGGAATAGACTTTGACAGACTGGGACAATAGGTGCACACCCCAACACTTCCTGCTAACTTTTATATTGCATCCAGACAATTAACGCAGTGGGGCAATAACGCAACACGACAGAACCGACGGCTGTGTTCCAGGTGGCATGGGGAGGGGGATTTGTATCACCTCTTCCTCAATGATTAAGTTTGCACACTACACCTTAATATTCACTTGTACCGGGCCTCTGTCGTTTTAATATCAACACTGTTTTCATCAGTAATATAAAAAATAGTATTGTGGTGTAATATCAAGAATAATCTGCGAGGATCAAGTGTTACAAAGTCGCCCAAATCATATAGATCATACATAATTCAGAATGATGCAGGATAACTCATATAGGGTCGTATTCTGTGTGGATTTGGATATTTCGTAACACCTTTTCCTTTACGATTTATCCTTTACATTCAAGGTCAGCATCCTCTTGCATGATGTTGATGTGAACTGTGTTGATGTCTAAATAATATAAATAGTACAGACGAGAACGTTGAGGTGTAGTATGCAAAACCAAATCGATAATTGGGAGGTGTTACGGAGCCACCGGTGCCACCTCAATTACGGTACAAATTATGAAGGAAATATGTAATGAACCCCAAAAGTCTGGTGGCGCCAGTCCTATTGTTTCCTTGCTACCACCACACGATTTTATTTAGAAGAGGCTTTTTTGAACTGGTGAGAATCATTATAGCCTTCATTAACCTCTCCATAAGGTGGCGTCGGGTGTAGTTTGTGTACTTGCTAACTGCAGACGATTTTTATTAAGCATACGAGAACCTCTCGTAGCGAAAAGGTTAATGCTGGAGAGAACTCCGTCGATGATGACACTGATGATCGCTGTATCTTACCCCACTTCGAAGTCTGTCTTATGTCGAATAATGTCGCTTGTAGGGATGAATGCTACAAAAGATTTGATGATTTCTCCTAAACTAGACGTCATAAATTTTTCCCCTTATCCACTCTTATATGAATGTTAGTGTATGTATAATAATGTGTTATGGATAGCCATGTATAGCCATGAGGGACCTACGTGATAGAATGCACGCTGAGCTATACGATGTTTTGCTGAGTTCGTTTCTATGGAGCCAGGGAAGATAGGAGCGTGCCGGCTCCCAGTTACCTCAACACTAGATCTCAGGGTGGATACATCTGCATAAAGCTAGTCTGCAATAAAGACATTAAAATGCATTGGACGTTTTGATCCGACTTTGACAAAACCCAACAACATTAGTGATGGCAGTGTTGTGGTTACAAACAGATGTTCAGTGCATCCTCAACATTAAATCAGTACGCCCACCTTCCTGTCAGTGAGCTACATCCTGTCCTGAATGCGCTGCCCTGGTCTCTTCTAAGCTCTTACCCCAGTTAGCCAGCTCTCCCCTGCTGTTGTCTTGCATGTCCTGCCGTGTCCTGCCTCCCAGTGTGTGACCTGCCTCGCCCTGCTTTTTTTAATCAGAAGCCATTTACTACCTGCTGTTACAGTTCCTGTCGCTCCCAGCCCTCTGCTGTGTGTAGCTGGTGGGTGGGTGTCCTCTACCTTCTAATTGCGGTGAATTTTCTCTGTGAAATTGCTCTGTCCTATACTATGGGAGCTTAACGACGTCGCCCTCACCCTGCTCCCAAGCCTCACCACGAACACTTGCTGCAGGCCATATTTGCAACGCATCTTGGACTTATGTCACCTGCCCAAGTACATTTGGACACACCCAGATCTTCACATCATAGCTAAGTCACGATCACCGGGTGTGTCACTATCCACATCGTTCCACGTCACAACCTTCGTCATCCACTTTTGTTCAATCAATTCGTCCGGTCTACTCGACGGGAGGAGTTTCAACCCTCATTTCACCTTTATCCATGCCAGTGTGAGTAGTCTGATCCTCAGTGTTAGTGGATAGATTCGTGATTATTTACTGCTCCTTGCCACATTCTCTAGAGATGTTCACCTTTTCTGAAGACTGTGATTTAAAAAATTATTTTTCATTTCTGATGCTATACAGTGCTTTAGTTCTTTACATTATTAGATTTACATTATTAGATTTTTATCAATCTTTTTCTCAACTCTTTTACAATATATATATATATATATATATATATATATTTTTTTTTCAAAAAATCATCAGTTTCCTTCCATATAGTGTTCATTACCTCCACCAGTGAGGTTATGTTTTACCCTACGTTGATCTGTATATTTGTCTGTCTGTTACCAGGATTACTCAAAAAGTTGTGGGTGCATTTTGATGATATTTTGTGGAAGGGTGGGATATGGGCCAAGGAAGAAATGATTAAAGATCCGGAGTATCCAGCACAATATCTCCAAATGTTCTCACTGAATTTCAATGAAGTTTTGTGGAAATGTGGGCCATGGAGCAAGAAAGAAATGATTAAATTCTGAGGCGGATCCGGATCCTATATCCACGGATCCGGATCAGGGATCACGAAAAAAAAAAAATGAACTGATTTTGATGAAATTTTGTGTAAGGGTGGACCATAGGCCAAGGAAGATATTATTAAATTTGGGGGTGGATCTGGATCAGGATCCAGAGTATCCTGCAAAAAATCTCCAAAAGTTCTCAATGAATTTCAATGAAATTTTGTGGAAAGGTGGGCATTAGACCAAGAAAGAATTGATTAAATTTGGGGGCGGATCCATCTCCAGCTTCGGAATCCTATATCCATTGATTTGGATCCGGATCCTTTTTAATGGCAATGGCATTGGTGGAAGTATGTGCTCTCTAATACACTTTCTAGTTGTGTATAATTCTCTTACGTGTCGTTGTAAGTGTGTATTTTTTTTTCTTTTCTCTTCTACTCATGCTTAGATTCACCATTTATATATGGATTATTTTGAAAAAGTTGAACTCTCTCCAACTTACCAGC
Source organism: Coenobita brevimanus (assembly GCF_032717465.1). Lineage (NCBI taxonomy): Eukaryota > Metazoa > Arthropoda > Malacostraca > Decapoda > Coenobitidae > Coenobita > Coenobita brevimanus. The sequence continues at coordinate 17,945,983 of NC_137014.1, read as the reverse complement.
CGGCTTCAGATGATGATGATCAAGGCAGTGATGATGATAATAATATAACTTTGCTTCTTAGTGGTTATCCTGATGTAAAACCAAGCTCAGACACTATTACTGCTACTATACCCTGTTTGATTGACCTGTGCAGCTGACATGTATGAGGTGAGTAGGGTGTGTTTGATTCGGGGCAGCTGATTGGCCGTCGATGATGTAAATCTGCAGCTCATATTTTAACACATATTTATATTTTCAAATTCCCTGCAAGATAAGCAGTTTAACCCGTAACTTGCTAGTGATGTAGATCTAAGTTCGCTTCAAAAAAGCCGGTGACATAGATGTATGTCCTGTAGCACTGAGAAGTCATTGCAAGAAACCGAAGTAAAATGGAAAGTAATATATCTTGCTAACTCCAGACATTTCTCTGCTACACTTAGAACACTGATTAACGAGCGCAGGAGGCGACTGGGTCTTCACAAGCTCACAGCTGCTCTGTTCTGTCTGTAATCTTGAAGATTTCAGAGGTCAAATGGCACCAACCTGACTCGATTCGACCTACTTTTTGGCTTTGGTGATTACTTTTATTAGTGCCAGGGACCTTATATTGATGTATTAAGCCCATTTACCCACAAAAGAAAAAATCAAAATCGGTTCACAAACTCACAGCCTCTCTGCTCTCTCGGTAACCTCGAAGATTTCAGATATAGAGTGGCACCAACGTGACTCGATTGAACCAACTTTCTGGCTTTTGTGATTCCTGTATTAATGCCAGGGATCTAATATTGATGTATTAAGCCCATTTAGCCAGAAAAGAAAAAGAAATCCAACATCGGCCGGCATAGAGGGGTATCTTTTTTTTTTTTTTTTCCCCTGCAAGGTGCTGGTTAAATATGGAATAATTTCCAGAGCAGAAGAGGTCAAAATTAGCTTAAAAAGTGTACAGTTGTCAAAAAAATTTAAATTGATTATTAACCCGTCACGTCCCGAGGCTTTCCGCACCTCCGACATCCCCCAGTCCCGAGGTATTTTCGAAATTTTTTTTTTTGGCTAAAACCTTCGCTTTTGGTGAGAAACATCGAAAATTCATAGAGAAATCGCTCACCTGAGGTTTAAAGTGCCCAATCCAGGTAGGAGTTCCTCCTTACCTGAGTGGGTTTTCTAACATGCTGGCACCAAAGAAAACGAGTTCTATGGGAGGGTAACTATTTTATCCACTCATAAACGGTACTTATTTATTTACTTGGTACGAATGTATATGTAGTATGACAGTATATTGGTTTTCAAGCAGTAATAAAGGCATTATAAGCATTGTTTCACTCACTAACTAATCACCATACCTGACCTATTTTTGCCACACTACCTGATCATTATTTCTGGCTGTTTCTTCTTCTAATGCTATGTAAACATTGTCCTCCACATTGTCATCGATTGGGGAATCACTCTGGCCCTGAATAACTTTACTAGCCAGGTCACTGGTAACAGGTCCTTTGCCAAGACAATGTCGTGAGGGGGGGAGGGGGGAGGTTATGCAGTGTAAGGCATTGTCCCTGCTTGGTATCTTGTACAGGAATAGAGGAAGGTGTCCCGTGTATACATACGAAAAATCACGTGCGAAAATTGAAAATTGTGCAAATTAGCGACCTTGCAATTGCACGACGTACTGGTACGTCGCCGGGACTGGCAAATGCAAATCGTGGTGACGTACCCATACGTCGTCGGGACGGGGCGGGTTAAGTTTTATAAAACGATGAGTAACGTATGAAGTATATTATCCACCCACGGTGCAGTGGTGTACACCTATGTCCACATGTTGCACTGCATGCACCAACGGTGTACACTTATATCCAAATGTTGCATTATAATATCCACCCACAGTGTGCACCTATGTCCGCATGTTGTACTGTAATACATTTTTTTTATATGCAAGAAAGAAGGAACCAAAAGCCAGGAGCCCGCAAACGGTTCCTTTCAAGAAAAAACAAAATCAATACAAAAGAGAGCCAAATTCAAGGTACGTTCATTTCGAGATGCCTGGATACACTGCGTCTTAAAGACTGGAGATCATAGGAAGTAGGAAATACAGACAGAGGGATACAGTTCCAGAGTTGACCTGTTGCATAAATGAAGGACTGGGAGTAACGGTTAACTCTTGCATTAGAGAGCTGGACAGAAAAGGGATGAGAGTTTGTTGCTAGACGGATACTACACGCCCATCGTAGAGGTGGAGGGATGAAAGCTGACAGTTCAAAGGAGCAGTGACCATTGAATTAGTGATAGAAAAGAAATAAAGATGCAACAGTGTGGCTAAGAGACAGAGGTTGAAGGGAGCCAGTATGAGGAGGAGAGGTGATGAGATGAAAAGCCTTTGACTCCACCCTATTGAGAAGAGCTGTATGTGGGGAGCCTCCCCACACATAATAGTTGTACTCTAAACATGGGCGAATAAAACCCGTGCATAAAGTCAACAACCGTGCAGGGGTAAAGAAGGCATGGAGTCGGCTTAGCACACCTTATCTCTTGGAAGCAGATTTTACAAGAGATGCACTATGATCTTTCCAAGATAAGTCCCGAGTGAATGAAACCCCAAGCATGTTCAAGGATGATGCAGGATTGAGCTGGATATTATTAAACGTTAGAGGGTACTCCTGTGGAAGATTGTGTTGGGTTGATAGGTGTAAAAACTGAGTTTTTGGTGCATTAAATACAACAAGATTATTTTTACCCCAGTCAGAGATACGAGCCAAGTCAGACATTAGGTGTGCCATAGCCTCATCCCTTGTTTGGTGATGTAACTGCTGAGATGGACGTTGCGGGAACTGAATGGAAAGGTGAAGGGTGGAGTCATCAGCGTATGAGTGGATAGGGTTAGATGTACAAAAAAGAAGAGAGTTGGTGACAGGACAAAGCCCTGAGGAACACCACTGTTGATAGATCTAGGAGAAGAACGATGGCCGTCTACAAATGCAGCTATATAACAACCAGAAAGGAAGCTATTGATGAAGGCACAGATAGAAGAATAGAAACAGTAAGAGGGCAGTCTGGAAATTAAAGCTTTATGCCAGAATCGATCGAAAGCCTCTGAGATGTCAAGTGCAATAGCAAAGCTTTCGCCAAAGGCCCAAAAGGAGGATGACCAGGAGTTTGAAAGGTAAGTGAGATGATCACCAGTGGAGCGTCCCTGACAGAACCCATTTTGATGATCAGGAAGAAGGTTGTGATAGGACAGACACTTTAAAATTTTTCTGTTAACAAGTGACTCGAAAACTTTTGAAACACAGGATGTTAAAGCAATTGGCGATAGTTAGAGGGTTGGGAACGGTCACCCATCTTTGGGACTGGCTGAATGAGCGCGAACTTCTAGCAAGAAGGAAAGGTACAAGTTGACAGACAAAGGTGAAAGAGTTTACCTAGGCAGGGTATAAGCACTGAAGAACAGTTCTTGAGGACAACAGGAGAGAGTCCATCAGGCCCATAAGGCTTGTTAGTATTGAGGCCAGTGATGGAAGAAAATACGTCAGCTGAAGAAATTTTAATGTTAGCCATGAGGAAGTCTGAGGAGGGAAGTGATGGAGGAACAGCACTGGAATCGTCTAAGGTGTAATTGGAAGAGAAAGTCTGAGCAAAGGGATCTGCTTTATCAGTAGAAGAAATAGCTACACAGCCATCAGAATAGAAAAGAGGAGGGAAGGATTATGAAGTAAAGTTGTTAGAAAGGTTTTTGGCAAGGTGCCAGGAGTGGGAAGAATTCGAGTTGGAGAGTTCAGAGTACTTAGCACGGATGAAATTATTTTTAGCAGTGAAAGAACAGACTTAGCACGATTCCGGGCAGAAACATAAACAAGATGTGATTCAGGGGTGGGTTGGCTCTGGTACACTCACGCGTACTAATTTCTGCTCAGGGGTTACCCCTTCCTTCCCCCCCTCTACCTTGGAGAGAGGGAAGGGGAAAATCGTGAACAACTCTACCCTGCCTTCAGTCCCCAACTCCCCCACGCTCCACCTCCAACTGCCAGTTACTGATTAGACGCAAAATCTCTCACATCCTGTAAATATGATGAAACTGCCGTCGGACACGCTTTCAACGGCTAAGATTTGGACTGTATTTAATAATAAATTATTACCGTATTGAGTTTCATTCTTGAATTTAAAATATTCACCATCATTGTAATCCAGTGTTGTCCACTGCACAGTTCTGGGTTCCAGTGCTCGCCTTTTCACTTCCCCCGGCTCTCTCTCTCTCTCTGATTTTACTTTTCCCATTCACTCTTTCTTTTTAAATTTATATAACTTTCTCTTTTCTGGTTCTCTCCCTCTCTCCCCCCTCTCACTCTTTGTCTTAAGTCTTCCCCGCCTCCCACCCCTACCCACCACCACCTTAGGCCTGCCTGATCAGTAGTCAGTTATAGGCTACTGCCACCGCTCCTTTGTGTATCGTATGCAGGCAACATTTATCACACACACTTAGGTCAGATGTATGGAGAGCTAATTTTTTATAATTGTATTTCTCATTATGTGCCAAGTTCAAATGGAGAACACCAAACCAGTATTTGTAATTATTATCAGAGTGACCGTTCCACTTCACATAGCTGGGTAGCTGGGCTTATTAACTGCACACACACACACACACACACACACACACACACACACACACACACACACACACACACGATCTAGACTTCAATTTTGCATTGACAGCGTGGCGACTACAAATATAGTCATTCCAACATATGACGGTCTATTTCGAGGTTTCGTTGGTCATGCAACCTTTGGCCGAAGCCGTGCTGGGAGCAGTATATCAAAGGCCCGCACCAGTAACATTTGGATCACTTGATGGGTAGGAGTGTTGGGACTTACAGTTCCATGTTGTAAGTTCAGCGTTCTAGTTTCCATTTTTTTTACAGAATATGATTAACATCATTCATATATACTTTATATACGTCTAATCAGTAACTGGCAGTTGGAAGTGGAGGGTTGGGGAGCTGGGGGCTGAAGGCGGGGTAGACTTGTTCGCGATTCCCCCCATCCCTCTGTCCAGGGTAGAGGGGGGAAGGGAGGGGTAATTCCTGAGCAGAAATTAGGACATGTGAGTGTACCTTTTATAGGCCCTCTCCTTGTTGCGGACGCATTAGAACAAGCGTGATTAAACCAAGGCTTTCTTGCATTAGTCGAAAGATATGAAAAGGAATGTATGCTTCCATGCTACAGAGAATAACCTCCATAATGCACAAGGCACACTCAGATGGCTCCCAACCATGGAAGCAATAATCATTCCATGGAAAATCAAAGAAGTATTGTCTGAGGGCCTCCCAATCTGCAGCTCCAAAGTGCCACAGACGACTTTTCTTTGGAGGGTCCACGGGCCGTACCAGAGCAATAGGTAATAAGTTCGGAGGAGCCCAACAGAGAGGAAAGATTAACAGTGTAAGCAGAAGGATTAGTTGTAAGGAAGAGGTCAAGTATGTTGGAGCTCTCTCCGAGGTGGTCAGGGATACGGGTAGGGTGCTGTACAAGCTGGTCTAAGGATAGAAAAGATGTAGGCTTGTTCACCAGGTGGATCAGTGAAGGGAGAGGAGAGCCAAAGGTGGTGGTGAACATTGAAATCTCCTAGAATGGAGATTTCAGAGAAAGGAGAAATAGATAGAATTTGTTTCATCATTGAAGTAAGATAGTCGAAGAATTTTTGATAGGCAGTAGAAATAGGGGATAAGTGAACAGCGCAGATATATTTAGTCAGAGAATGACAAGAAATCTGAAGCCAGAGAGTAGAGAATTCAGAAGAATCAAGTTCAGGAAAACAAGAGCTAGATAAATCATTGCGTACATACACACAACATCCACTTTGGCTTTGAAATGAGTATAAAGTAGGAGGAAACAGAAAAGGGCTTGCTGTCAGTTGCCTCAGACAGCTAAGTCTCTGTCACGAAGAGAAGGTGAGGTTTAGTGGAGGAGAGGTGGTGTTCGACAGAGAGAAAGTTAGAGGAAAGGCTGCGAATGTTGCAGAAATGACGAAGAAGTGAGCCAGACAGTGGTTCCAGGCATCTCTCTGAGTCACTTCAATGATATCAGCAGCAGCCAATCAGTAGCCAAGAATCAAACAGACCCTACTTGCTCCATACATCTCAAGCGAACAGCTCAATCGAATAGATTATAATAATAATAATAATTCAACTATTACTGACACTACTTAACTTCTACTATTACTGACACTACTTAACTTCTACTACTATTTGTAATACACTTACTACTTGTCCTACTACTGTCTTGAGTCATCCAGATAATTAAAAAACAAGATACTTATACTCCTTCTTCCCAAAGCGACCCTCTAGATTCTTCGTCTTCTCATATTCCTTTTAATCTTCCTTCAGTTAACCTTGTCAATACTTCACCTGCAATACCATTGCTCACTCACTACTGCCTCTACCTCAGTCTCCCTTTCTGTGTCTCAATTTTCATCCAGTATAGTGACTACTCCCACAGCCTTGCCTTCCCAAATACCAACAACGATGACGGGTGTGGCATCACGTCCACAATCAATTTTTCAGGATGATCAGAGTCAGCCAAAATTCACAAGAGATGATAACATGATCTCGGTATACAATTTCCTCTGCGAGGTCAGAACAGATATTGGTAACCGGCAAATTACTACTGACTCACTGAAAATCTCCTGTCTCTGAAGCTGTCTAGACCAGGATAAAATGCCAATGGGTGCCGGCTTAAGATCAGACTATTTTGACATTTACACAACATTTGATGGTTTCTGTAAAGAGCTAGTAGACTTCTATTGTTCTCATACCAAAGCAGGATCCCTCATTGCTTCCTCCATCCTCCTTAAAAATATGAGGGATGATATGAAGGTCCTAGTTGAAGATGTAGCTCTGTATGAAGTATTGACTACTGCCAACTCTACCAATTCTGAAATTGAGCAGCTTCTGCAAGGTACCCCCTGGGTGGTTTGGGATGCCAATGGGAATGACGCCATTAATTAAATTGAATTAGTTTAAATTGAATTAGTTTGGTAGACCGAGGATGAGGTGGAGGGATGGAGTTGAGAGGTATATGAGGGAGGGGAGGGTGAGTTGGGGGGAGGGGAGTCAAATGGTGGGTGACAGAGTGACTTGGAGGCGATTTGTCTGCGGCCACCCTTTGCGGGATTAGGGCGTCGGGCTATAGATAGATAGAGATAGATAGTTTTGTCTGTTAATGGGTTACTTTAGATTCATTAATTGGCTTGACAAATGCCAACCAGACACTGCTTTACAAACTGGATTATAACCAGATGATAAATTGCTTAAACTGTCAACTGAAATGGGTGAGACAATGTGCACAGATGTCACTCGTCATGTGGTGAGTAACTACACAGATAAAACTATACAAGTGTGCAAACCTCTCACGACTCTGTGGAGCATTCTCGTTCCTGGTCATCTGCCAAGAGTGCTTCCAGTAATGCACATTCATACTTACAATGCAGGTTGCCTGCAGGTGGACATGACCATTTGCCTGCATTGAGGCGCGATAGTCCTCAGTTGTGCACTGGCACTGTGGTTTCTCTGGACATCGTGAATTAGGTTGTTATCGCAAACAGCCACTAGCCCTTGAGGAAGGACAGTGACATACATCTTCGCAGTCCCACTATGCATTTTGTAAATATCATAAGGAATCCACAGGCTGTACTACTAATGATTGTCATTATCTTGCGCAACAGCATTCAGGGTAACGGAAGTGAAGCACTCAGACCTCTCCTTCATAACAGTTATCGAGCACCATGAACTGCTCCTGTCTCGTGTTCGTGCATTAGGTTCTTCATGGGTATTTGTGCCTAAAGAATGTGGTTAACCCCTAAACACAGCATTTTTCTGAAGCTATGTCCCACCACAGCCTCAGTTCTGGGTCGATTTTTCAACTTTTCCCTAGGAAAAACTTTTTCTTTCAGATCTGAAGAGCTTGAATTTACACACCTGAAAATGCTAATCTCAGTCCTTTAGGCCTAATGTTTATCACAAAACCGCCCATCAAAGATTATAAAAGTCCCCCCCTCATGGTAAGAGTGAAAACTTTTGCTAGAGAACTTACCAAAATAAATAAAATCAATGTTAAATATGTTTCTGTTGGTGATACTAGGTTTAGGAGTCAGCATGAGAGTAAAAGAAAAAAAGCAAAACATTTGCTTCCAATCGCAAAAGATTCTGAAAAACTAATTTTCTCTAACGAACCTTACCAAAATCAATGAAATCAATGTAAAATACGTTTCCATTGATGAAAGTAGGTGCGGGAGTCAGCATGAGACTAAAAAAAAAAAAAAAAAAAAAAGCAAAAAGCTAAGAAACTAAATTGGTGAGTACAGACACAGGCTGATCAGGGCCAGGACAAACGATTGAGGGGGAGGGGGCGAGGAAAGTGGGGGTGGGGTGGGGGGTCTCTGGTGGGGGTGAGGGACGATGATACCCCCCTAATGCAGGGAGGGTGGTGTGGGGGGTATTATGGTGGGAGGAAAAACATACAATGAGATCATAGCAGGGAAATTGCCACATCATTCAATATAAAAGGGGGGGTGGAGGGAGATCGAGGAGGGATGGGGGTTTCTGGTGGGGGTAAAGGGGAGTGAGACACACCCCCAGTGTGGGAGAGGTGTTGTGGGGGAATTGTAGTGGAAGGAAGCACACAAAGTGATCACAGCAGGGAAATTGCTGAGTCATTCGATAGGAAAGGGGGGGGTGGAGGGATGTGGAATAGGGATGAGGGGTCTCTGGAGGGGGTGAGAGAGGATGAGACACCCCCCAGTAAGATGAAGTTGTGGTATTAGTGGGTAGTTTGGGTGGGAGGGGACAGAGCTGGTTGTATCCAGTCAGCCAGAGGAAGGGGGAGAAGTGGCTGGGGGGGTTCCCCCCACAGACCGGGTGAGGGGGCGGGATATTCCTTCCCACCACCTCATCCCTTGGTTCTGATTGGGTAGGAACCATTTACGTCATAAAAGGGGCTGCATTAGTGCTCAGCAGTTTTTGACAGACCTTCTACAATCGTCAGTCATAGAACTCTACGTGCCAAACTAATAAATTGACGAATGTCAGTCATAGTACTTTAGAAGTTAAATGAATGACTTTCTCTTTATGGATTTGGGTTCTGTCATCAACTTGATGACTAAAGACGCTTTTGCAAGAATTAACCCGTAAGCTTCGAAACACCCATATCTGGACATTCCTGAGTGCGTGCGATACACCCACATCTGGTCTGAACCTACTTCCCGAAGTGGGACAGATAGTAGGTCACAGCGACACCTGTCAACCCCTTCTCACCGTCTCACTGGTCAGTGGTCACTGGTCAGTCACCCGGCAGTCACGATGGAGGGTGGATGTAGCGAGCAGTCACCGGAGTATTCTACCTCCAACCATACTGTTGCAATACATGCTATTTTTTATGTTATATTTTTATGGCTAGGAGAGTCAGAGTGTATAAAAAATAAATAACTAAGAAATTATATTTAAAAAACCATTTCAGGTTCTTCAAACTCATGTAATTTTCCCGAGGAAAATGAACTCGTGTCATTTTCCTCAGGTAAAAGACACGAGTTTGTAAAAAAAATATTAATCATAAAACAAAATGATAAAAAAACCCTCGATGCATGTCCATAGTCAACCACCTCTCTGTCATCATTCAGTCGTTTACCACTGAGCTACCACGCCCCTTGGAAATGAAAGACAATCAAACCATAGTTTCCCATATGCCTTTGAGTGAATAAAAAATAAAAAGTAAAATGAGACTCGTCAACCATTTCGCGATTCACAGCTAGCTATTATCCCATGTACAGTTATGTGTCTATATGACTTGACCACAACCCTGTAATCCATATCCATGCTTATTACATTCAGTACTGTACAGTTTCAAATGAATCTGAGGAAGGCAGGATAATGTACCTGAACCTTGACCCCGCTTTATTGAAACCACCCTTATATATGCCACCACAATATAATACTGACAGCATTTTAGCCAGCTGTTATCCCATCCAAATGTATGTGTGCCTATATGACTTGAACATAACTCTTTCATCCATATCCATGTCTTCCGTACTATACAATGTCAAAGGAATGCGAGGAATGCAGGAAATCTGAAACTTAACCCCGCTACAGTGACAACCCCGATATTTCACCCACAATATATGAACATTAGGCTTCCTCGACCTCATCCGACAACAGATTGTTAGTCATCTTCTATAATCACATCTCATGAGTATGGAAATAGATTTACTAGACAAAGGAAATAGGTGCAATTCACTCTACACTTGATTTCCGGCAGCCCCGCCATCGTCCGTTTATCCCTTACCCTCACCTGCCCTGTGGTGACCTGAGCAAGCCCCGTCTTTGTCTCCTATCTCCCACCGGTGTTCACTCTCTCTCTCTCTCTCTCTCTCTCTCTCTCTCTCTCTCTTCATCAGTACACCCCTTTTTTCCCACTATGAATTGTTTCCATATTCATATCCACGTATTTTTCTTGTGTGTGTGTGTGTGTGTGTGTGTGTGTGTGTGTGTGTGTGTGTGTGTCAGAGCACGGGCATCTTGCATGAGAGGTGTAGTGTAGCCAGTGGGCTTTTTTCTTGTTTTTCACAGTACACATTAGCTTTTTCATCAGCACTCCCCGTTTTCCCTCAGTGGTTTGGGTTTGCACCGACTTACACACTTTAGAGGCTGGTCTGGACACACACACACACACACACACACACACACACAAGTAAAAAACAAGATCACACACACACACTGTAATGCTAGGTGAAATTAGGCTCGACTTCTCGTTCCTATTTCACCTAACGTGGAGCGGGGTCCTCTTTCGAGACCGGAGCTTAGTGCAATAAAGAGAGGCAGGACACAAAAACTCTCGGCAACAACCTTTACACGCATATTACCACAATCAGACAAAGGACAAATCAGCAGATATTACAGCACAATACATAGCAATATAAAACCTTATCTAGGATATGTGTATCTCGCAGGATACTTGCTTCTCTGATAGTAATGACAACACAATCAATCCCAGTGTATCAGGAGTGCAGTAAATATAGGCGCACGCGGGGGCGCGGGAGGCGGGGGGTTGAGGCTCACTAGGAGGAGATAGGGAAGGTGCGGGGAGTGACTTGTGACGGCTAGGGAAAAGTTATGGTAATACTGGAGGGCGGCAGATATTAGCCGTGAAGTTTATATGGTTTCCACTAGCCGAGGGACTTTGGTAATTGATTTTGTTCTTGATTCACACATACTCGGGATATTGGAGTGAGAGAGGGTGATAAACAAGATTTATGGGTAGCGTGGGGGAGGGAGAGAATACCATTAATACTCCCTTTCACAATATTCCTTCACAGTAATGGGGGTAAGTCTTTATAGGGGAATCTCCAGGCGGCACAGGCTTACTAATTGTATAACAGGGATGTCACTCATAAGTATAGTTCATCAGATCTTGTTCCACACACTCGTCCTTTAACTTCTCACTATGATCTTATTTACCCCGATATTCACTATATGAAATCACTGCACAATACTTACGTTAAGGGAAATCACACTTAACCTAAATCACTTGTACTACAGTATCACACGTATTCATCAGGGGGATAGGCAGGAACATGTCGTCGGTGATCCTGCCGGGCTAGGGGCATCGCCAATGCGAGGCATGCCGAGAGGGCACGGGACAACTCGTAAGGGCGTCCTTTCACGTCCTGGGATTCCCGTGACTTCCGGGCTTGGCTCAGGCGTGTGGCCCTCGGGACTGGGGCCGAATAGCTCCAGGAACCTCTGTGATAAGTCCCGGCCTGTCGTGAGGGCCTTACGGCGTCGTGGGGGCGTAGGGAGATCGCGCCCGGGTGTCCTGGGGAGAACCAAGAGAGACTGTGGGCTGCGGTCTCCAGCGTCTAGGGGCGCCGACAGGGGAGGGCTGCGGCAGCGACTTACACTGGGGTCCGTCAGGTGCGTCTGCTCTAGAGCCAGGCGTAGGGAACAGAGACCAGGGGAGGCTGTGAGGCCTGTCCGGGTCACTCTGGGACAGGAAGCCTGGGCTCTAGTCTCCTGCCGTAGGGACGTCTCTCTCCTTACCTCTCTCTGCACACCCTCGGAGCAACAATAGATCGTCTCACGAGGAAGGGAGCGACAATAGGTCGTCTCTACCAAGACACTCTCGGAGCGACCATAGATCGTCTCATGAGGATGGGAGCGACCATAGATCGTCTCTACCAGAGCACTTTCGGAGCGACCATAGATCATCTCACGAGGATGGGAGCGACCATAGATCGTCTCTACCGGAGCATTTTCGGAGCAACCATAGATCGTCTCACGAGGATGGGAGCGACCATAGATCGTCTCTACCGGAACACTTTCGGAGCGACCATAGATCGTCTCACGAGGATGGGAGCGACCATAGATCGTCTCTACCGGAGCACTTTCGGAGCGACCATAGATCGTCTCACAAGGATGGGAGCGACCATAGATCATCTCTACCGGAGCACTTTCAGAGCGACCATAGATCGTCTCTACCAGAGCACTTTCGGAGCGACCATAGATCGTCTCACGAGGATGGGAGCGACCATAGATCGTCTCTACCAGAGGGGCGCTGTCTGGAGTGTCTTTTACAACTCCACCCCTAGTTGACTCAACAATTCCACTCCGTGAAGGTAGTGTCCTTCTCCTACGGCAGCGACGGCGTGGTGGCTTTGTGACACAGGGGCGCACAGACCAGGCTGACATATGTCGCTGTTGCCGGGAGTGGTGGTGACTGGTGGCGGCTACCCCGTGGGGTCCGTGTGGGGGTGTCGGCGCATCCTCGGGCATACTGAGCTGTGTTTGGCTTGCCCTGTCGTTGGGGGTACTATGGTACATTTCGGGGGTACTGTTCTTTAAGTCACGCATTTTACACACAAGTAAAAAACAAGATCACAAGAGACAAAAAGGAGATGGCAAATGTAATGAGCTTACTGAAAGAAGTATCAGAGGAAATCTGTAGTAAAGACATAGAGGAACACAAAAGGTTAGGGAAATATGAGAAAAGCAAGACAAGACCTCTAAAGGTGACTTTCCAGAGTGTAAACACTGTGGAAGAGATACTAAAAAATGCAAAGAATCTTATGGAAAAAGAGGAGTTCAAAAATGTATGGATAAAAAGATGCCTAACACAAGAGGAACTGGAATTACTGAAAGAGAAAAGGGAGGAAGCAAAAACAAAAAATGAGGGAAGATCAGAAGAGGAGAAGAAGAAATATTTTTACAAAGTAATAGGATTGCAGGTACGAAAGTGGTACACAGACAGGATGGAATAAAAAGGAGGAAGGTAGTAGAACCATGTCATGACAAGTATATAAACAAGATGATAAAGTTGATGTATTCAAATGTGGATGGAATGGTATCTAAATTACTAGAGGTGAATGATTATGTCAGAGAAAATGAACCACAAATAATATGCCTAACTGAAACAAAATTAACACTAATGATATCCAATGACATACTAAACTTAGAGGAATACAATATATGGAGAAGAGACAGAAATTTAAAAAAATGTGGAGGAATTATAATATTAACTAAGAAAAATCTAAAAGTCAATGAAATAAAACTACATATACCATCACAAGTAGAACTGATTGCAGTAGAGATCAACACATCTGAAGGTAAAGTAATTGTAGCCAATTTGTACATGCCACCCAGATCAAACACATGGGAAAGATATGAATATGAAGACCTGGCAGAGAGTACAATTCAGAGTTTAAGATCATTACTACATAAAATGGAAGAGAAATCGGAAAGAATTATACTAACTGTGGATTTTAATACAAATATAAATTGGAATACTCTGGATATAATTAGCCAAGAAAGCTGTTGGGACCAAAAGCTCCTGGATCTCGTACAAGAGTTTTTCCTAACGCAACATGTGAGGGAAACCACCAGAAAAAGAGGACTTGATGTACCTTCAGTGCTAGATCTCATATTTACTAGGCAAGGAAATGATATTGACAGTTTAATATATCACCCTCCACTCGGCAAAAGCGATCATGCAGTACTAAATTATAACTTTAGGATAGCATATGACATAGTAAACAGCAATGACAGTTACAAAAAGAGCCTAAACTATAAAAAGGGAAATAATCAAGACATAAAGAAGTATTTCTTAGAAGTTGATTGGGAAAATGAGCTTAGAGGACATGATTTAAATATTGTATATAAAAAATTCTGTGAATTTTATGAAATAGGAGTCCAGAAGTACATCCCACAGCACAAAGAAGGAGATAAGAAAATACAGAAATGGTTCAATACAGAATGTAAAAAATCAAAAGAAAGAAGAGATTTGTTGTGGAATAGATACAGAAGACACAATAGTGAAAGGGCGTATAATAATTACAAACAGGCAAGAAACGATTATACAAGAATAAGTAAGGAAGCCCAAAAACAGTTTGAGGATGAAGAAGCTCATTGTGAGGCATGTCTGTCTTATGCTCATAATAAACAATCTGCTGGCCAGCCTGCACCCATATTGCAATACCCTGTACTATCTAGGCCTTGGCAAACTGTCTCCCCTTATCTTCTGAAATTGCCTCTTACGGAATCTGGTTTCGTCTATCCATTAGTGGCAATTGTTCATTTTTTCCAGTTTGTGATACCGATTCCATTGCATGACAAGTCAACTAGTGCCGTTGTCCATGCATTTATTAACACTCTCATTTCTCCCTGCACAACCCCAAAAGTCATTCTTACAGATAACGGGTCAGAGTTCAACAATTTATTACTGCAAGAAATTTACCACCACTATGGTCTTAGTAGATGTAATGTTGTTGTCCATCATCCAGCCTCTAATGGCCTCGTGGGGAGGCAGAATCGTAAAATCCTAGCATGCCTATGCCACATGGTGGGAGATCAGATCTCCACCTGGGATGAGTGGACTCCGTGGGTAGCTGCATTGATTAATGGATCATTGAGTCAGTTGGTGAAACTTCATTTTTTGTCATCTGTGGCTTCGAAAAGAGGTTACCCTACTCTTTATTACAATCTAAGTCTGATCCAGTCTACAATCATTATGATTTTGCCAAAGTTCACCTTTCATTTTTTATGAAAATTCAAGTGTACATTCAAGATAATTTGCCCCAACTCAAACGTACAAGTGGTACATAAGCAACATGCAGCCGCCTCTGATGTTGCCATCGAAGTGGGGGACTCAATTTTTGCCCTGGACCACGAGCGTACACCGATGCTTGACGGTAAACTCCTGTGTTCTTTCTGCGTCATCTCGCATATCAAATTTCAGATAAAGGATCCAACTACTGGCGATACCAAATGGGTGCATGCAGATGATATCAAGCGTGTCCCTAGGGGCGTGGTGTTGGAGGAGTCACTCGGGGATGCTCCATCTTCTCCCTTTCTTTCTCCTGACACTCCTTCAGACTCTCCTCATTCTGAGGCATTGCAGCTTTCCTCTCCTGTTAATGATTGTCGCTCAAAATTACGCTCTGTGCACAAATCTCTGGTTCCTTCTGTAATAAGTATAACCACAGTCATATCCGCTCCATAATCATCTCCTTTAATTTAGATTCATTTTATAAGTAGGATGTTGTGGGGAGAATAGACGACTTTGATTAACACCAGCTGTCCATGGTTCAACTCTGGAGGATAGGTAGTATTATTCCATACATTATTACATCTCTATGACCAGGTAGTGTTACTACATTATGTAAATGAAATATATATGCAGTTCTACAAGTTTTGAATGTCTTATTGAAGTTATAAAATCAGTGTTATTATAGAAATATTGTATACCAACAATATAAGTTGCAAGTTGAGAAATTATCAATTGCCATGTTGCCATAGACCTTATTCCAGTGTCAAATCTTACTTAATTTTTAATTGGGCTCGCTTTAACTTTAATCTTCTTTCTTTCTTTCTTTCTTTTTCTGTCAAGATTGTACTATCCTATACTAGAAGCTACTTCTTTCTCCATGAGTATCATATTCCTGTTCGTTTTGCAGTCATCTTTGATCTCTTCCAACCAATTCCCTTCCTTCTATCTTACAATAAGTGATATTACCACTTAAATACCAATTTGAATCATATAGTTCAGTCAGTGTTATCTTCAGGATTCTTCAGGAATCAGTGCTGTTGATTTGAAAACTTTCACTGTTAATGTCCCTAAAGGATGGACGTCACCTGTGTTGTTATGATAGTGTGAATATGTCAGTGATTATGTTATTTTGGTTATACTGGATATAGCAACAAGTGTTTTTGTTATTAGTTTTACCTTAGTATTAACCCACTTGACGATAATTCCGCCCTTATTACTATGTAAAAATCAAAGTCACTGATTTTCTGCCATTGTTATTCATGTTATTTCCTTTTGCACTGATTCACTTCCACTGTTTTCTTTACATTGTAATTATTAGTTTCTTCGTCCCTCCGTTTCTCTCATCTTCACTCTAATCTCTCCATTTTGTTCCCCTCCTCCCATTCCTTTATAAGTTCATAGTCACCTCTTGTCCTCTCATTACTTCTTCCTTCTCATTTTACCGGTTTCCCGTTCATTTTTTCCTCCTTTCCTCTCAGTCTACTCTTTGTATTTTCCTACCCCCCCCCCCTCTTCTCTCCTTCCTCCCCTTCTTCTCTTCAGCTCCTATTTTTCTTTGTTCTCTCTTTGCCTCTCTTTCTCCCACGGCCACTTCTTTTCTCCTTCCCTCTCTCTCACTGACCACTCTTTGGATTCTCTTCTTCAAAACTTACATTTCCTTCATTTATTTCCTCCCGTACCGATCTCCTTTTCCTCATTTCCATCCTTCCCTTAAATTTCCCCTCACTTCTCTCCTTCCCTCCTTTCCTTTCATGTTCCCCTTGCTTCTTTCCTTCCCTCCCTTCCTCTCATTTTCCCTATCCTTCCTCTTCCCTTCATCATATCGTCAGTACACCCAGCTCCCCTCCATGTCATCACAGTCTCAACGTCTCCACTGTATAATGTATGCACATCTGATGCAGAATTAAGCCGGTTTAGTTCCCTGATGGAGAGACACAATTGGAGTTCCTCAGAGGCCTACCATACCCACTCCCCAAGGCACCCCACATACCCACTCTACTGTAGGCACTTACACTTACAGACCCAGATCCACACAGCACATTTACCCTTACATCTTCTCTCTTAGGAACCCACGCTTCTTTCCAAAGTTGTTCACAGCCGCACTCACACCTCATCTACAACTGTACCCTAACCCAAACTGACACTCTTTCTCTTAGACACTCACACTCACACCCACGAAAATCCACACTCGCCCACACCCACAAGCACAAACACCATCCCTGAGGTACCCACACCCACTCATAACCCATTCCCCAAACCACATCCACACTTCTTGTAGACATCCATTCTCTCTTCTTGGTACATTCATCCTCTCTCCTTAGCAGTCATACTCTCACCCTTCCCCCCCACACACCCTTTCCACCCACATCAGTGCCTGACTAGGCTAAGTTAACCTATAGTCCTTCCAAAATATCGAGATATATAGGGGAATTCCCCTATGTGCGACGTTGCCGCAGTTTCTCCTGGGCCAATTATCGGATTTGAGACAAACCTCAAGGGACAACCCTCACTCCCAGCTCACTACCTCTCTCTCTCTCTCTGCATATAAAATCAACATTCTGTGGAGATTTATTTCTATAAAAAGTCTATACGTTTTTTTAAATTATTAGAATTTGAAGAAAAACCTCCTGACTCTGTCTGTCTGTCTGTTTCTCTCTCTCTCTCTCTCTCTCTCTCTCTCTCTCTCTCTCTCTCTCTCTCTCTGCATGTAAAATCCACATTTTATGGAGATTTATTTCTATAAAAAGTCTATACAGTTTCATGAATTATTATAATTTGAGGAAAAGCCTCCTGACTCTGTCTGTCTGTCTGTCTGTCTGTCTGTCTGTCTCTCTCTCTCTCTCTCTCTCTCTCTCTCTCTCTTTGTTCTGGTGACTTTTGTGAAATGCAGGCTGTTCTGGTGACTTTTGTTTAATGCAAGCTTCATTGAAGGAAGAGCAAATTCGTCTGACTGTTACTTCTCTCACGTTGGTGGCCTTTGTTGACAGCTTTTGTGGGATCAATTATAGGTCCTCTGTTTGCCTTCTCTTCTAAAAAATACTTATTTACGCTGTAAATAAGTTCTTTTTCTCGACTGTGGAGCAGACAAGGGCGAGTAGTAAGGGTAGGAGCTTCCATCTTTGATGGCGGTCAGAGAGAAAATGACCTGCAGATTGACACCTGACCTACCCTCACTGACTCACCTACAAGCTTGACAGCGTTGGAAAGCAACATTGCCAAATGTTGAGGTATTTATAAATAGTTATTGTTATTATTAAAAACAACAGGCATTTTCTTACACTATATTGCCTTATATATATATATATATATATATATATATATATATATATATATACTGTAAATAAACTTCATTTAGAAGTAGTAAATAGCTGAAATGAGACAGAGAGGTGTCTTTTGGTACAGATCAGAAGCGTCGCACGAAGGGGAATTCCCGTGAGGGACAACGCCCAAACGATCTCGATATTTTGGAAGGACTATAGCAAACAAAGCTTCAGATCTAAATTATCACACGCAGATCAGGAAGCCCTGGAGAGTCTATGGAAGTTGGCTCTTAATGACTACTTAATTGCTTCACCCGTCGGCGTTTCTGCTTCCGAACCTTCAGTATGAGAGAGAGAGATAGAGAGAGAGAGAGAATATTCCAGCCTCGAGATGTGGCACAATTGCCCCCTTAATGTAGCCGGTGATACTAGGGGCCAAACTTTCCCTCCGATTCCCCTTCGTTTGGTTACTGTGCGGATCTTGGCTGTGGATTTGGCTGGTTACATGGCCACTTTTAGTATTGTCTTTTTTACTGGTGTGCCATCTTTTTCTATGTGTAATATTTGTTATCACCGCCTTTGAACTGTTTTTTTTTTTTTTTAACTTATTCTATTTCTAGGGTGTATTTTCTGACTTAATTTTTCAGTTCTTTGGTGCTTTCCATGAAATTTATTTTTCTGTCGTTTTCGTCGTTGTGCTTCCGTGATTTTTTGTATGTGTGTGTGGAATAGAGACTGTTGATGTGGTTAGTTATTTTCGTTTTTTTTTTTTTTTTTTTTTTTTAATGTTTAGTTTGTGGTCGGCGTTTTTTCGATGCATGATTATTTTTTTCTTCCGTGGAATTCTTGGTGTTCTTTTTAGTTTTTTTGTTTTTTTTTGTTTTCAGAGTATCAGCATTATCCGTGAGTTTTCACTTTTTTGTTTCGTCGGCCGGTGACTCTTATTTTGCTTTTATTTTTTGATGTCTTTTTCAATGAACTGTAGTCGGTATTCGTTGTTTCTGTTCGTTCTGACATTACTCCATTCTATTTTTCTTTGTCCTGTTATTCTGGTGGTTCGATTTTTCAGTGTACTCATTTCTGTTTACTGTAGGAAAGGACGATGTGATAGTTGGATGAAAGGTAGAAATGACAGAAGAACGAGAACTAGGAGGAGGGAAAAAATTATAGAAAATAATAAAAACGGTGCAGAAGGTTAGAGTTTGAGAGAGTCAGGGAGGAAAAGGAGAAAAGAGAAAAAGAGAGAAGAAATATTCGAGAAAGACAGAAATAGAGCGAACAGAGATCAGAATCAATTGGGGCGGAGGGGGGGGGGGACAAAGGGAGTGGAGGGAACAAGAGAAAAGAAGGGAAAATGGGAAGTGGGGAATAAAGGAGAGAAAGAAGAGGAAAATAAGAAGAATGGGAATGATAGGTAGAGCAGAGCATTGAAAGCGAAAGGATGAGAAAGAGGAAAGGAAATAAGCTGAAAGTGAACTGGTGGGAGATGAATATATAAGTTGGGAAGGTGGAGGTGACAATGATAAGGGGTGGCAAAGACAAAGAAAAAAAAATGAAAGAAAAACAGAATCGAAAGTTAGTGTTCAGAGAGGACACACATAATAAGAGAAAAGAGGATGATAGGGAAGAATGTGAAGGAAGAAAAATAAAATGGTAAATGTGTGTAATGGAAAAAGAAAGATCAAATGCAGCAAAAAGATTACGGGTAAGAACGAGAGGGAAATAAAACCAAATAATAGTGACTGAACGTCTGTAAGGGGCAGAAAAAAATATGAGAAGCGTATAATGAATATATGTTTGTGTGTGTGATAAAAGGAAATGCAGAATAAAAGTGATGAGATGTGAGTATGTAAAGGAAAAATGATAGTAAACACCTGTGTGGAGGGAGGCAACTCAAAAGTATTGTAACTGTATGTCAGGTTGCCAGATGGTTCAGTGAGAAAAGGGACAGACTTAAATTTAAAAAAAGGACATTTGCCACCCCAAAAGGACAAACCCTATAATTGTGTGTGTGTGTGTGTGTGTGTGTGTGTGTGTGTACAGTATATACAGAGAGAGAGAGAGAGAGAGAAAGTGTGTGTGTGTGTGTGTGTGTGTGTGTGTGTGTGTGTGTGTGTGTGTGTGTGTGTGTGCTAACATACCATTTTGTGTCGATTTTAAAAATTCATTGGAGATAACTTGTTCAAAGGAACAGTCTCCATTTTCCTCTCTGGTCTGGCTATTATTATCACTGCTCCACCTGCTCTAGCATATACTACTATAATAACTATCTATCTGTCTATCTATAGACCGGCGCCCTAATCCCGCAAAGGGTGGCCGCAGACAAAACGCCTCCAAGTCGCTCTGTCACCCACCATTTGACTACCCTCCCCCCAACTCACGCCCCCCTCCCTCATATACCTCTCAACTCCATCCCTCCACCTCATCCTCGGTCTTCCCCTCCCTCTCCCTTCCTCTACCTCACCTACATACACCCTCTTAGGCTTTCATTCTCCATTCTCTCCACATGTCCAAACCAACTCAGCGTATTTCTCCTAATCTTCTCAACAATATTAATAAACTCTGCAAACTACTTCCTGATTGAAATTTCACAAACGTAAGTAATAAAGACAGTTAGCGTATGTGACCATCAAGTCCAACGTTGCCTAACCACCAAACTCACCATTACTAACGCCCTCCCTAGTGGTCTTTGCTCCCCCCCCCCCATCCGTGTCGAACGAAATTGTACTGGACGGTCTGGACCTGATCGAGCCTCCAACCCGACTCACTCAGTTAAAATTGTATGTATATATGTATTTAGGGTAAATGGTGCGGGAAAATAAAGACTGAAAAAGGACAGAAAAAGACATCTACAGGCTGTCCTCTTTTACTTAAAATAAAGAGGACAACCTGATCTAAAACAGGACAGACTATCCTTAAAAAGACTGACCTGGTAACCTTGGTGTATGTAATGGAAGTGAGACACACCAAGAAAAAAGATAATAACACGGAAACAAAGAAGAACACAAGGAAAACAAGAAAGAAGTGGGGGATGGGGGAGAGAACTATCGCAACCATGCGTTGCGAATGACAAGGCAGTAAAGCTGGGGTATGGAATTCAATTACAAATCAAAGCAAGAAAATAATTGCAGGTAATGGTGATAAACTTATTGTAGTACCTTAAGCGGCAATGCAGCAATACTGCTTCAGTTATGTATTATTAGATATTATAAAGCTCTGTATGTGTATTGGGAGACAGACGTGGCTGTGTAAGTTTCAGGGATGTGCCAGGTGTGCCTGTGTGTGGTGTGGCAGTGTGAAGAGTTGTAGTGGGAAATGTGGCAGAGTGAGTTTTAGTACTGTGAGTTGTGATCGTGTAAGGTGTGGCCGTGTGAAACGTGGCAATCAGTGAGGCATGGCAGTGTGAGTTTTGGGTGTTTAATGTTGTGGAAGGTGAGGTGCACCTGTTTGAGAAGTGAACATTTGAACGGCATTATGATATAAGAATTTATGAGATGTGACAGTGTATAGGACTACATAATAAATAGATAGATAAATAGATAGATAGAGAGACAGATAGAAGCAGGAAGTCAAATGATGAGAAGGTGTTGTGTTTGCGAGAAGCGAGCAGCGCTAAACGCTTACACGGGGGAAAGCTGACGACAGCGGCCAGTAAGGAGATGATTCAGTTAGCTGTCAGCAGTCCTCTCGTGAGAAAGTTCTGTTGCCATGAGGAAGATACGTGACACACACACCCTACTACACGAGATTTTAGGAAAGAGAGTTTAGAAGGAGACAAGCGACCCTAGAGAGAGGTCGAGACGGAGATTAGCTTTAGAACAGAGAGAGAGAGAGAGATAGCGAGACAGGGAGGTAGCTACCCAGGACTTATACTATTATACCTGTTTAATATTTCCAAGACAAATAAAAATAGTCCCATACTATTCTTTACCTCTCCCGTCACTACATGGCATCTGGTGGGGAAACTACTACAAGATATAAAAGCCGCTCGACCACAAGTCTAAAATATACTTCTCTACAAGTAACTACAAAGTCTTTATGACATTTGGTAGCAGCGAACGTATACGAACCTCGTCTACGAATCAACATTAAAATCCTACAAAATATCAAGATTGACAACAACCAACAATATCAGCTCCTGCCCCTCCGTCTCCCAGATCATTACGCTGATGCAGAGGTCAAGAGATCACTCGACGCCTTGCAAGTAGCTTAACGACAAACCAGCAAATCTGCGGACATCGTCTCCGAATTAAAAGCAAATTTCTACAAAAGCAACCGAGACTACAAGGTTAGCTTCAGTTCTACAGTTCTACAGCCATCTACAATCAACTACAGCCATCTACAATCAACTACAATTAACAACTCTACGTCGTCTGTATAATCTTCTACACGCACCTACAAGTAGCGGCAGTCTTCATCCCACAACGAATAAATCACTAGAGAAAAGGACAGAGAAAACTTCCACATAGAATAAAGGGAACAAACAAACGAAGAGTGAGACACGATTTACAACTCATCTTACTCACTCGTCTTCACTCAAGTTACTCATCGCTACTCATTCACTCACCACAGCTACCAGTGTGGGAAGCCGACGTCACCATGTGCTGAGATGACATCACAACGCGAGTCTGCCATGCCAAGCAACGTGTGACGGACACCAGGCACTTCTCACCCACTACTCATTACTCATTATTCACATAGCTCCTACTCATATTCACTTATTTTCACAGTTAAGTTGGAAATTCGACGTTCTATGTTGAGGTATGCCTGGGACAGCCGTTAACCACTACAAATACCAGGCCATGGAGTTTCCTGAGTAATATCGTCCATCAACACACCACTAGAATTATCAAGAGATCTTCAATCAAACCTGTATTTTCTTCCCAGATCGACTTTTGTATCGACACACCTCTACGATCTGTATCAAGTGGGTAAAATTATACTTGCTCATTTCTTCTCAGTGCTAAAATTAGCTATATTCAACTTATTTAATCATCTAGTTTGCTAGGACATAAATAAACAAGAGGCGTATTTCATAACATCATATCTTAATGACAGGAATATTTTCGCAACCACCCACGTTAATACCAGATGACACACAAATTGCCACAACATCAGACTCACAATTAAGAGACAGCCCACCCATTGTACAACCCACACCACACGTTATAGATAAGGAAACAAATACGGGAGTTTCGGATGATGAGTGGGAAACCCCTTCAGATGTTGAGAGTATCGACTTCGCAGCTGCCTTAAATACGTATGCCAATATACTTAACAGGGTTCACCGGTCCGGTCATACATATTCTACCATTCCCTCACATAACGATAAACTCGTACAAGTTGAATTAACAGGGCAATCATTAAATATGAATCAAGAAACAAATACTGCTGATCTAAAAACCACACCTCACGTTTTTGTGTATCACGAGGATAAGACTGCCCCAAAATTCTCTGGCACAGACAAGGATCGCATTGATGTCATTTCATTAATCAGTCAGTGCGAACAAATGTTCATCAAGCGCCACATACTAGATGAACAAGAGAAAATTGCTATTTTTTCATCTTGCATAAGCCAGGAAAGATGTCCAGCAAGCAATTTATTGCGCTCCGATAAGCTACATCGTGCTAGGACATATGATGAATTTAAAACTGAATTTCTGAAGAAATTTTCTGGAGGTATGAACTTCTTGCCAGGTATAATTCCAGAATTACATAAAATTGTAGATCTTGTAAGGGAGCACACTACAAACCATGTGCTCAGTGAAATAACTGCTGATGTCTCCACAATCAAGAGAACCCTATTAGCTACTCTGGAGAATTCTAAGTGGATAACAGATGATGGAAAGATGTCCCCAGACCTCGTCGTGGACATCATTGGTTATGTAGCTGCCTTGTGTAAATTACCTGATAGAACCCTTAAGATCGCCAAAACAATCGCGTACATCCCTGGAATGTGCTTACTAGACTTAATGAACGAGGTAGAGATGCAGTGCAGTAAAGCAGGTGTGGTCGACACACATGCACATTCTGGTAGAATCAGGGTACCTGAGACAGTATCAGCTGTGAAAACATCAACACCGACCCCAAACAGAGAACAAAATCGATCGCGACCTGAAATGAGGCAGTCCAAACAGACAAAGACGCCTAGACCTCGTTCCCACACGCCTTCCTACAGGCAGTTTCATAAGTTTTCGCGCAGCCCGAGCAGGTCTCGCGCTATAAACAACACTTTTTATGGGAAATCACCTCGTAGGTCACAGTCAAGGGATAGGTCCATTCTGTGTCATTACTGTGCAAAACCAGGACACACAAGGTATGAATGCTTTATCAAGGCAAAAGAGGATAATCAAAAGACACAAGGGTTTGGTCCTTACTGTAGGCATCATAGATACCAAGGGCACTGGACTAGTGATTGCAAAACAGTAGAAAAAATTGTGTCTATGTTCAAATCGGGGGGAAGACCAAGTCATGACAAAAAACGAACAAACATAAAAAAGAACAAGGTTAAACTTCACATAGGAGGCATGTTGGGAAATGAGTGTATCTTGATACCAGCTGTATGTGAGGATCAAAACGTTTCCTTATTTTTAGATACAGGCTCTCCAGTGAACTTAACACATGAAGAACTAAATAGAATTCTTAAAAATAAAAAGAAAGTAACTTTTCTGGATGAAGCTGATTTAGAATTAAACACAGTAGATGGTCAAGAGATTACAGTAAAAGGTATGATAAGATTAAATCTCAGTTTCACAGAAACTACAAGACCATTCTCTGCATTGTTCTATATCGTTGAAAACTTAGCAATTAAAGCTCATATGTTACTGGGCTTAAGATCCATGAGAACTGAGAACATAACTATACTCCCACAAATGAATGGAATAGACTTTGATAATGAATTTATAGAGGAAATAACTTCAGAGCCCTCACCGATTGGTAGAAGAGAGCCAAAAAGAATTGGTAATATTAAAGGCTTATACAAACATACACAAACAGATGAGTGTATAGATCCACTTACACCAGCAACCCCATCCTCCAGAATTAGTGACCCAGCTAACAGTACTGATTTATCAATTTTTCCAGCCCATCTCACTAATGATTTGGTTTATACCACCTAATTCATACATGAAGGTTACCATAAAGAGCAAATTACGGAATAGTACTGTTCTTGTCTTAGAAGAATTATGTAAAGTAAAGGGATTGTCAGTAGAAAACGCATTATGTCATACGAACGACGAAGGGCTAACTCAGATATTCATTATTAATCACATGAATGGGGAAGTTCAGTTGAAGAAGGGAACTTGCATAGTTAATATTGAAAAATGTTTAGCCCCTGTGAAGGAAATAAATATTGGTGGAGTAACAAGTGAGATAAAATCTACGGATAGAGAAAGAATAAAGAGAATTTAATTCACTCAGGTGAATTTGACGAAGAAAATGATTTGTTAACCCTGTTGGAAACACACAGGGACACCGTAAAGCCTTGCCCGGAGAACAATTAGGGTGTACTAACTTGATTAATCACATGATTAATGTGCACCCAGAAACACCACCAATTTTCGTACCAGCTTATCGCATACCACACTCCCAACGTACACTTGCTAATCAGTATGTCGATGAAATGTTAAAGCTTGGAATTATTGAGCCTTCAGTTTCTCCGTGGAACGCTCCCCTTTTCTTTGTGCCCAAGAGAAATGGAGAAATGCGTGCGGTAGTAGATTACCGTAAACTAAATAATCACACCATCCCAGACAGATTTCCCATGCCATTGCTAAGTGATGTTCTACAGAATATTGGTCTTGAGAATAATATATTCTCGACCATCGATCTCCTAAACGGATACTATCAGATTCCGGTATCTCCAGGAGTCACGTAAATACACTGCCTTTTCAACAAACAGAGGCCATTATCAATATACAAGAATGCCAATGGGACTGAGGACAGCCCCTGGTACGTTCCAGCGTCTTATGAATTACGTATTGTCCGGAATTTTAGGACAAGGGAATATTTGTTTATCTTGACGATATTATTATCGCAACGAAGAATATTAAGGATCATCTCAGGAAATTACACTTACTCTTACAAAAGCTTAGTGATGCTGGATTAAAAATTAAATTTTCTAAATGCAAATTTTGCTTTAAGGAAATAAATTTCTTAGGCCACAAATTAAGCTCTGATGGTATTCACACCACTGATGACAAAATACAGGCAGTGAGAGATTTTCCTGAACCCACTACGACTGACGAAGTTAGACAATTTTTAGGTCTGGCTGGGTACTATAGGTCCTTCGTACCACAGTTCTCTCATATAGCCTTCCCTCTATTCCAACTACTCAAAAAAGATGCTGTATTCCAATGGGAAGAAGAACAAAAAAGGGCATTTAACAATCTAAAAATTAAACTAACGAATGCACCTTGTTTAGCATATCCAGATTACACGAAATCATTTCTTATTTGTACAGACGCATCAGTTAAAGGATTAGGGGCTGTACTGATGCAGGAAGATAAAAGAGGAAAGAATCAACCAATTGCATTTGCCAGCAGACAAACAAGAGGTGCAGAAAAAAATTATAGCACTACAGACTTAGAGGCACTTGCAGTGATTTTTGCATTACAAAAGTTTCGAGATTTGGTATATGGTTACGAAATCCACTTATTCACCGACCATAAACCACTGGTGGGTATGTTTAAAGAAAAACTCCTTTCTGGGAAGAGAGCAAGATGGAAATGTACAGTTGAAAACTACAGTGTACAAATACATTATATACAAGGTAAAATGAATATAGTAGCTGACGCATTATCTAGGAACCCGAACACAATTCAGGTTGCGGCGTTAGATCTCAAAGGAAATATCCCAAACCACGAGGATATCGCAAAGGCACAAAGACTTGACCCAGTATGGTCAAAAGTAATATACAAGTTAGAAAGTGGAGATGACATACAATTACCCAAACTGCATGTCCCACTTGAACAATTCACAATGGTCAATAATACATTGTACAAAATTAACTCTAAACAACCAAACGCCAAAGAAATACTAACCAGTTGGTAGTACCTAATGACATGATACCCCAAGTATTACGAATGATACACGACAGCCCACATGCAGGACACCCTGGAAAGGATAAGACATTCAACCAAGCCCAGCTATTATATTACTGGCCTTCATTACGAAGAGATATACACAATCATATAGACAGATGCGAATCATGTGCGAAACACAAAGGATACCCAATCACACCTGCACCGATGGGTAATTACCCAGTACCACATCAGCCATGGGACGTTGTCGCTGTTGATTTACTCAAGATGCCATTATCATACAATAATAACCTATACTTATTCGTAGCAACGGATCATTTTTCCCGTTATGTCATTTTAGCTCCAATTAAAGATAAGACAGCAGAGACAGTAGCAAAGGCAATAACAGATAATGTAATATGTCGCTTTACTACCCCAAAGGTATTACTAAGTGATAATGGAGGAGAATTTAATTCTGAGATCTTACAAGAAATATGTAAACAATACAACATTAAAAAGGTTAACGTTTTGGCCTATCACCCAGCATCGAATGGGTTGGTAGAGAGACAAAATAAAAAGGTATTAGATGTGCTACGACACATTCTCAGTGAAAATTATGCAAGCTGGGATGATTGGATTCCCAGAGTAGAGGCCTCCATTAATGGGTCTATAAATAAATCCATTGGTGACACACCACATTTCATTATATATGGCACGGATAAAAAATTACCATATGAGCTCCTAGAAGGTGACAGCATACCTATATACAATTACGATGATTACTCTAAACTCCGTTTACGTGAATTCCAGGACATACACAAAAGAGTGCAAAAACAATTAACGATGTCCAAGGAAGAAATGTCGGAGGCATTTAACAAAAAGGCAAAAGATTCACCTATCAGCTTAGGAGACATTGTTTACGGAGTCATTCATACGAGAGACAATAAATTATCCCCTAAATTTGAGGGCCCATACAGAGTAATTAACATAAAGGCAAACAAAGTTTTAATTAAGTCACTTTCAAGTGGCGAGGAAAAACAAGTTCATATTGACCATTTAAAACGAGTTTCAAGGGAATTATCACATAATTATTCAGCCTCGGATACAACCGAACAGGTGAACGTACCTCAAGAAACCAAGCAAGAACACAACAATGATTACAAAAAGAAATTAAGGTCATATACCAAACAATCGAACATAGGTGCAACTATTCCACTGAAATCTACAGTACATCATTTACAGGAATTAAATATCGATTTAAACTCCTTCTATAATTGAAATAACAGCCAACCGTAACGCACATCATCACTATCATCAACCACAGCTTTATAGGAAATTAATAGATTTTTTTTTTTTTCGGTAGGTTACGATGAAGGGACTTATGCTATGGATTCTCCTATACATAGTAAGGGTATATGCGCACCTAGACCCCAAGCATATAGTACGACAAGGATGCCTCATAGCTCCAACGGCCACGACTACAATCGTCAAGGACGTCATGAGTACTGAAATAAGTCTAGATTACTTGTATGACTTACCTACTTATATAGAAAGACTTGCGACGCCGATGCGAACTCTGGACTTCAAGATAGGGAATTATGTTTCACAATCACATATCACCAAGGAAGTGGATGAAATGGTGAAGTTAGCGAAATGGAAACTAGAACAGGCGAAGTCAACTATGCTCGTCATGATCCAAGATCTCCCATCTTCTGGAACAGAGGTGCTGAGCGACAGGAACAACATCACACGTACTCGCCAAAAGCGCGGTTTGTTCGATCTGGGCGGCGCAATTCTTGGGAACATCTTTGGATTGGCTACAGAGGATGACCTTAAAGAAATAAACAAAAAATTTAATAAGATAGCTCAGGTACTAACATACCAAGATAAATTCATCACAGGACAGAACTCAGCAATGAAAACAATTGTGAAAAATCTGAAACAAGCAGAAAACGTAGCTCTCGAGAGTATAGATAAAATAAATAACTTGGAGGGTAACGTTACCCTTTTCCAGCACTTCTCCATCATCACAGAACATATTGACACGATTCTACTACAATTAGAGAACACTAGAGATCATTTCAGGGCACTTATGCAAGGAATTTCGAATGCTGGTGATGGCAAGATCACAAATGACTTACTCCCAGTTCATGAGCTACGTCAGATAGTTAGTCAAGGCATACATAAACATAAATTGAAGCCATTGTTCCGCAGTAGGGAATTTATGCAATATTACCCGTACTTGGAAGCAACACTAACACCAACATCAGTGATAGTTCATGTACCATTCATCACGGAAGACCTGTTCACAGTATACCAAATACACCCCTTCCCCTATAGAAACAACAACACTTTAGTCATCATCAACATCAACACAGACACCGAACTCATCATGGTCTCCAAGAGACGAGACACTGTCACTTTCGCAAGTGAGTCAACGATTGAGCGAAAGTGCCGCACATCCTTACATGCTGTTCATCTTTGTCCTGCGTACATTTTCACGTTTCAGCCTACTGATACGGTCCCTTGTGAAATGGCTATCATCAGCAATAACAATATTCATCATCATTGCAACTTCACTTTTGCTCCAGATAAACTTGTACACCATCAACGCATTGGACACTCGCAGTTTTTATTTCCCTCATAACACATCAGTTTACATAGTCTGTCCAGATATACCACCATCTCATACATCAGCCTCAGGATTATACATAGCACCAGACTACTGTGCGGTATTTACACCATCCATGTCTACTTTTTCCACCATCAATCACTACGCCATCCTCAATCATACACACAAACATTTCCACCCACTGCCTGATATGGACTTAAACATGAGCACAAGTATTAAGCTGACTTCACCTAAGTTTGAAACTATGCAACTGATCAATGAAACAATGAAGCCCTGGGAAGATTTGAGTTTGAGTATGTTCAACCCATATTATGTGTATAGCCAAGCACCTTCTGTCTTCATAATTATCTGCATTGTGGTTGCAGTATTGCTGTTGGCCATGCACAGAATGCATGCAAGAATTGCTAATTTGGAGTCATTGTTTTGTGGGGTGAGATTTTTCATCACAGTTAACCACCCTGAATGAAGTGTATATATTTTGTATATAGTATTAATTATATATATAAAAAAATAATAATAATAATAATAATAATAATAATAATAACACAAAGAAGAATGACCCATATATGGCAGACCAGTACCATTATCTTTAAATGAAATATTAGTAACTCTTACAATAATCTTAATTTTAAACTATTTTTATTCTTGCATGTATGCAATTCACTATAATAACCCAAGTACATACTGTATTACAGTTAAATAATTTACTTTAATGCATTTATTCCAATATGTATTCAACTTATTTAAAAATGTAATATTACTGAATAATCACTATTTACTATGAATAATATATGTCTACAATATTCATACAATTATGTTACTTTACAATATTATGTATTTCACTTAATTAGCTTATAAGTTCATTATAATGTGTATGTAGTATGTATTAATATATTATAACTATTAAATGTCGATGGTACGTCATTTTCGCGCGGCCGAGCAAATATAGGACTACATAATAAATAGATAGATAAATAGATAGATAGAGAGACAGATAGAAGCAGGAAGTCAAATGATGAGAAGGTGTTGTGTTTGCGAGAAGCGAGCAGCGCTAAACGCTTACACGGGGAAAGCTGACGACAGCGGCCAGTAAGGAGATGATTCAGTTAGCTGTCAGCAGTCCTCTCGTGAGAAAGTTCTGTTGCCATGAGGAAGATACGTGACACACACACCCTACTACACGAGATTTTAGGAAAGAGAGTTTAGAAGGAGACAAGCGACCCTAGAGAGAGGTCGAGACGGAGATTAGCTTTAGAACAGAGAGAGAGAGAGAGATAGCGAGACAGGGAGGTAGCTACCCAGGACTTATACTATTATACCTGTTTAATATTTCCAAGACAAATAAAAATAGTCCCATACTATTCTTTACCTCTCCCGTCACTACATGGCATCTGGTGGGGAAACTACTACAAGATATAAAAGCCGCTCGACCACAAGTCTAAAATATACTTCTCTACAAGTAACTACAAAGTCTTTATGACAAGTGTGATACCTGTACGTCAGAGTTTGTAGTTCTCTGAAGAACTTCTGCAATTGCTTATTGATTTCCTCTCTACTTTTCAATGTGTGTGTGTGTGTGTGTGTGTGTGTGTGTGTGTGTGTGTGTGTGTGTCAAGCGACCGTGGAGTGAAGGTATTATTATTGACACAAGTGGAAATTGGTCTTAGTTAATGTTTGTGTTGTGTTGCTTCTCCACAGTGTTCCAGTAGAGTGGTAGATGTACAGTCGTGGTCGTAAATAATCACCTATCCTCCTGTATCCCGTGCCTCAGGCTGGCTCTTTATGCGCAACAAATCACACTGGAATAAGATGGGCTGAAAGGGAGGGGCCAGAGAGAGATGGGAAGGTAGGTGAGGGGACGAGTGATGGTGCTGGGATGGAGTGATGGAGGGGAGGGAGGGGAGGTGGAAGAGGGAGAATTGATTGCAAATTGGTGGTCGCTTAAATTGACTTTTTTCTTTCAGTCTGGGCATGATATAAAGGTATTAATAATCGGTAGATAATGCTGCATTACACCTTGTATACCGGCGTCAGATAACAAACCGACATGACAGATCAAACATTAGTGTGGAGCCAGATATTTGTGTTTATGCGTGTATTTTGACTTCGGAGGCAGAATGGAATTTGAATGGCTTTCACTTCCGTGATGTTTATGTAAGAAATGTCCTCTACCCTTCTATGGAATTAATTTTTGGAAATTAAATATCATATGCAACCTTTAACACGGCTGTGTCTACCGTAAATATGATCATCCTCTCGGTATATACTCCCTGTATACAGTCACCACCATGTCAACTATTTTATGATACCTTTGTATGAAAAGGACATATAAAACAATTGTGCATAAAAGGTAAATCAATTTGTCTCTCATAATCTGTTAGAAGGAAAATGAAACAAAATCCTACCCAAACTTTCAAAATATATCTTTGTCAATGTTTACCAACATCAGTCATGTCGAAGTAACCAGGAAAGCCTTAGTAAGCAGTCTAGACTCCAGAGGCCTCCTGCCTCAATAACCTCTGGCAATCGTCGCTTCACCGAGGAAACAATGTTGTTGATGGTTTGCTGTTTCGTCTGAACAGGTCCCACTCTTTTTTTTTTTTTTTTTTTTTTTGCCTATCGACCACTGAGGCCGGAGCCTCTGGTCATTAAGGCAAATATATATATATGTATATATATTGACATATACATATATATATACGAACATATATATATATACATATATATATATATATATATATATATATATATATATATGTATATATATTGACATATACATATATATATACGAACATATATATATATACATATATACATACATACATACACACATCCATGCATATGAACATACACACTTTCATGCACACGTACATATATATATAATAATTTTTATTTTATTATTTTTTTGTAGTTTTATTTTTATTATTTTTATTTAGTTTTTTTTATTTTTAAACTTATATTACTTATAATCAAAAATACCTAATCTAAATACCCTAAAACTAACCACCTAACAGACAAATCGCTAACCTATACTAAATCCTAAGAGACAAATAACTAGACCTACAGTTATGTTAAAAAAGCCTTGTCCAATAGAACACCATCGACTGCAGATATGTAATGCCTTTGTACATTACATACCTGCACTCATCACCTGGTGACTGTCAGTCAAGGCACAACCTAATATAGGGGACATCAATATATGAAAGGGGACCAGACGAGTCAGGAACATTTCCATATATGTCAGCTGTCGTCCCTAATTAGAATTACTTATCCAAGATAGTATAATGTATTTACATAATTTGTACAAAAAGTGAAGAACCTCGCCCAGCATACCACCATCGACTGCAAGTGCCCAATACCTTCCTATATTGCACACTTGCACTCATCAGTTGTTGACTGTCAGACGAGGAACTTGGCTTAATGTAGGGGACATCTACTGTATATTAGAAATAGATCGGTGGGAGGAGAAACTATTTCAAATATGTCAACTGTCAACCCTAATTAATATTACAATATATACATAGTTATCGTTGATAAAAACCAAAACCACACAGTAAAAAGGTCACATGACTCTGATCATTCCGGTCTCTCTCAAGAAAGCCATCAATTTATCAGTCATAACAATGTCCCCATCACCCAGGATGGTGGAAAGGTCTACTGCACCGCAGTAATTTATAAGTGAAGCACGTTCACGAATAAATCGCCGACAGCGCAGGATGATATGACTGATAGAGAACACCGCATTACAGATGTCACAGTGCAGTGGGAAGCGTCTTTCCATATATGGTTTCATGTGGGTTAAAATGGTGGCATTGAGCCGTAACCGTGCCAACACTTTTTCTTCTAGGCGACTGGGACGGTTGGCAGTGTCACGGTCGCCCAGGTACGGCTTACAAGTTGGAATATTTAGTCTGGTCCACTGACCTTGCCACAGAAGATTTATTGATTTCTTTCCGAGAGAGAGACTCGACCATAGATCACGAGGAACGTCCCAAGTCTCCTCGAGCTCTACAGCCGACTTTGCAAGTAAGTCAGCCTGCTCATTGCCGTAGATACGACAATGACCAGGCACCCAGATCAGCGTGAATGACTTGTTGCATGAATGCAACTTATTAATGATGCGGCCCTGGATATCGTGAGAGTTCGTAGTGCAAGATGCAATTGCCTGAAGGGCTGATTTTGAATCTGAAAATATGACAAATGAGTCATGCCTAGAACTGAGAGCATAGTCTATGGCTTTGTCAATAGCAAAAAGTTCTGATGTAAACACAGATGTATGAGTCGGCAACCGATACCTGAGGGCACAGTCAGTCGACTACACACTTGCACCCACACATTCATCCGACTTGGAGCTGTCGGTGTACAATTGATGGGACCCCAAGTGACGAACAATGATGTTACGAAACAAGTGGTGGACCTCCTCCTCCGGCGCCTTGGCCTTTGGTGCTGAGAGCAATGTAACATCCACTGTAAAGCCGGGTGTCTCCCAAGGCACTATATTTTTAAGCACCAACTTGTCACAGTCACCGGGGTCCTCACCAAGCTCCTGAGTCAGTAAGTGGAGGCGAGCAGCAAGTGGGCGACGCACCCCCCGCAGAAGATGGTGGTATTGACGCTGGGGGGTACAGGCCACATTGCCGATATTACTTTTCCTTGATGTTCGTAACCCATACGATAATGCCAGGTCGTCACGGCGAATACGGAGGGGAGGCACATTCGCCTCCACTTCCATACGAGCTACACGGGTACACCGGACAGCTCCAAGGCACATTCGCAAGCATTTATTCTGCAACACATCCAATCCTTTCAGCGTGGCATCAGATGCCGAGCCATACACCTGTGCACCATAGCCTAGCTTCGATCGAATAAGGGACTTATACACCATTAATAAAGATTTTCTGTCGGCACCCCAGGTAGTACCCGCTAGGTACTTAAGGACATTTAATGGTTTATCACAACGAGCAAGCAAAGTATTAACATGAAGTTTAAAATTCATTCTACGATCAAAATGTATTCCTAAAAATTTTACAGAATTTTGAAAAGGTACCGCCTGATTATCCAAAGTTAAGCACAAATTAGGTACGTTACGATTAGTGAAGACTATAGTGGCACACTTACGGACGGAAAACTTAAATCCCCACTGCAAGGCCCATTGGTGGACGGAGTCAAGGGCTGCTTGAATCCGCCCAACCGAAAATTGTGCATTACGGGAAGAGTGCCATATTGCACAATCGTCAGCGTAGAGCGAGTATTTAAGATTCCTCGGGATGGGAGCTGATGACAGAATATCATTGATCATAATACTAAATAAAGTAGGACTAAGCACACTTCCCTGCGGCACCCCGTTTTCCTGGATAAATATATCTGATGTTATGTTACGGGGCAATTTGACAGAGAAAGTCCTGTCCCTTAAGAAATTTGAAATAAAAATTGGCAAATTTCCTCTTAAACCATAAGCATAGAGCTTCATTAGTATACCGTGTCGCCAGGTCATGTCATAGGCTTTATGGATGTCCAAGAACACCCCTATCATGAATTCTTTATTGGCAAATGCCACTGCAATACAATGCTCCAAATTCATTAAATGATCTAGTGAACTTCTGCATTTACGGAAGCCACATTGTTGATCATTTAACAAATTCGTCGACTCTAAAACAAAAAGAAGCCTATTGTTTACCATATGTTCCATGACCTTACATAGACAAGAAGTCAACACAATAGGACGAAATGAAGTGGGATTCATAAGACGACCAGCCTCTTTGGGTATCGGTATGACGTGCACAAAGTGCCATGAGTTTGAGAACGTTCGAGACGCCCAAATCTCATTGTACAATGCTAACATCTTAATCAGGTTGTCCTGATTAAGATGCTGGATCAT
Source organism: Coenobita brevimanus (assembly GCF_032717465.1). Taxonomy (NCBI): domain Eukaryota; kingdom Metazoa; phylum Arthropoda; class Malacostraca; order Decapoda; family Coenobitidae; genus Coenobita; species Coenobita brevimanus. The sequence goes on along the minus strand of NC_137014.1, from coordinate 17,910,142 downwards.
ACCGTACGTGATGGTGTCTGGTCCAGGGCTGGTGTCTTTACAGGATTTAAGGGCAAGGAGCAGTTCATCTATCGTAAACTCTTTGTTATACGGGGAGTCTACATCTTCTGTGGCAAAGTCTAATATTTGTAGCTCAGCCGTGCGTTTATGATGTCGAAAACGCGGATCATAATTGGCTGAGCTACTTACATGAGAAAAACTCCTGGCGAGGATGTTAGCAACGTCCACGGGCTCGTCATAGATATTATTATTTACTTGCAAGGTGGTGACTGGGAAATATGGGCCTTTATTATTTAATATTCTTATGGTGGACCAGACTTTACGTAATGGTGTTGTACGAGTCACCGTAGACACAAAGGACCGCCAGGAGTCACGTTTGGCCCTTCTTATTATTCTCCTTGCCTCAGCCCGTGCCTGTTTGTAAGAAATAAAGTTTTCCTCAGTGGGCTGACTATCAAAAATCCTGTATCTACCAATGTGCTCTATGTTTCGCATGAAGTGTAGAAGTCTTGGGAATAGCAGCCTCAGCTGTGTGTAATATGGAAGTAGTTATATTTTCGACCTTAACATCTATGGTCTCCCCAGATATATCTAAATTGGCAATCCTTGAGAAGGATCCCCAATCTGCTTTCTTATAGTTAAATTTTGGAGGTGGAGGGTCCGAAACGATGTCACGTGTATAAGAAAGACAGATGGGTAAATGATCACTTCCCAAGGAGTCGTCGTAAGGGTCCCATGAGAAATCTTGATGTATACCAGGGGAGGCCAAAGATAAGTCAATGGCAGAAAAGTTACCAGTACGATCATCTACACGAGTCGCTCTACCATCGTTCAGAAGACAGAGGTTGGACTGTAGTATTAGGTCGGCTACTTGCTCCCCACGACAATCAATCCTCAAGCTACCCCATTGATAGTGATGGGAGTTAAAATCGCCCAACACTAACTTATTCCCAGGCAGATGTTCAAATAGTGAATATAAAGCATCACTATCAATGGGGCCATGTGGAGGACAGTAGAGAGAGCAAATAGACAGATACGTGTTATTAAATTTTACTCTGCACGCGACCGCTTCCAGAGTAGAATTTAGAATCACTTCCGTTTGTGGGTGTGATTTGTGTGTGTAAGTGGCTACTCCGTGACCTTCATATCTTCTATGTGAGTGGTAGTGTTTTAACTGTGGAGGATCAGGATGATCCTCCAGGCATGTCTCCTGTAAACAAACAACGTTTGGCCTGTGTATTGACAGCAAAATTGCTATATCTTGTAACTTATTCCCAATACCTCTACAATTCCACTGTAATACAGTGAAAGCGACGGTTTAAGATTTATGTTGGGGGCCAGTGTGTTTAGGCTTTTTTTGCCGCCCGCCAGAAGGCGAGCGACTACCGGTGGACCTATCCCGGTGCTTCCTTACGGAAACCTCCATATTTTCATCAATTACGAGGTTCCCAGATACCACCGAGGAAGAGCTACCCTTCCTCTCCCTCGCTGGGCCAGGAGCAGGAAGAACATGAGGATGTGACTTAGTAAGGGTGGTCATATTACTCTTAGAAGAGTTGTCAGGCTTCGTTTTAGGCTTGACTGACTGAGAAGCAGCAGCAGCCTGAGAGTAGGAAGTTGTAACAGGGGTATCAGGTTGAGAGGTGGATTGGACAGGAGGCTGAGATGGAGAGGTAGAATGTGTGGCAAAAGGAACCGGTTCAGGGTCAGTCTGTGTCCCAGCAGATCACATCACAGGATGGGACATCACCGCCGAAGCATAGGACCTATTTGGCGTAGGAGTTGCATGCAACTCCTTCACTTTTTTCCTTGCTTCATAGTAGGAGACACCCTCAGTCGCCTTCACTGTGCAGACCTCTTTCTCCTCCTTCCACTTGGGACAATCCCTAGAGGAAGTGGAGTGAGCACCCTTACAGTGGAAGCAACAGATAGTCTCTGATGTGCATTGCTCAGTATCGTGACCCTGTGTTGCACATTTGCCACACACTGACTGTGACGCCCGACAATTCTTAGCAATGTGCCCATATAATTGACACTTCATGCAACGGAGTGGGTTGGGGATATAAGGTCTGACATTAACAATTTCATAGCCAACTTTGACATGTGCCAGGAGTGAAACTTTGCCGAAAGTCAAAACAATGGTGGCCGTCTTCGTCCTCATGCCTTCGGAAAATCTAGTTATAAACCGGGCATCGATGACATCTGACTGAGCAAGTTCCTCTATGATGTCTTCCTCACTCATCACCATGAGATCCCTGCAAGTGATAACCCCCTTGCAGGAATTCATGGATGTTGGGATCTTGGCCTCGACATCATAGATATGAAACTTACGCAGCTTCAGCAAGTCTTTAACTTGGGAGGAATTACTAGTCTTGAAAGGAGGTCTCCATTCACAAGTTTTTTTACTTGTTCCACCTCCCCAGCACAGCCATCAATAACCTTCTTAATCACGAAGGGCTTGAGACTGCTCAAGGAAGTGGAACCTAGAGCATGAACAATCACAAACTCCTCATTTTTTACATTTATGTCCAGAGGCAATCGAGTCTGGGGCCGTTATGTCTGGGGGCTGTCAGTCCGTTGATCGGTCGGGGGTCGGTCAGGACCACCTCCCCCCCTGAGGAGGGGAGAGGCAGTAGGGGCGTCCTCCATAGTACCACTCCCCCCTAACGGGGGAAGTGGGAAGAAGGAGAGAAAATGAGCAAGGGACTATCACCCTGGGACCTAACACCTAAGTCTGAGGTTGCCCTCTCAAACCACTCCAGGGAGGCCCGACCGTGTCAGTTCACGCCCCAGAGCGATCAGTGGGGGGGACCCTCCGTAGGCGACAAGCAAAGGTAAACTCAGTATAGTAGAACAGACACCTACTGTTCTAACTAACAGGGAGAGGAGGAAAATGAGAACTAACTATCCTATCGAGCACCAGAAGGGTGAAAAGAAAGAACTAAAGCCAGTGAGGCAACCCTACAAGCTAGAGAAGAGCTCAGCACACGTCCGCTCTCTTCACAACCATGCATCAAAGTCCGGTCCCACTCGTCCTTGGTGTCCTTTATATCATGCCGTGAATGAAGGAATATAGACAAATTGTGTGGCCACCACTTTGCATTTCATTTTCCCTCCCCCACCTACCCTCCCTCCCCTCCCTCACTCCACCCCCATCACCATCACTCGTCCCCCCACCCACCTTTCCTTCTCTCTCTGGCCCCTCCCTCTCAGCCCCTCATACTCCAGTTTGACTTGACTCGCATAAAGGAACCACCCTGAGGCATGGGGTACCGGAGTATAGGTGATTATTTATGACCACGACTGTACTTTACACACACACACACACACACACACACACACACACACACACACACACACACACACACACACACACACTGTCTCAGTAGAGTTGTAGATACATCACACACACACACACACACACACACACACACACACACACACACACACACACACACACACACACACACACACACAGCAGGAGTGAAATATAGAAATCCTTTCTCTTCTTAAGGAGGGAGAAATTTGGGTGGATGAAGGCAGGAAGCAAAAATGGAAGTAAACTGCCTTGATATATATATATATATATATATATATATATATATATATATATATATATATATATATATATATAAACAGAGAGAGAGAGAGAGAGAGAGAGAGAGAGAGAGAGCACATATCACCATTCTTTCTGGATTGTCCTGCCACAGTATTAGTACAAAGTCACCCTCTAATAACAAAGGTGTAGAAACTTGAGAGGAAGAAAAAGAGAGATGTTAATGAAAGATGTTTAAAACCCTCGATATTCAAAGAATCTCGTAAAATGCATAAAATCTGGAAAGACCAAGAATAAAGAACTGGTTTCGTTGACGTCCACGTTCTAACGAAATAATATGTATGCATTCCTTTTCACTCCACTTATGTTTTTCCAGCTATTTCTTGCTGCCTCCAGTGACATTTTTTTTCTAAATAGGGGAGACCTCTTGTTTTTGAAGGATCCACCAAGGTTTTATCTACTCGTTCTAGTTTGAAAAGTGTTTCTCAAGGAGAGTAAAGTCGTCTGGTGGTAAGAGTAAATTGTGCCAAATCTGTAACAATCCGTAATAATATTTAGAGAAAGACCACACCTTCTCGGCTGAGAGTGATTGCCAAAATTTTCCTTTCCCCATGCAAGTGAAGCATAAATGTGTATGTAAGTGCATAGTTGCAGTGATGCAAAATAATACTGGATGTGCTATTGTGTGTCAAAATTGGAGAATGTCATCACTGCTAGAACAACTGACAGTAAACTCGGCGAATTAGAAAGATAAAATGTCATGGTATATATCTGACACTTAATGTTTGCTCAAACCATAAGGAATATACTCTCCCCCCTCCCTCTGTCTGTCTGTCTGTCTGTCTGTCTCTGTCTGTCTGTCTGTCTCTCTCTCTCTCTCTCTCTCTTCCATGCCTCATTAACTTCCCCTCAATATTCCCCTGAGGAGACAGAGGGGAACGGGCAATTAGCTTCATCATGAAAATAAAGGTATTCAGAGAGAGAGAGAGAGAGTCTGGTTTATATACAAGTATATCACTGCTGGCTAGCAAAGTGAGGGTAAGGAAGTGAGAGAAAGGTAGCGAGAGAGGGGAGAATAGGAAAAAGTTAGGGAAATGGAGGGCACCAGTAAAAAATAAAAACGTAATTATTTTATCGGTGAGGGCAATATAACACATTCACCCCGAAAAGGCGAACACTCTGATCCTATTTGTTCAGTCCTTCTTTGAACTCCAGATAGACCATGTACCTCTTATGCTTTTGAAGAGGGATTATAAGAGGTCCATGGACTTTGTATTTCAGCTTTCGTAGACTAAAGCACAGTATTTGTGCGCACTTGTTTACTGTTACCTGTGACCTCAAATGACCTTCACCCGGTGACCTCAAATGGCCACGGAGGTCAACCTCACATAACCTATGTCCGAACTGACGGTCATGTAAGTCTCCATGCCAAAAACTTGATAGCTGGGTCCAGTCGTTCGAGCGTGTATTACCAGTGACCATATGACCTCCGACCAAAACTCTCAAATGACCTCGAAGGTCAACATCACATAGCGAACTGGAGGTCATGTGAGTCTCCAGACCAAAAATTGGGCTGAAGGAGTACCCAATGTTGCCCGGGTCAAAAAGGCGATCACTGTCGGTGACCTCAAATGACCCAGATGTGAATATTGACCCCCCTAAAACCATCTTTTGGTCACCTTAATTCAGAATATATGTGGGTCTGGGGTCTCTGGCCCTTGGTTTGGGAGTGACTGAAGAACAAACAAACAACACAGCTCCATTATATATATATATATATATATATATATATATATATATATATATATATATATATATATATATATATATATATATTCCCAAATTCATGGAAAGAAGCCAATAACCACCAAATTCCGAAGAAAGGAAGTTCCTCTGACCCCTCTGATTTCAGACCAATAGCTGTCACATTATCTCTTGGTAAGGTATTTGAAACTTCATTTAATAAGCACATTGTTAAACATCTTGAATCCAACAACTTAATTAGTGATAGACAATATGGTTTTTGCCACGAATGATCCATCTTTGGCATATTCAGTCTCCTAACTCATACTATCCATCAATCAATTGATCTACATGGAGAAACTCATGCAGTAGCTCTTGATATTTCTAAAACTTTCGACAGAGTATGGCACCGTTCCCTGCTGTCCAAACCCCCTTGCTATGGACTAACGTCTTTTGTTCCTTTGGTTTCTTAATATCTTAGTGACAGGAAAATAAGAGTAAAAGTGGATGATGTATATTCCAATTTCCACTCAATTAACGCCGGTGTGCCGCAGGGGTAAATTCTGGAACCAACCCTATTCCTGGTTCATATTAATGATTTCTTATTTGTCATCCACAATCACATCCATTAACCCTTACACCGCGGGCTTGTTTACCAATTACTTGCGTGTCCCGCGGGGTTATTTGGGCTCCGAGAGACTCTCAAAAAATATTTGCTAAAAATCAGTTATTAGTCCTAGAATAATAAAATTATATATGCTTATAGCACATACCTTCAGCTTTCTCCTGGAATGATTGTTGAGCCTTCGTCAGTTTCCGTAGGACTTGTGGAGACCTCTGAAGTAGGGTAACTAAGTCTCCACTTTACACTTCCCGACAACCCGTTATATGATTACCACAGCCAGATACAAACACTATAAACACTATTCTACCATTTTCAAGTAGTTTGGGATCCAGACTAAAAAAAACAGTGTGAAAGCAATGGAAATTGCGAGCTGCCTGATCGCCGCACGTGTGCTAGTTCGCTTTAGGCACTCTGTCATTTATTATTCATAAAACCCCTCACACTTTATATTTCTATTACTATATCACACTTATATATATCTGGAGTCTTTCTCCATAAGTTTCATTCAGTCGTATTATTTTATTGTCACTGAAGTCATTCTATTTTTCAGTCAGTAAAATACGTAGAGAGCCACGGATTCACTCTCACTGTTATAACATAAATTATTTGTACTCATATTCTTATATTACTAATTACTTACATTACTATTTACATTTTCTATTCTATTTTCAATATTTACCCTTCTATTTTACTTACAATATGTTATTCACTGTCACTTTCAGTAAGATGAAACTATAGTACACTGTTCAATCATATGAACTGAACATCCATTGCTTTCACCTGCTATTTACACATTATTTACACATTATTTCCAAATAATTCTGCTTCCACACTTGCACTGTTAGAACTGCTTCTGGCTGTGATAATCGAAGAAGCAGGTTACACAGTGGGGAACCTGGCATTCAGCGCACTGCCAAGAGGTGCGTTTATGCTCAGGTGTGCGGCGTGTGGTATGCGCACATACCTGACACCTGCGAATCGCAGCCTTCCTTTTCCCTGTGGCAGGCATTAGCTCAAGTCTGTGCCGCTCCATATACGCCCTCTGCTCAAGTCGGTCGGGAAGTGTAACTGGATGGCGCCTTGGAGTTGCTGCTTGCACCTTACCATATTTTTCCAGCAGCTGCTGGACACAAGTCCTGGCGAACAACCTCAGGGAGAAGGACTTGGGTGGCTTTACCTTCATCTTGTACAGGATGAAGGCGTTCAGCATCGTCATATCTATGAGATGCAGAAAAACTTTCCTGTACCACCTAGTATTCTTCCTGAGGCAGTCGATCTCACCAATCATCATGTCGGACTTGTCCACCAGCCGCATGTTTATATTATAGTCCAACACAGCATCAGGTTTCATCACAAGTTCGCCTGTCCTACGGTCGACCTTCCCACTGTCTCTCATCTCCCCCTTATGTACGGTGGTGAGCATGTGCACGACTCTCTTGTCATGCCACCGTATTGCCAGCATCTTCTCAGACTTGCGTAGGTGCACGTCTCCTCGCTGCGAGTTTCCTGCCTCTGGGAATTTGGGGAAGTTGGCACGATTACTTTTGACAGCGCCGCAGGAGCCAATGCCGTGCTCAGAAAGGTATTTGGCAAGTTTCGGTGCTGTATAGTAGTTGTCTGTATACAGCACATGATTCCCACCAAAATACTTTTCTAGGAGCACTTTCACTACACAGCCTGAGAAGCCAAGGGGGTGTGTTTTATCGAGATCGACAGTGCTGGCTGAATATATGACGAAGTCAAGGATGTACCCCGTCTTACAGTCGCACAGTACAAAGAACTTAATTCCAAAGCGATGGCGTTTGCTTGGAATGTACTGGACAAACCGAAGACGTCCTCTGAACAGAACCAAGGACTCATCAATGACAACCTTCTGAAATGGGTGGAAGAATGACATGAACTTATCCTTCATTCTGTTCAGAATCTCCCGGATCTTCCAGAGTGGGTCGGTTTGGGAAGGTACATCATTATCGGCAAAGTGCAGGTTTCCCATGATGTTCCGGAAGCGATCTCTGGCCATGTACTTGTTGAAGGTCGGTGAGGGTAGTAAGGGGTCCATGGACCAGTATTCTTCCAACTCATGCTTCTTGGAGTGTGGCATAAGAAGCATGAGGGCAAAGAACACATACAGCTCCTGCACTCCCAGCATGGTCCACTGTTGCATCTTGGCTGCACCTGTACCACTAGCAGCACGTTGTGATTCGAACCTGTTAGTCTCATCACATATGTGCTGCATGACTTCGTCATCTAGGAAGGCCAAAAGGTAGTCGACACACTCAGCATTTTCGTCCATAGTGAAGGCAGGCTGAACTCCTGACGAGCTCTCATCGAAAACCAGGTTTTCGGGGACAAAATCTGACCCTTCCGTCCACGTGAAGGCGTCCAGGATTCCCTGGCGTGGCGGTGGAGGGATGGTGGTGGTGGTGGTGGTGGAGGTTGGCTGAGAGGGAGGCTTATCACGGTCAAGGTCACTCGCACTGACCCTAGGTTGCCGTACAGCACTAGCAGCCCTTACCCTACTAGCTACACTACTTCTCACTCTCTTAGATCTACCTCTACCTCTACGGCCGGCCTTCACTGTTGATGCTGGTGGTGACTCCGACGACGAAGACTCCGGAGATAACTCAGCCGACGATGATGACGAGATGAGTAAAGCAGGGCTTGGGGAACGGGGAGGTGAATGATCTCGTGACTCATGGCGGGCTGGGTCACGTGGGGGCATTGTTCTGGGGCTAACACGCCGCCTTTTCACTCCCTTCCCAAATTCTTTTCCTTCCTGCACTAAAGGCTCCTTTCCCTTGGAGCTACACACAGATTCACTGGTAGGAGCACTTGTTGTCGCTGTTTCTGGCGCGATAAGTTCACCCGGCTCATCACATGATTCACCGGAATCGTCAAAATCGCTGTCCATTATTATCATCGACAATTCAGCAAGTTCTCGTGCCACTGCAGAGTCACTGAGGCCTTTCCTGCTTGCCTCAACACTTTTCTTGGGGGTAGAGGTCACGGGGCCCTTTGCAATGGGCGCAGAAGCGGCAGGAATGGCGGGCGCAAGTGCGACATGTTGTCTCTGCAGTGGAGGACAAGGAACTAAATGCCGCGGCTTATCTGAGAAGGGAAGGGTTGACAATGACACTTTAGGCTGACTGCTGCTAACTTACAGGCTAATTTTTTATAGGTAGAAAATCTCGGCAATAAATAAAGAAATAGGTACTTCCAGGTGAATGTAAATGTCAATTAGGATTCTCCTTCCTTTCTGATATATATTTTTATTACAGACATCGATTACAAGGCATAAATCAAAGGGGAAATTACCGTGGTAATGTAGCGAATGAATGCACGTGAGGTTTTGTCAGGTGATAATTGGGCAATTTCAGGAGTATAACACTATCACTTACCTGTTTTTTTTTTTGGTATATATTATTGGGTAAAAATATTGGGCATAGGGCTTATTTCAATGGATGAAATCTGTGGAAAAAGAAGAGGGAAATTTCCGTAGCGCAGCGGACGTGAGAGGTGAGAGGAGAGGGTAATGGAGGGCAAGTAGGGAGGGGAGTCAAGAAGGGGTAAATTATCTGAGAAGGGAAGGGTTGACAATGACACTTTAGGCTTACTGCTGCTAACTTACATGCTAATTTTTTATAGGTAGAAAATCTCGGCAATAAATATAGAAATAGGTAGTTCCAGGTGACTGTAAATGTCAATTAGGATTCTCCCTTCCTTTCTGATATATATTTTTATTACAGACATCGATTACAAGGCATAAATCAAAGGGGAAATTACCGTGGTAATGTAGCGAATGAATGCACGTGAGGTGTTGTCAGGTGATAATTAGGCAATTTCTGGAGTATAACACTATCACTTACCTGTTTTTTTTTGGTATATATTATTGGGTAAAAATATAGGGCATAGGCCTTATTTCAATGGATGAAATCTGTGGAAAGAGAAGGGGGAAATTTCCGTAGCGCAGCGCGGCGTGGGAGGTGAGAGGAGAGGGTAATGGAGGGCAGGTAGGGAGGGGAGTCAGGAAGGGGTTAAAATAGCTAAAATGTCAACAATGGATGGGAGTACAGATGAGATTTGGAGTGCTGACTAGTGTTGGACATTGGCAGTACTGATATATGATACAAGCCACCACTTGAGAGCCCGGGATAATTCAAAATAACACAGAATCACAAAAGTGACGCCCCACGGTATGATCCATTGTAGCCGAGCGTCACAAAAGTGACGCCCCGCGGTTAAGGGGTTAATACGCAGATGACTCAACACTACATAGTTCATTCACATTCAGACACCCATTTACAAAGTCTAATAGTTCTACCTCTCAACTCAGTACAGCCATCTCCATAAATCAAGACCTATCTACGATCAGTGAATGGGGACAAAACAACCTTGTCTCTATTAATGCTAGTAAAACTAAATATATACAATTTACTTTTTAGACAGATATTGCCAGATTCGTACATTACCTTCAGTGCCACTAATATTCCCATCTCCAAAAGTATTGAAATTCTAGGCATCTCAATTAACAATGCCCTCAGCTGGACCTCTCATGTTAGATCACTAGCTAAAACCGTCTAAAAAAAACTTGGATTATTGTACAGAGTCCGTAACTTCATTGCTGATGAGCAATTAGCTATAATTTATGAGTCATTTGCGCTCTCAGCTTGAATATTGTTCACCCTTGTGGAATGGATGTGGAGAGGTTGTATTAAAACAACTAGATTAAATTCAGAACAAAGCTGTTAGAATTGTTAACAACCCTGCCATTACAAATAAATTACCTCCTCTGCAAGTAAGAAGGATGTTACCTCCCTTGCATTACTTTACAGATATTTTTATGGCAAATGCTCAGACGAAGTTGCGTCCATGGTGCCACCTCTCCATGCCTTTCCTCGTGCTACTTGGGCATCTGGTAGCGCTCATGACTGGAATGTCACTCAGCCATATTGCAGAATTTCTGCCTATCAGAATTCTTTCATTCCCCAAACTGCATCTCCCTGTAACTTGCTTCCTCAGGGTTGTTTCCCTCCAAATTTCAACCCACAGCTGTTCAAGTCTAATCGTTACAGATATTTAATGAACATAGGACACCAGTAATCTGGTGTATGGATTATTTTTTTTTATTCATTTGTTTTTCCTTCTTCCGTTCTCTTATTAATATATATATTGTTACGGAACAGAGAAAGATGATGTACACTTTAAGTGAGAATACTAAAAATCACTACTGTCCCGTAAAGTTCCAGGTTCAAAACAAAAGAGTTAGGTAAAATTACAATTTAAAGTTTAATGCTCAAACTAACAACAAAACATTCAGGACTCATAAGGATAATGTAATGGCAAAAAACAGGTTAAATATATGGTTAACTGCAATAGCCTCTATTAACACGAAATTAGCAAGAGTAAATTTACCTAAGTCAGCCCTGATAAAATGAAAATACACTGGGTAATGCTCAGTTAATGCAAGATAAATTATTACAGATACAAAATAATATTAAAAATAATATTAAAACTGGCTGATAAAATGAATCCTACATAAATTACAAAAAAAACTCACTAGGCCTACAAATCAACACCTTATGCTATACAGTACAAGGAAAAAATGCAATAACAGTTATACTCAAATTACACAGCTGCTAGATGGTTGGAGACTTCCGGAGCACTCCCAATAATAATAACGGTACAGGGGAGGACAGAGATGTGAACAAAATGAGGAGTAAATCTAAGTGGCAATTAATGTAGAGACTGAGCTCATTATATAGGGGCCAGCAGAGCTTGATACAACTTGTAAGAAGGACGCGCAAATGAAGCCATGGGGGACAAAGAGTTGACAATCCCGCACTGAACAACAGAAAGGACGACTTACTCAACTATAACGGTAGAAGGGGGGGAATGAGGCAGAACACGCTCGTGATCAAACAGGCAGCACACTGTACGTTAGAATTACACAAAGGATGATGAAATCATAGGCTATGTAACACCTCCCCACAAAGAAAAAGAAATTTACAAAGGAAATTTCTTATTACTCTAAAACAATCTGTCTAAAGTCTAGATAAGCAATCTGCAATAACATTTTCTTTCCCCTTGACATGTTGTATGTCTAATGAATACTCCTGAAGAAGTAAACTCCATCTTGTCAATCTCTGATTTTTATCTTTAAACTTACTAAGGAATTTCAGTGGGTTATAATCGGTATAAATGACTATGGGGTCAAAACCAGAACACAAATAAAATGAAAAATGCTGTAAACCCAAAATCAAGGCCAAAAGCTCTTTCTAAATAGTTGAGTAGTTCTTTTGAGGTGGAGTGAACTTCTTACTGTAATAAGATACAGGGTGTTCAATACCCTGATCATCCTCTTGCAGCAAAACAGCCCCAGCTCCTGTATCACTTGCATCAACAGCCATCTTAAAAGGCTTAGCAAAATTTGGAGTAGCGAGCACTGGCTGACTTAATAGGATAGCTTTAAGTTTGTTGAAAGAGGATTCACAGTTATCGGTCCATGCAAATTCAACTCCCTTTTTCAGTAGGTCTGTAAGTGGTGATACAAGAATTGAAAAGTTAAGAACAAATCTCCTGTAATAACCTACCATTCCCAAAAATCTTTGTAGCTCTTTCCTACTTTTAGGTCTGGGAAGATCACTTATAACCTGAACCTTAGCTCCTGGCGGTGCAACATGTCCATCACCAATTACGTACCCAAGGTACTGAACTTTAGCTTGACCAAACTCACACATTGATAAATTAGCTACAAGATTAGCCTGAACTAAACGCTCAAGAAATTTATTGACATGGCATAGGTGATCTTTCCAGTTGTCACTGAAGATTAATACATCATCAATATAAACAACACACCCTGCCAAACCCTCTGTTACAACATTCATGAGCTTCTGAAATGTGGCTGGTGCATTCTTCATACCATATGGCATTACAGAACATGCAAAAGTCTTTCCTAGTGTTACAAAACATGAGATCTCCCTAGCACATTCAGTCATAGGTACTTGCCAGTATCCCTTTAACAAATCAAACTTACTTATGTACCTAGCCTTTCCGATCTTGTCTATGCAATCTTCCACGCGAGGGAGAGGGTAAGTGTCCGTTTTGGTTATCTGATTAACACGTCTGTAGTCGATGCAAAACCGCTGTGACCCACCTGGCTTAGGGACTAGAGTGACAGGAGAACTCCACTCGCTCTGACAGGGCTCAATCATCTTGTGGTCCAACAGGTAGCCAAGCTCCTTCTGGATGAGAGGAACTTTCACTGGGTTCATACGGTAAGGAGGCAATTTAATTGGCTTTGCGTCTCCAACATCGACATCATGCATCAACACAGTGGTTCTTCCTGAAGTGGCACGGAACACTTGCGGGTACTCCTGCAGTAATGCCGAAAACTCTTGCCTTTCCTCGGGAGGTAGATGAGAAAGCTTAGTCTGGAGATCATTCATGATATCAGGATTCTTCCCCAAACTATCACTCAGGCTCATACTGCATGGGAGAGCTTCACTTGCAGACTCGGGTGGAACAGCTACAGTGCAGACTGGATTATTTTCGTCCCGCCTGTGATATAACTTTAGCATGTTGATGTGACATAGTTGCTTGTTCTTTCTACGATTTGGTGTGGCGATGACATAGTTGACATCACTGAGTTTCTTCTCCACGAAATAAGGACCACTAAACTTGGCTTGAAGAGGTTGCCCATGAACCGGTAGCAGAATCAAAACCTGACCTCCTGGCTGAAAGTGGCGTAACCTGAACTTCTTATCATACCAAGCCTTCATCTTCTCCTGAGCAGCTCCTAAATTCTCTTTCGCCAGCTGTAAAGCAGTGGACAGCCGTTCTTTGAACTTCATCACATACTCCAGCAGGTTGACGTCATCTTCCTCCGACAGCCAGCATTCCTTGAGTAGCTTAAGGGGTCCTCTTACTTCATGGCCAAACAGTAGTTCACAAGGTGAGAAGCCCAGTGATTCATTTGGAGATTCTCTTGCAGCAAACACAACGAATGGAAGACCTTTATCCCAGTCTTTCTGATGTTCCAAACAGTATTTCTTGAGCATCGATTTGAGTGTTTGATGATATCTCTCCAACGCTCCTTGAGTCTGGGGATGGTAAGCTGAAGACGTGATCTGGGTGATGCCCAACTCTTTCAGAGACTGCTTGAAAACATTTGACATGAAATTTCTTCCCCGGTCTGACTGTACCTCCTTGGGCAGACCAAACTTTGTGAAGAACCCCAGCATTTCCATAACCACGTTCTTTGCTGAGATATTTCTAAGTGGAATGGCTTCAGGATAATGAGTAGCCATATCATTCAGGGTCAACACATAAGAAAATCCTGAAGAAGTCTTAGGAAGAGGGCCCACAATATCCACCAACACACGGGTGAAAGGCGCCTCAAAAGGAGGAATGGGAACTAGAGGTGCAACCTTTTCGGTCTGATTACACTTCCCTACAACATGACAGGTGTGACAAGACTTACAATACCAGGAAACATCCCTGAAGATACCTGGCCAGTAGAAGTGTTTCAAAATGCGTGCCACAGTCTTCCTCATTCCAAGGTGTCCTGCCAAACTGGAATCATGAGCCACTCTAATGATATCCTTCCTACAAACACGAGGGATGAAAACTTGATGTACAACCTCCCATTCACAGTCGGCTGATGCTGTTGTGGGTCTCCACTTCCTCATAAGTACTCCCGACTTTACATAATAACAAGTAGAAGCACCGGCTGACTCTTCTTCACTGTAAGCAGAGTTAGCTAGACCTTTCAACTCAGGGTCAGCAACCTGCAACTCAACCAACTCTTGACAAGACAAATTATCAACACTACGGGGTACTGCCTCATCTGGTGAGTGGTCCAAATTAGCAAGAAAAGTGTTAGCTAGGATAACATCATCATCATCATTATCCTCTAAATCACCAGTAACTTTAGACATAGCCCTAGTGACAGCACATGCAGGGAACACATCAGGGACATCACAATCCTGGGTCGCAGCCACTGGCTCACTAGACAACTGAGGAGCTGGACACACTTGACTTCCACCAATATCATTTCCAAGTAAGAAAGTTACACCTGACATTGGGAGTGTCTCAACCAACCCAACCATAACGGAACCATTAACAAAACCAGACTCTAAATTCACTCTGCACAGAGGGACAGAGAAGTAATTATTCCCTACACCTTGTAAGATTACAGTTTCATCAGAGGAATTAACATTAGAGCCTAGAACACTGGTCAGCATAAGGGATTGGCAAGCACCTGTATCACGATATATTTTATCAGATTTCCTGTCATTACTGTCCAGAGGACTGACAAAACCATCAGACAGGAAATTAGCACATGAACTCTTGAGAGTGTCACCCACGTTACTGCTCAAAAGAGGAGCTCCATCATGAGAATTTAAGTTGCCCCTCAAAGCAGGTTCAGTTAACTCAGTTAAAGAATTCTGGGAACTCTCAAGAGTGGACACTTGACCAATTGACTGAATATTTAAAGACTCCTTTTTGTTCACATCACGCTGTCTCCTGAAACATTTCTCCGTAGTATGACCAAGCTTACTACAATAAGTACATTTACTTTTCTGAAATCTAGAGGTGGAGCTGGTATTTACTTCCTGAGAAACATCATCTTTATTCTCTTTCCTGTTACCTGTACTCTGAGTAGAGGCAACGTACTTACTCTCAGCTTTCCCTTTTCCTCTAGAATATCTCTTGTGAGTGAGAACATATTCATCAGCTAAAACTGCAGCATCAGACAAATTATCTATTCTTCTCTCATCAAGATATAGGCTTACATCTTTATAAATACACCTCTTGAAGTCCTCCAGCAAAATCATCTGCTTAAATTTACCCAAATCAGAATCCACATTCTTAGAATTTAACCACTGCTCTAACAGATCTTCTTTGATTTTTGCATACTCAACATGGGATTGCTTATCTTGCTTGTAAGTTGTCCTAAATTTTACTCTATAGGCTTCAGGAACAAGCTCATAGGCCTTAAGAATCAAGCTCTTAACTACATCATAATTATCAGATTGATCCTGAGGCAAAGATGCATAAGTTACTTGAGCTTTACCGGTGAGAACAGTTTGAAGGAGTACTGGCCAATACATTTTGGGCCAATTAAAACCTGTAGCTACCCTCTCAAACAACTGAAAATACTTTGTTAAATCAGATTCATTAAAAGGAGGGACAAGTTTAATATTTTTAGCCACATCAAAATCATCAGAGCTAGATGATCCAGTTCCACCTTGTTTCATGCGATACTCATGGTCTGCCTGAATCCTGGCAAGTTCAACTTGTGCGTGTATCTGTGCCTCCTGAATACGAGCCTCCGCCTCCTTAGCACGAGACTTCTGCAGGGCTAGCTGTAACTTAGCTAATTCAATCTGCGTTTTCTCATTTGGAGGAGTTACATTAAACAAGCTTTCATTAATCATGTTAACAATTTGATCTTTAGAATGATGAGAGCGAACAGCAATTCCCAATTGTTGAGCAACAAGCTTAAGTTCATTCTTTGTTCTGTTTTCTACATCACACACTGTTTGCACATTTGACAAAAAATCTTTGGCTTCATCAAGTGTAGAAATAGTAGACATCATGAATAAATCACAGTCACAAAATATCAAACAATATCCTTATGATAATATCCTGAATATCCTGATAAGAGGTAGCCAAATTTATGTTACGGAACAGAGAAAGATGATGTACACTTTAAGTGAGAATACTAAAAATCACTACTGTCCCGTAAAGTTCCAGGTTCAAAACAAAAGAGTTAGGTAAAATTACAAGTTAAAGTTTAATGCTCAAACTAACAACAAAACATTCAGAACTCATAAGGATAATGTAATGGCAAAAAACAGGTTAAATATATGGTTAACTGCAATAGCCTCTATTAACACGAAATTAGCAAGAGTAAATTTACCTAAGTCAGCCCTGATAAAATGAAAATACACTGGGTAATGCTCAGTTAATGCAAGATAAATTATTACAGATACAAAATAATATTAAAACTGGCTGACAAAATGAATCCTACATAAATTACAAAAAAACCTCACTAGGCCTACAAATCAACACCTTATGCTATACAGTACAAGGAAAAATGCAATAACAGTTATACTCAAATTACACAGCTGCTAGATGGTTGGAGACTTCCGGAGCACTCCCAATAATAATAACGGTACAAGGGAGGACAGAGATGTGAACAAAATGAGGAGTAGATCTAAGTGGCAATTAATGTAGAGACTGAGCTCATTATATAGGGGCCAGCAGAGCTTGATACAACTTGTAAGAAGGACGCGCAAATGAAGCCATGGGGACAAAGAGTTGACAATCCCGCACTGAAAACAGAAAGGACGACTTACTCTACTATAACGGTAGAAGGGGGGGACTGAGGCAGAACACGCTCGTGATCAAACAGGCAGCACACTGTACGTTAGAATTACACAAAGGATGATGAAATCATAGGCTATGTAACAATATATATATATATATATATATATATATATATATATATATATAATGTATATATATATTTATCATCATGAGCGATTGCAAGTCCACTGCTGAACAAAGGCGTCCCCCAACTTTCTTAGAGATTTCCTTGATTGAACGAAACTTTGCCACGTTTTCCATGCAAACTTCTCTATCTCATCCCTCCATCTCCTGTCTGCCCTTTTTCTGTTGCACCTTCAATCTCTAATTCAGTCAGTCATCCTCCTCCGACATCGGTTATCCCTTATTCTTGCTACATGACCTTGTATTCTATAATTTATATAATGCTTTTAACTGTAGTCTGCTTTCTCACCCAAGTTGATCTTTTCTTGTCTCTTAAAGATGTTCCCAACACTGACCTCTCCATTGTCCTTTGATCATTAATGAGTTGATTTTCCATTGATTTTGTCAGTTTCCAGGTCTCACAACCGTACCTCATAGCTGGGATTTTACATTCGTTATTTACTTTTCGTTTCATACATACCGGCAAGATAATTTTCATGATGTCTCTATGTTTACCGAAAGCTTCCCATTCAGTTGTAATGCGTTATTTTTTTAATTATTATTATCATCGTTAGTTTTAGTATTTGCCTCTGGAAATTATACTCCTTCATTTCGTCAAGAGATCTTTTGCTAATTCTGATGACGTTCTTTGGAGTATTTGGATTTAACATCCGATTCATCGTTAGCCCTACTCTGAGACTTTCACAAGTGTACAGACACACTGTATACTGTATACCGTCATATACTCCGCTATTTGATCCCCCTTTATGCGATACCTGCCTTTGCAAAAAAGAAAAAAAAAAAAAAAAACACCCTTCCCCGGCTATGGATGGTCAGTCCACAGTTATCCGATGTGAAAAATAAAAATTTTTACCCTCAAGTATAAAGACAGAGATTAAAAAAAAAAAAAATACACCCAAGTAAAGTTTGGTCTCAGATTTGAAGACCTAGATTTTACGCACCCGAAAATGTATATTTCACGCTCATATTCTACAGGTTACCATGCTGACGTCTCTCAAATAAAAAAAAAAAAGTCACCCCAATCACCCAATCCCCGCCCAATCAGGAGGGATTCTCGTCCGGACTTCCAAAAGGAAGTGAAGTGAGACTGAGAGGCATGGGGCTTGGTGACAGCTATGCTCGCCCATTTCATTCCTGTATTTATTCTCTCTCTCTCTCTCTCTCTCTCTCTCCAGAGAAGGAGGGGGAAGGGAGGGAGGGAATATAGAAGGAGAGGGAGTGGAGGGTCCGCACATGCTATATCACTTCGTTTGTTTACGGTATTCCAGGAGGTGCTGCTTATCTTCTCTCTCTCTCTCTCTCTCTCTCTCTCTCCGGAGAGGGAGGGGGAGGTAGGGAGGGAGCGAATAGAGAAGCAGAGAGAAGAGGGACGGATTCTCTCTCTCTCTCTCTCGGGACTGGTTGAAAGTGTTATTTTATATTATACTGCAAACCGTTGTGAAGGGACAAGTGATTGTGATTTCTTTTTTCTGCGATAAGTGAAGTCATGTGCTAAATGATTTAAAAAGTTAAAGCTATTTGGGGGTTTAGGTGAGTTTTGGACTACTTGAGTGAGTTTTGGACTTTGTTCAGTGAGGAAAGAGGGGGGGATCCTACTACTGCCAGACGTGTCCCTATACTTTCAGTGTTATTACGTCCCTGCTTAACAATACCCTGGCTGGACGATGGGTTTTTCCAAACGGATCTCATCGTTATGGAGTGGGAAGTGCTTAGTCATCTATATCTACTGATCTCTCTCTCTCTCTCTCTCTCTCTCTCTCTCTCTCTCTCTCACTCTTTATGTATATATACTGCATATAATCAAAACATATGGTCAGCGCCTACTCGCTCTCTGCTTGCTTTTTCACTTCCTTACCCCATTCTGTTTGTAGTCGGGTTCTCACTGGCTCAACACCAACATTGATTGTAATGTGAAGATAATGGGCATTTATATGTTATGACAATTTGTGATGTCGTAGGTACAACAGTTGGCCTGACCAAGCGATATATAGGCGTTAAGCCGTCTATGGCCATAGGTCCTGAATTTTACGTGAGCCCCTGCCTGATGACGGGGCCATTTTCTGAAGTTTTGAAAATTGATTTTTTTTCCTTGCCATATTGAAGGGGTAGTTCAGACACACCTAACAGTGCAATCCCAGCTTCCTAGACCCATTCTGTTGCTTGCAATGGAGCGCATACATTCCAGAAATATCAGTATCAGCAATGGATATCTGCCACAGCGGTTTAGGCTATTACTGTGGCGCAACATCGCACGTGTTGTTATAATTTTTTTTTACCCCCCAAAACAATGTGAATGGTGCTGAAATGTTGCACATATATTAGATATGATGATGATATCGAATGATTTCAGTACATAATGTTAGGATTGGCTTTAATATATATATATATATATATATATATATATATATATATATATATATATATATATAAATATACACTAATCCCTGTAATTTCTGGACGCTCACTCTCCAGACACCCCATTTACCGGACATTGTGGGCCTGGACCTTCGGAACCCAAAAATAGCCAAAAAAAGATAAAAATCCCAAGAAAATCCAAATTTTTTCCCACCCGTAATTTGAAATTGTCGCTCGGCATCGAACAGCTGTTACACCATGGACCCTTCACCCCTTCCTTCCTTCCCCCTCCCCTGTCAAGGTTGCCATTTGGTATTTTTCATTACCAAATGTGGGCCAATTTGGAAACGAAAAATTCGTTTGGTAATGAATCAGAATAATGCAATACCAAACAGATTTTTCACATGTGTGAGGATACACAGGATGGAGATGGTGGATTGTTTGCTCTCTTTGAATAATCTGCTAGCCTATAGAGCGTGAAAATAATCACCATGCTGTTAATTAAAAGAAGAGTGATTACATGTATTTCCACTTGTATGTATAATTAATGAAGAATAAACACTAGCTTTACGAATTTGGTAAAGAAAAGTTAAATTTGGTAATGAAAATTGAGGAGTTTGGTAATGTGGCCATTGCGATCTGGGAACTCTGTTACCCCATCATCAACAGTCACAGCCTAACTCCTATCAAAAGCAGTTGCTTATCGTAATGGAAGCCACATGTGCTCGTTTTTCGTGAATAAACAATGAATAAACTGCAATACCTCGCCACTAGACCACATGGGAATTTACAGTGTTGTGCAGTGTTAAGAAATTAGAATTTAGAGTGCAAAGGATTAACTGTGGAGTGCAAACTGGCAGTTGAAAGTGGCAGTTGAAACTGGTGTGGTGCAATTAACAATGTGCAGTGTTAAACAATTATAACTCACAATACAAGGAATTACTGTAAGTGCAGGACAACACTGGATTACTGTACGTGCTTCAAGAGCATTTTCACCAATGCCAAAGCCAGAGAAGGCAGCCACAGACGTGCTGTAAGTACCCTGGCTGAGGAACAGCCACTTCTAATTCCTCATTCTTTGGTTCCTTTTCATGTATTTCATGCTTTAGTCCATTATTGGTGTGAATAGGATCTTAAATGTGTTTAAATATGTGCTATGCATGTCTGGTAGGGAGTTATTTAGGTGGTTTTCAAAGTTAGGCTGGGTTAGGGTCCTTAAGTACCAGTCCAGGAGTCAGGGACTTGTTGTAAGTACCCAGAATGTTTAATATCGCATAAACTCACCTCTAAAACCTCATTCTCTGGTTCTTTTGCATTTTTTCCAGTCTATTATGTCCCTTATTGGTGTGATTAGGGTCTTAAATAGGTGTTATGCATGTCCAGTAGGGAGCTGTATAGGTGTTTTTCTGAGTCAGGGTAGGTTAAGGTCCACAAGTACAAGTCCAGGAGACTGGGGCCCAGTTTCCGGATGGGACCACTTTCTGGACATGCTTTTGGCTCTATTACATCAGAAAGTGGAGGGATTACTGTATTTTTTTTTTTTGCATTTTTTTTACATAAAATATATTTATGGTATTTCTGAGTTATTTTGCACGTTAGTGTTGTGAGTATGGTTGGAAGAGGGAGTGAACGGTTTGAATATTCAGTTCTAAATGAGAAAATTGCCGGTCCCCCGAGGGGAGGCTCTCCCGCGGCGGATGAAAGTGGAGGGTCGAGTGAATTAGCACCTGGTCAGCTGCGATTATGAGTAGGTGAGTGGAAGCGCTTTTAGCTGCTCCCACACCACCTGCATGGCTAAAATAGAATTTAATGAAGGTTCAAAACTATGAATAAGTCAAGTTATTAAGAATAGAGAGACAAAGCAGAAATAAATGTGTATACAGACGGGAAAAAACGTGTTTTTCCCATAATAATTCGATGATTTTATTTTCACAATATATAGAATCGTTATGGAGGTTCAAAACTGTGAATAAGTCAAATAATTAGGAATACTGAGACGAAGAAGAAATGCACATGTATACAGATGGGAAAAAACGTATTTTTCCAGTAATAACACGTTTACGTTTCCCTATAATTTTACTTTGTTATATTCGCAATATATGTTCCTGTCTGTGTGTCGTGAGTGTGGGAATGTATGATATTTTCTGCCTGGGTAAGGAAAGAGGGTAAAGTTGTGTATCTGCCTACACTTCACACGGTCACAATATAAGGAAATACATGGAGGCTGACATCAAAAAAATAAATTCAGAGCAGAATAATTACTCACCTGAAGTGCATAATACATTGACAGGAGTGAGTGCAGTCGAACTTTTACCCATCTCTGCCCTCCCCTAGCAGGTCAAAAGTAAATAGAGATAAGTCATTGTCTGGGAAACAGTTGTCGTACAAAAGTTACAAAACATAATCTACTTACTTCGTAGCTCTACACTAAGTACAGTGGAGTCCCTTTTATCCAAAATTCTTTTAACTGTAATATGCCATTAACCGGAAGTTTTACTAAAACATTCTCATTTCCATGAACTGCAAAAATTTGAAATCCATCCGAAAATTCAAACACGGTGGGCTCGTTTCGTGCTACTTGCGTTAGTTTACGGTTGCTCCGCTAGTTAGTAGAGTGAGCATTGGTTGCGCCAGCCTCCTCATTCTGTTTGGATGATGGGGGAGATGATGTGGAAATGACTGAATTAGGAAACAGAAAATATGAAAAAACAATTAGGTTTAAACTTTATTTGTTCTATTTGCTTACATTGAATTATGTAACTGTTTTGGTAAAGGTTTATTTAAGTTTATTTGAGTGAAGATATAATTAAGGTGACAGCTTCTATTACAGTTACAAAAGTGCAGTTACATACATAGTTACTACACTGTACTAAGTGATTTGGTGATGGTTGAGTGGCTTTTGGGATGCTGGTGGTGGTGGTTCACTAGACATCGCCAGAAATGGGTGATAGGTGAGTATAGTACTGTTCCCTTGTATCCTACATATTATTACAGTATCTTTTATCAGAGAAAATCGATTAAACAAAACTTTGAAAGTCCCATGATTTTCTGATAAAAGAGACTCCACTGTAATATCCACTATATACATTGCACTGCCCGTGAAGTGGTAGGAAGTGGTGAGGTGGCGCAAGATGGTGCGCGGTGGTGGTGAGGTGGCGCGAGGTGGTGCAGGGTGGTGGACTGGTGGTGAAGTGGCCCGAGATGGTGCGAGGTGGTGATGAGGTGGTGTAGGGTGAGTTACCCACACTCCAGCCTTCCCTTCCTTCCCTCCTCTCCCTCAGTAAAGAGCCACTTCACCACCATCCGTCTCCTCTTCGGTGGTGGTGGATCTGTACAGCGAGGTGGTGGTGGCTTCTCCTCACTCTCTGAGATGTCGTTGTCGTCCTCCTCGGTAGCAGGAGAGTGATACCACTCATTACCACTCTCGTCATTATTCTCCACCATACTCTCCACCTCCAGGTCAGATTCAATTCAGTCCTCATCACTCTCCCCCCAGTGGGGAAACAGCTCCACCCTGATCTTGGGACTGGTGAGTGGCCTATGGGGCCAGAGAGGGCGGGGCTGGGTGGGGGTAGGGGCACTGAGAGAGGTGGAACTCGGATGACCACTCATCAAGGAAGTGCATGGTGTACTGATGTGTGGGGTGTATGAGAGTGTTGGGTAGGTCAGTCTGAAGACAAAGAGAATGTTCATTCACTTCCCCAAAATTTTTACCATTTTTAATAGGCCGTGCTCAGACGACGCCTGCGTTCATTTATCGTCTTAACATCATTCGATGCTGGCGGCCACGGAGGGGTTAAATATAACATATGTAACAATTGTTAATAAGTAACACTAGTACAATATGTGATGGGCAGGTAGTTATGTCTAAGTTCATCAGGAAGAGATAAAGTACACTTCTCTAGCCCAGGCAACCAAGAATCTCATATATGCTGAAAACTTCTGATCGGGTGCCGGAAAAGTAGACGACACACACACACACACACATACATATGCACACGTGTACCCACACAATTTAGTCGGGAAGTCAGAGAGGGATAAGTCCAAAAATGAGGTTTAGGAGGCAGAGAGAGGGGGAGAGAGAGAGAGAGAGAGAGAGAGAGAGAGAGGCAAAGACTTCGATTGTGGACAGAAGGTAGAAGATAGGATCAGATAGGAGGTTCGCCGTCAAGTTACGTTACGCTGTCAACCACATCTCTATACAACTTTCTACACCAAGCCCTCTTCCTCCCATCGTCTCCAGACATCATCTTCTGCTCCCAAAACCTCGCCCCCACTACATCATGGAGAGTGGTCAAAACCCTAGGTTCTGATCACCTCCCAATCATCATCACTACCAAAACCAGAATCACCCAAGCTGGCCACACACACACATACACTAATTATAAGAGAGCCAACTGGGAGGCCTTTGTAACTGAAACAGAACATCATTTCGAAACACTAAACAGGACACCCATTACAAACATCAACACTGCTGTGCACACTTTCAATACAATCATACAAAACGCAGACGAAAGACACATCCCTAGAGGCAACAGAAAGAGACACAACCCCAACTTCACACCAGAAATCCAAGGCCTCATCAGACAACGGGACACACTGCGACACCCCATACACAAGACACCATACAACAAATACAAGAACTCAACGCTCAGATAAACAATAAAATATCAGAACAGCAAACACTAAACTGGAAAAATTACCTCCAAACACTTGACCACAAAAAAACATCAGCAAACTCTACAAAACTAAACAGCTTCAACACTTTTCAACAGCAACACCACACAATCATACGCTGCCATCACAACAACAGACACCATACCCTCAAACAGACAACAAGCAACCACTCTCATCAATCACCTTTCACAAGTCAGCCATCTAAACCCCCATCCCGAAGACCGACGTATCATCCGACGTAAGAGACAGTTCCCCACAGACCCGAACTACGCACCGTTCACTTACAACCAGATGAAGTACATCATTAATAACCTCAACCATTCATCTGCCTGTGGACCAGACAACATAAGCAACATTCACCTTAAACACCTAGGACCACAAGGCATACAAGCACTCACCAACATATCAAACTACAGCTACTCACACAACATAATACCCAACATCTGAAAGCATGGCAATATCATCACTATCCCTAAACCCAACAAAGACCCCACGTTACCCTCCTCACATCGCCCCATCACACTCCTCTGCACCCCCTCTAAAGTCAATGAATGACTGGTACTACAACTAGTCACACCTCACATTCCCCTAGCCCAGTCACAACATGACTTTAGGCCACTACACTCCACAAACACCCTTCTTACAGACCTTACACAGAGTTTTCGATGGCATGAATTCAGCTAGGACACCACACAGAACACTCCTAGTCACACTAGACATTAGCAAAGCTTTTGATGCCATCCCCCGCCACAACCTCACAAACAAAATACTCAACACAAACATGTACAATAACACAAAAAGATGGCTGGCAAACTACCGGTACTTAGCAGGCAGATGTGCACACGTAACATTTGCCGGTCAGTCTTCTAACATCAGAAACTTCGCAAACGGCGTCCCCCAAGGATCTGTTTTGTCCCCTACACTCTTTAACCTATACATGCACGATGTACCCACACCCCACACACCACAGATACACATAGCTTCATATGCAGATGATATAACACTTACATGTACGCACCAAAATGCAAACATAGCTGCACACATCATTCAGTCTTACCTCAACACACTACACGAATGGTTCACCACAAACAGGCTCAAAATAGCCCCAGCCAAATTTACAGTGACTCGTCTCACAAACTGGACAGCAGAACACAGACACATCCCACACCTCACCATAAACAACACTCCCCTACCACACACCCACACACACACACAAAATCCTTGGTGTAACATACAATACATCAATGTCATTTAAACAACACATCACAACTTTAAAAATAAAATAACACTAAGACTCAATGCTTTGAGGTCACTTGCCCACACAACATTCGGACACAACAAAGAAACCACCACCACAGTATACAAACAATACATACGTTCAGTGATGAATTATGCAAGCCCTGCCTGGGCTTCTAACCTCACCAAAACACACTACAACACTCTACAGACCATACAGAACAAGGCCCTAAAAATAATCACAGGCTGCACAGCTACTACACCCACAGACCACCTACATCAAGAAACCAAAGTCCTCAAAGTCAAGGATCACCTAGACATGAGAGGCACCCAGTTTCTTGCTGCAGCCTCCACAAACCCACAACATCCACTATATTACATGGCAGCACATCCACCCACACCAAGGGACATCAAAACAACACCCAGCACACGATACCATACACAAATACTGTCATATCTTCCTCCTCGCCCACCTCAGACCAGCTTCCAAAAGCATATCCACACTCAGATCACTCACCGCTCCATTCAGTCACTTAAAGACAACACACAGCTGCATACACGGCCTCCTGACATCCACCCTTCTGAATCCTATCGTCCTCGTGAGAACAGGGTCCACCTAGCCAGGCTGAGATGTGGTCACCATCCAGCCCTCTTAAGCTACCAAAAGAGGCTGGATGACTCCGTCCGTGATACCTGTCCAGGATGCAACACAGCACCCCATACTATTAAGCACATTATGGAAGACTGCATTGCACACAATCACCTACGCCAACAACACAACATACACTCTTTGAGAGCTCTGTGGGAAAGCCCGGTCTTGGCCATGGCCCTCCTAAGGGACTCAGGGCTGTTCGGTCAGACTGCCTAGGGAACAACTACTACTACTACTACAACTTACTACAACAAAACTCCAAAACCCAAACAGTGACTGAAACTCTCCCCACTTAAAACAAAACACAGAGAGGGAAAGTGAGATAGAGAGAAACAGAGCTACCTACTTACTCTACTCGATGCCTCATCATTTTACTTGTACCCACCCACGTTCCAGTCCACTGGTGATAGAGGGGCAGCCATTACTCTACAATACACTTACATCTCTCTCCATTGAATCAAACCCCTCGGCTACATCTATCGATATTTGGCAGCTTTCCATGCTGCTTGATGTCTTGCAGCTTCCCTGTTTAATGTCTTAACCCTGAAGTTACACTCAATGACCTCATCCTAGGTCTTTTTAGGTCTACCTCCCACTACCCCACCCCCCAACATTAACACTTCTCGCTCTCTGCACCCAATCCCCCTTCCTCTCCACATGCCCAAACCTTCTCAAGCGACCTCTCCTCATCACAACACCAATATACTCCAGTCCCATCCTACCTCTAAACTCTTCCATTGTAAACCTAGCCCTCCCAGGCTTTGCACTCAAGGATGGACTACACATCCATCTAGTCATTGCCATTTCTGTAAGTTTGAGCATGCGAATAACCGCTTCCTTTACTGTCTAGGTGTCACTACCATACAGCATTACACTCCTAACACATGCCACATACAAAGATCCCTTAGCATGGAGGGAGAGTCCTCTCAGTATCAGGGGAGACAACAGCTCCCTGAACATCTTCCAACCACCCCTCAATCTAGCCACAGAGCTAGCTCAAGTCCCACCTCCAAAGCATAACATGTCTCCCAAATAACAAACCTCTTCCACACACTCAAGAGACTCACCAGCAAGTTCAGTCCTTTCATGCCTGGCAGTATCCACATGCTCTTCCCAACACATTGCACACATGGAAACAGCATTATCTCGCAGTGTGCCTCCAATACCACTACATCTCTTATGCACCCACCTATCACAAACACTACACAAGGTGGAAATGCTTCCCACACCCTTGTGACAAATTGCACATGGCCACTCTCCCTCTTCTTTGATAGTATTGCCCCCAGCCCTAGATACCATCACTTCTGTTTTGCCTGTATTTACTTTTAAGCCCTTGTGTCCCATACCATCTCTCCACTCCCTAAATCTTTCCTCCGCCTTCCTTTCATTCTCTGCAATCAATACCTAATCATCAGCATACAACATCTCCCACGGGAGTCCATTTCTGAAGGCAGGTGAGGGGGCTTCCAGTACCATGATAATAAACAGAAGGCTCAACATTCACGGAAAACTCATCACTCAAATCGCTATTCACCCGTATCTGGGTGTGAACACCCACATACATGGCCATAATGACCCTAACCAGTCACTCCTCGACCCCAAGCTTTCTCATTGCCCACCTCACCACCTCTCTAGGGACTCTGTCAAAGGCCTTCTGCAAATCAAAAACAAAGTACAGTTCGCTTTTCTTTCCTATATTTTTTTTGCCTGACGCTGACAAACACTGAATATGGCACATGGTCCCCTTTTCTGGCATAAACCCAAACCGCATCTTATCAGTATTCATTTTTCTCTAATCATACCTTCTAGACCTCTATCCATTACCTTCATTATTTGGTCCAAAAGCTTAATGCCTCCATAATTTCCTCTTTCCAGGGCATCACCCTTCCCCTTGTACACATTTACAATTACATTCCTCAGCCAATCATCCGGGACAATACACTCATGTATAATCGTATTTATCAGATCAGTCACTAACCTCACTCCTATATCTCCTGAGGCATTCAACATTTCAGCTGTCATCCCAGACACACCTGCTGCCTTCCCCACCTGTGTCCTGCCTATTGCCTCCTTCACAGTAGCAGCGTGAATCAAAGGCCAAGGGCCAAACACTGGATCTGCTGGCTCCAAACCTTCCCTGTCCCAGTCAAACTCCTCATTCAACAACTGTGTGTAATGCTCTCTCCATATATCTTTATTATCCCCACTGTTCACCACAACCCTTCATCATTCTTCACACACTGCTCACCGATGAAATCCCTATTTTCCCTCTTCGTCTGCTTTGCTACCTTAAATATCATGTTCTTCCCTTCCACACGATTGAGGTTATCAAGTATAAGTCTCTGTGACTCAGACTTCGCCCTGTAAACCTCTTTTCTAGTCCTATACTTGGCAGCCAAGTATTCCTCTTTGTTACCACGTTTCTTACATTCTCGGAAATGCCTTCTTTTCTCCTTAGCTGCAGCTTATACACCCTCATCCCACCAAGAAGTCACTTTATGTCTTGGGGGGCCTCTTGTTCATCCACAAACTGAATCAGTAACTCTCACGAGGTTGGTCTTGAGGGCTCTGTACTGTTCATTAACACTTCTGTCCACGTCCCCCTGTTCAGCCACCTCTCTCATCTCGTTGTAGAAGGCATCCCTTACCACTTTGGTTTTTCAACTTCCATATTTTCCTGTTACGTGCATAGGTCCTCTTTTTCATCACCTGCTTCTTAATCACCACATCACAAATCAATAACTTGTGTTGTTGCACACATTCCTCGCTCCATAATACTTCAACATCCCTCACTAATTTCCTATCAGCCCTCCTGACCAGGAAATATTCTTTTTTTTTTTTTAATGCGAGGAAGAAGGAACCAAAGGCCATGAGCCCGCAGTAACAGTTCCCTCCAAGAAAAAAACAAAATACATCAGAGAGCCAAATTCAAGATCCGATCATTTTGAGATGCCTGGACACACTGTGTTTGAAAGACTGGAGATCATAGGCAGCAGGAAATACAGACAGAGGGAGACAGTTCCAGAGCTGACCTGTTGCATAAATGAAAGACTGGAAGTAACGGTTAACTCTTGCATTAGAGAATTGGACAGAAAAGGGATGAGAGTTTGCTGCCAGACGGGTGCTACGCGCCCGTCGTAGAGGTGGAGGAATGAAAGCAGACAGTTCAGAGGAGCAGTGACCATTAAAGTAGCGATAGAAAAGACATAAAGATGCAACAGTGCGGCGAAGAGACAGAGGTTGAAGGGAGTCAGTAAGAGGAGGAGAGTTAATGAGACGAAAAGCCTTTGACTCCCTATTGAGAAGGGCTGTATGTGGGGAGCCTCCCCACACATGAGAGTTGTACTCCACACAGGGGTGGCTAAAACCCCTGTATAGAGTCAACAATTGTGCAGGGGTAAAGAAAGAGCAGAGTCGGCTTAGCACACCCAATCTCTTGGAAGCAGATTTTACAAGAGATGTAATATGATCTTTCCAAGATAAGTCCCGAGTAAATGAAACCCCAAGCATGTTCAAGGATGATGCAGGATTAAGCTGAATATTATTAAACATTAATGGGTATACCTGTGGAAGATTTTGTCGGGTTAATAGGTGTAAGAACTGAGTCTTAGATGCATTAAAAACAACCATATTATTTTTACCCCAGTCAGAGATACGAGCCAAGTCAGACATTAGGTGTGCCATAGCCTCATCCCTTGTTTGTTGAAGCAACTGTTGAGGTAGGCGTTGCGGGAACCGAATGGAAAGGTGAAGGGTGGAGTCATCAGCGTATGAGTGGATACGGTTATATGTACAGCTTAGAAGATCATTGATGAATAAAAGGAAGAGAGTTGGTGATAGGACAGAGCCCTGAGGAACACCACTGTTGATAGATCTAGGAGAAGAACGATGGCCGTCTACAACAGCGGCTATAGAACGACCAGAAAGGAAGCTAGCAATGAAGGCACAGATAGAAGGATAGAAACCGTAGGAGGGCAGTTTGGAAATTAAAGATTTATGCCAGATTCGATCAAAAGCCTTTGAGATGTCAAGTGCAATGGCAAAGCTTTCGCCAAAGTCCCGAAAGGAGGATGACCAGGAGTCTGAAAGGTAGGTGAGAAGATCGCCAGTGGAGCGTTCCTGACGGAACCCATACTGACGATCGGAAAGAAGGTTGTGATAGGAAAGATGCCTTAAAATTTTTCTATTGAGAATTGACTCGAAAACTTTTGAAATACAGGACGTTAAAGCAATTGGACGATAGCTGGAGGGTTGGGAGTGGTCACCCTTCTTTGGGACTGGCTGAATGAGAGCAAACTTCCAGCAAGAAGGAAAGGTACAAGTTGACAGACAAAGGCGAAAGAGTTTGCCTAGGCAGGGTGTAAGCACAGAAGCACAGTTCTTGAGAACAACAGGAGGGACCCCATCAGGCCCATATGCCTTGTTAGTACTGAGGCCAGTGATGGCAGAAAATACATCAACTGAAGAAATTTTAATGTCAGCCACGAGGAAGTCAGAGGGGGGAAGTGATGGAGGAACAGCACCGGAATCGTCTAAGGTGGAATTGGAGGAGAAAGTCTGTGCGAAGAGATCTGCTCTATCAGTAATAGAAATAGCTACAGAACCATCAGAGTAGAAAAGAGGAGGGAAGGATGATGAGGTAAAGTTGTTAGAAAGATTTTTGGCAAGGTGCCAGAAGGAGCGGGAAGAATTCGAGTTGGAGAGTTGAGAGCATTTAGTATGAATGAAATTATTTTAAGTAGAGCGAAGAACAGACTTAGCACGATTCCAGGCAGAAACGTAAAGATGATGTTATTCCGGGGTGGGTTGGCTCCGGTACCTTTTGTAGGCCCTCTCCTTGTTGCGGACAGCATTAGAACAAGCGTGATTAAACCAAGGCTTTCTTGCATTAGTCAAAGGATATGAGAAAGGAATGTATGCTTCCATGCCCGAGAGAATAACCTCCGTAATGCGCAAGGCACACTCAGATGACTCCCAGCCATGGAAGCAATAATCATTCCAGGGAAAATCAAAGAAGTACTGCCTGAGGGCCTCCCAATCCGTGGCTCCAAAATGCCACAGACGACGTTTCCCTGGAGGGTCCACAGGCCGTACTGGAGTGATAGGACAGGTTAAGGTAATACGGTTGTGATCGGAGGAGCCCAACGGAGAGAAAAGATTAACAGAGTAAGCAGAAGGATTAGTTGTGAGGAAGAGGTCAAGTATGTTGGAGCTCTCTCCAAGGCGGTCAAGGATATGGGTAGGGTGCTGTACCAGCTGCTCTAGGTCATTAAGGATAGAAAAGATGTAGGCTTGTTCACCAGGTGGATCCGTGAAAGGAGAGGAGAGCCAAAGGTGGTGGTGAACATTGAAATCTCCTAGAATGGAGATTTCAGAGAAAGGAGAAATGGATAGAATGTGTTCCATCGTAGAAGTAAGATAGTCGAAGAATTTTTGATAGTAGAATTAAGGGATAAGTAAACAGCACAGATATATTTAGTCAGAGAATGACACAAAAGCCGAAGCCAGAGTGTAGAGAATTCAGAAGAATCGAGTTCAGGAACACGAGAGCAAGATAATTCGTTGCATATATATACACAACAGCCACCTTTGGCTTTGAAATGAGTATAGAGAAAGTAGGAGGATACAGAAAAGGGTTTGCTGTCAGTTGCCTCAGAAAGCTGAGTCTCCATTAGAAAAAGAAGGTGAGGTTTAGAGGAGGAGAGGTGGTGCTCAACAGAGCGAAAGTTAGAGGAAAGGCCGCGAATGTTGCAGAAATGAAGAAGAAGAGAGTCAGACAGTGGTTCCGGGCACCTCGAGTCGTCATTGGGAGATGGGCGGATGGTGGGGGCATTAATGGTCCCCCCCCCCTGGGGACTCCGAGGCTGTGTGTTGCGATGCCATGATTTTTGATTTTTGGAAAAGGAAGTGTAGTGTGTACTGTGCATGTAGTTTGGTGTAGATAGTTAGAGAAATTTGTACTGGAGAGCATGCTGGCCTACTCTCTGTGTAACTGAGACACTGAAAAAGTTCAGCAAAGGGGGATGGTCAGGAACTAGTCCTGAGGGCTGATGAAACGGGAGCTCCAGCACTCCCTGTCATCAGCTTTCCATCCACCTCGGGAGTACTGCCCTGCTCGACTGGTGCTACAGTCTACTCCTGTTTCCCCCAGACTCATACATAATCAACTTTCTCTTTTCCTAAAATGTGTGTTGCACACAGTCATGTTCATTGCCTCCTTAAACTCGAGTATCCTTTCCTCTTCCTCATTTCTTGTACCATATGCACATCCCCCATATACTCCTTCATATCCTTGAGCTCCTTCACCTACATGACCATTTAAATCCCTCCCTAACAGAACAATTTCAGCATCCCCCATACCACTTACTACAGGTATTAAGTCATCCTAAAATCTATCCTTTTTTACCTCATCCATGCCTGCCTGTGAAGCATATGCCAATACAATTGCAAACACCATTCCACCGAACAAAATTTTCATTGTTACTATCCTATCACTTACTTTCATAACATTCATGACATATTCCAACCATTTCTCCCTAACCAACACCCCCACACCCCCACACCCATCCATCCTCCCGTGCCAAAACAATTTAATGTAACAATCACTCCCAGCAATCTTTCTGGCTGATGCACCTGTATACCTGACTTCTTGCACACATCCAAATCCACTCACCTCCTACTCGTTACCTCAACCACTTCCACTGCTCTGCCCCTCAAACTTCCCACATTCTGTGAAGCCACTCAGATCCCCCTGGGTGATTTAATGTCCTCATGCGTGCTTTGAACATTCTTAAACTTGGTCATAGCGCTATGTAACACAATTTTGGTTCCTGGGTAGTGAGTGTTATTTTCTGATAGCTTCTATCTCAGAACCATGCAAAATGGCTATTACTCTCGTCAGACTTCGCTTTTGTGGCTAGGAGAGTGATTTTTATGCCTTCTATCTATCTATCTATTGCCAGACGCCTCAATCCCATTTGGGGTGGTCACAAACAAATCGCCTCCACGTCGCCCTGTTTCACTGCCCTGCTTCCAACTCACACCTCCCTCTCTCATAAACCTCTCCACCTCATCCCTCCATCTTATCCTCGGCCTCCCCCTTCCTCTTCCCCCCTCCACCTCACTCACATACACTCTCTTCGTCAGTCTTTCACCCTCCATCCTCTCCACATGGCCAAACCACCTCAGTGTGTTCCTCCTAACGCTTCCTATCACATCCACATCCACACCACAACACTCATTTATATCCTCATTCGTGAGCCTGTCTCTCCATGTGACCCCGCAGGCTCCTCTTAAATAACTCATTTCCACTGCTCTCACTCTTGACTTGTGTCCTTCCAACAACGTCCAAGCTTCACTTCCATACGTTAGAGCTGTCATGTAGTAACTTTTTCACTTCCCTGTTTCTTATCACTGCTTTCAAGGAACCAGCAACCTTTCTTCCCTGCTCTACCCTTTCAAGCACTTCACCCTCCAAACCTCCATCCTTACTCATCACACTACTCAAGTACTTAAATGTACTCACATTGTCCATTTCCTCACCATCCAACCTCGCTGTACATTCACTGACTTCACCTCTCTGAAAGACCATCACTTTACTCTTCCCTACATTCACCTTTAGATTCCACCTCTTACACACTCTCCCAAACTCATCCACCAAACATTGCAGCTTTCCATCGTCTTTGCTCAACAACACAGTATCATCTGCAAACAAGAGTACATGGAGTTTCCAAACACTATCCTCTCTCACCAGGGCCACTCCAACATCCACTACCCTACCTTGTACCTCTTTTATTACCCCATCCATGTACAGATTGAACAACCATGGAGACATGACACATCCTTGTTTCAACCCAACCTTCAAAGAGAAAAATTCACTCAGTTCACCATCCACACTCACTGCAGCCTTAGCACCATCATACATGCCTTCAAATGCGTGAAAAATGGATACCTAGGCAGAGCAAGGTGAGTTCTGGCATGAACGAAAAGCTTCACTTCATAAACGATAGGACGTGTATTTTACATGTGTCTGCATGTGCCGATGTCAGCACTGCACGTCATTTTGCTGAGCTCCGTGACTGACTAAGGCAAATTATTCGAACACAAACTGTTTCCAGATGCCCTGTACCTTTTCGGGTGTGAGCGCTGTCAGTTGAAATGAAGTCAGTCTGTGTGGAGCTTAATTGAAAGGCATCTTGATTTTTATTATATATCAAATCTTTATCACATTACGGATGAATTGTGGGTTTTTACAGTAATGGTACTAATTTTGTTGTACATATTAATTCCATATCATTATTTTGTTTTTTTGACCATTGCTAACATGAATGTATCTATTTTTTCAGAGATGGCATCTAGAGGTTGCAAGCATTCTGCTTATGCATTTTGCTATATATGTGGTCAGTTCATTAAAACGAGAAAGAAGAAATATTTTGCTGAAGCATCTGTCAAGATGTGTGAAGCTTATAAGGCATATTTGGCATGCCTGTCAGTGATCAAAACAAGCTGTGGGCACCTCATTTCACTTTCGAGCACTGCAAAAAAAAAACTCTGGAAGGTGAGCTGGATCCATAAAAATTCCATATTATACTGAGACGATCTAATCGTAGAAATATAAAATGGATGGTTTCGTAATTCTTAATGGTGAAACCATTATGTTTTAATACTGTTTTTTATTTTACAGGGTTGTACAGAGGAGAAAAAGGGCCATGCAGTTCGCCATTCCAAGACTATGGTGTGAACCCACAAACCACACAAGTGACTGCTATTTCTGTTTGGTGTATCCTTCTAAACGTCGGGCTGGCAACAATGCCCCTGCAGTCACTTATCCGGATATTCCTTCATCTATAGCCCCAGTGCCTCAATGCACCAAGCTCCCATAGCAACTCCTAACAGCCATCTTCGGAGGGCAATGAACCAGAGTGTGGAACACACCACAGATTCAAACAGCAGATTCACAGAAGCAACTGAGGAAAAACATCCATACTTCCCTAACCAAAAAAATCTCAAAGACTTGATTAGAGATCTTGGTCTCACAAAATCCATCGCTGAGCTCCTGACATCTAGGCTCAAATAATGGAGCCTGTTGGGTGAGGACGTGCAGGTTTCTGGTCAGAGAAAGCGTTACCAATCTCTTTCCAGCTCTTCATCTGTCAGGATGGACTGTGTTCCCGTTATGATGTAACCGTTCTGCTCGAGGCGATCGGAATCACATATAACCTTAGTGAGTGACAACTTTTCATGGACAGTTCATCGAGGAGCCTAAAAGCTGTGCTCCTCCACAATGGGAACAAGTACCCATCTATTCCCCTGGCTCACTCTGTGCATCTCAAGGAGAATTATGCAAGTGTGAAGACGTTGCTGAAGGCCTTGAAGTACATTGAGTACAGTTGGGTCATTGGAGACTTCAAAATGGTGGCATTCCTAACGGGTCTCCAAGGCGGCTGGACCAAGTTTCCCTGCTATATCTGTCTTTGGGACAACAGAGATTCTGTAAGTACATTACCATCGAGTTCAGTGGCCAAAGTGGACCGACTTCTCCGTAGGGAGCAAGAATGTGAAATGGAAGCCACTTGTGGACCTTAGAAAAGTACTAATGCCAACGTTACACATCAAATTTGGGCCTCATGAAACAATTTGTCACTGCTCTGGATAAGCAGTTGGTGGCTTTTCAGTACCTACGAGACTTCTCTCTGTTTTCAGAGGCAAAAATCAAAGCCGGTATTTTCGTTGTTCCACAAGCTAAGATCCTGGAGTGCAAGGACTTTCCCAACAAGCTTTCGAAAGTGCAAAAGTGGCTTGGGACATTCTGAAAGCAATGGTTCATGGTTTTCTTGGAAACCACAAGGATAAGAACCATGTGGAGCTGATTGACAACTTCATAAAGAACTACAGCACCATGGGCTGTAAGATGGCACTCAAGATTCATATGCTTCCTTCTCAGCTTGATGAATTCAAGGACAACATGGGTGCCTACTTGGAGGAGCAAGGACAATGCTTCAATCAAGATATATATATAATGAACATTGAGCACAGATACCACGGACAGTATAAAGAGAGCATGATGGGGGACCACATTTGGGGGCTGGGCCATGAAAGTGATGTATTATACAATCGCAAATCGTGAAAAAATGTTAAAATCCAGACTTTATTTTAGGTCATTCATTATGTATTCAGTATTATTACATGTCACTTTTCATATTTATATATTATCTTCTGGATCCTCAAGAAGGAAAAGGCAAACCGACTAATACTTTCAACAGATAATTATTAAATATAAAAAATCATTCTGTTTACAAAAGCAAAGTTTTAGGATGATGGTATATGTTCGCTATAGGTTTGGAGCAAAAGAAATAAGGAAATAGTACTTATTTCACAGGAAGAGAATTTAATATTTTTTGTTACATAGTGAATCAGTAAATTAAGAAGGGGAGACATGTCATAGATCCCACCCACTGCACAGTCCCAGGCCCAGGCAATGGATCTGGGAACCATAGCACACCAACCTTGACCAGTGGCTGTGGTAGTGGCCTCGGGGCACCCTGCCAGGACAGCTACAGGGGCACCCTTCAAGCACGCCTGGCACTGTAACTGCCTGCCATTATACACCCATTGATAGGACAGCCTCCTGGGGCGTTACTCCTAGGTTCGAGCCCCTCTCTAATGGGTAAAAGCGGCAGCCTGGTAACCGCAATGCCCTGTACCCTCTAGCACAGGTTCAAGCCCTATCTCACTCCGGCCCCACGATCTATGCTGGCGGAGCCCTCGTCACGCCTTCTCTCAAAAGGTCCGCCATTAGGTAGTGGCGGTAAAGTTTTCTGGCCACAAGCCAATGTTGTTAACCTCTGTGAGGTAGTGGAGTACGTTGTGTGATATGTGAAGTGCGTATGGTGTCGTGTATGAGATCGAGGAAGTGTTTGGGAGAGTATGCTAGTCTACTCTTCATGTTAGTGTTGCACTGACGAGGTCAGAAAAGGGAAATGGTTAGGTAGCTAGTGAAATAGGAGCTCCAGCTCCCCCTATCACTAGCATTCCCATTCTCCTTGAAAGTACCACCCTGATTGGTTGATGTTATGGTGCATCCTCCTACATTTATATAAAAATATAAATACAAATATAAATAAATAAATAAATATAGATAGATAGATAGATTATATATATATATAAATATCATACATTACATATTATATATATATATATATATATATATATATATATATATATATATATATATACTCATCATCATCATCATTCACTCCTCCTTTCCCTAGGGCAGGGTGAGGAGTAGCAATGTCCAGACAGCCCAAATTTGCCCAGTCCAATGGGCCACACTTCCATTCACTCATCATTCTAACCTCTGGAATCTTGGCTCTATCAGATACGCCGAAAACATTCACCACGTTCTGTAGCTTTTTACAAATATGAATCCAATTGAGTCAGTCTGAATGCTGTCACATTAAAAAGGGGTGCCAAATCCTTGATCATGCACTTCGTACAATATTCATCCAGCCAGCTCGATCTCTTGTCAGTTCCCTAGCCTCATCGACTTCCAAATCTCTCTTCCTCACACACTCATCCATCATATCTCTCCACCTTCTCCTTGGCCTACCCCGCCTCCTCCCCTCTTCAGATTTACTAAGATATACCTTTTTCACCACTCTATTCTTATCCATTCTCTCCACATGACCATACTGTCTCAGTACACTCTCTTTGATTCTGGTGTCCTCAGACTTCCTCACTCCACATCTTTCACGAATCACGTTATTTCGTATCCTCTCCATTCTCTGTATTCCACATACATTCCTCAGCAGTCCCATCTCCACTGCTGTTACTCTTGAATTGTCATTTTCATGCCACACCATAGTCTCACATCCATATGTTAATGTTGGCACTAACACTCCATGCACGAATAAACCCCGTGCAGCTGCAACAATCAAGCCTACGTTTCTTACCAAGGCCTTCATTGCACCAGCTACTTTCCTTCCTTGTGTCACTCTACTTTTCTATCCTTTTGCACATTTTCCTCTTTTTCTATCACTATACTCAAGTATTTGAACTCTCTCACCATTTCTAGTCTCTCTTCATTCACTGTAACATCACACTGGGAGTCACCTTCTCTCTCAATAACCATCACTTTACTCTTTTCTGCATTTACTCTCAAGGTACGACGCTTACAGACATCAACAAAACTCTGCACTAGTCTACCAAGCTCTTGTCCAGTATTACATGTACTACTGCATCATCAGCATACAACAAATTCAAGATATTTCATCCATCATCATTCATTACCAATGCCATCCCCCTCCCCATTACTCGTGTTTTTACTTCTCTCATCAACCCATCAATAGATATACTGAACAACCATGGGGACATCACACAACCTTGTCACATGCTCACAACGATCGTGAACCATTCACTTAGATGCCCATTAACTCTTACACAAGCTTCCCTACCATCATAAAACTCTTGACGATACCTAGCAGGTTACCATCTGCACTGTTCATGCTCAAAACTTTCCACAATCCTTCTCTGTCCACTTTGTCGTATGCTTTTTCCATCTCCATGAATGCCAAAAACACCTTATAGTCCTTCTCACAAGACTTCTCCATTATCTGTCTCACTGCACATATTTGACCCACACATCCTCTTGTACTGTCACCTTTGCGATCCAGACTTTTACATGGTCAAAAAGGGGAGAAAACAAGTCACTGTTGATGATCAATGTGTGCTGGAACGGTCAGGAACTCAGATTGATGGAGACTCTCTCCCATTAGCGGCCTCTTCGGTTGCGTTTATTACATTTCAAGTGGCCAAGTTAAGAGTGGTAGCATGCCAAAATGACGGGGCCAGTCTCCAACTAGGCCAACCCAAGCCCAACCTTCGCAGTTTCCCAGAATGCTTCTAAGTTGCACATTAATAAACTATTAGGTAAGCTCTATACCACCTGTTCTCAAGGGTTATACAAACAATAAAGTTTGAATGGGAGGAAATGTGTATTAACAAGACCAAAAAGTAGAAATCTTCCCCA
Organism: Coenobita brevimanus; assembly: GCF_032717465.1. Classification (NCBI taxonomy): domain Eukaryota; kingdom Metazoa; phylum Arthropoda; class Malacostraca; order Decapoda; family Coenobitidae; genus Coenobita; species Coenobita brevimanus. Next base: position 17,870,754 of record NC_137014.1, on the reverse strand, counting down.
GGTACTTGCTTTACAGATTAAACATGAATCAGTTGGCACATTATTCGAAAAATATATCTCTATATGGTCCTAATATCAAATCCACAAAACTTAGCTCCTCTGTCCCGGTCCAATGTGTTTCTTCATAATCGTCCCTCTGAGCACAAATTTCACTGGTCCAGTCCTCTGCCACTCCCGACCACTGGGACCTTGATTCACTGGGACTTCGACCTCCACGTCTGGAATTGGGCTCACTCACTGGTACTTAGACCTCCACACTTGGACCCTCTAGAAGTTAATGCGTATAATGAATAACTATTCTCCACAATGCAAGATCAGGAAGGTCTCATAATAAAGAAACATGAGTTACAACACCCGGCATCTCAAGTAATAACAGAACAACACATGGCACTACAGACACATAGGTCTGCTCAAAATAATACTTATTGTAGGGATAATATGGAAGAAAAAGTACTATAACAAATACAGTAAGCATGAATAACTGTAACTCTAACCATGAAAATCATCACTGCATCAATATCATTGTGCCTCACAAAGTAACTACGTGAACATTAACTCGCAACATAGCCCTAATAAGTACTGAATTGCAAAGTCATTTCAACACAATAATAAATAATTCACAGTCCCCGGGCACCTGATACTTGGCCTACAAAAAAAATCACACATTTATCTGAGGCTCAGACAGAACTAGCTAGCATTCTCGTATTCTAGTTACTAAATAATAATATAAAGTACAGTACACAAATATATAGGAAATACCTCACTATTCTGCTCAAAAATGTAGGGGAGGTGAGCGGGAACACAGGACTCACTTCTCCAAAGACTAATGGCGTCACAGTTACACTTCCTGAGGAATGACAACACTTCGATTCTACCCCGAATCTATTTCGTCACTATTATCACTCGTGGGATATCACTGTTTGTGCTTCAACATATCAGACATGTCATTAATATCAAATTATTTACAGAATTCCTTGGAGGGGGGAGGAGGATGACGACAGTACCGACCATCTGCCATCTATCACGGCCAGTGAGCGAGTGAGACACGCTAAAATTGCGTGGTGCAAAGGGAAGGGGGGGATGACGGTGTACGCTATTTAAGATCTTTATTATTACAGACTCGGGATAGACTCAGTGTGATGTCTTTCCCCATACAATCGATTACTCAAAAAAAATAACATTCTCTAGTTACAATAATTACTCAGCAACCTCTCTCTCTTTATACCCTTACATCGAAAAACCATAAACATTATCGTGCTTTACATCACTTTGTGCACGTGTACATTATGCTGGATTACGTGACCAAAGGCACATGTTCCCATCTTACTCGAGTTTTTATATTATAAAGAGACTTAATACTAGTAAATTGCAGTAGTAAAAAAAAGTGACTTAGCAACTAGGTAACTTAATCTATGTTCTGGTCATGTCCGCATGGAAACAGCCATGCCCAGGCCACACTCTCTCACTTAACCGAACTTTTGGTCATATAAAATGAACTAGATACAACTCATTATCACTTCCAGGCACTACATCCACCCACGGTTAGGGAAGACCAAAAGTTCGGGCGGCTGGACCTGAACTCCTCCGAAATGCCCAGTACCCATACTTAACACACACGGTACGTAAGTTCACCTACTTGACCAGTCTCCCTCAATACTGCTACTGTGGGGTGTTTCACACACTCATTGCTCGTGAGGGGAAACCAATCTGCACGCTTCCAAAACACCAGCCAACGTGTCCTATACTGCGACTGTGGGATATTACATAAGCTCCATGCTCGAGAACAGTCGGCAGCTATCATGTCCACAAAAAAAAAATCCTATACCACGAGTAAATTTTCTCCTGCTACTCACTATATGCAACTGACGACGTATGCCACTCACCAGGCTTATTACTCACAAGGAGAATGTCCTGCTATCAAGAGAAACTTTGTGCTTAGTTAAGAGTAACATGAGCCGCTCCACTGTGTTCTGTCCAGAGAGACCGAACGAAACCTACCTACCTCTCCTAACATGCGAGAGCCCCATAGTTCAACTTCTCCAAGCCCTATAGAGAAACTGGAAACTTCCCCTCTCTCTCTGAGCAATCCTATACTGCAGTTTGGGTATTACATACACTCAGCGCTCGAGGTTCTCAAAGCAAGTAGGAAACCTCCAGGTGGAGACCTTCAGGTAGAACTGCCCCTCACACGTACAGTTCCCAAACTCCGGGGAAAAAAAATTTAAGTCCTAACTGTGAGAGCTCATTTTCCCTAACTAAGCCTAACAATCTAACCTAAAGAAAAAAAAGAATTGAGGTAAGGCAAGAACGACGGTCTATACACCGTGGTGCACTCGATTTGACAAACATGCAGCTTCCACGCCTCATCTCTCCAAAAGCTGGACATACCCTAAACAACTACTCAACCCTATTAATCAACCCAAAATTACAATATCATAGGTACTGGTAGAATATGCAGGTACAGTCCGGAGAGACTTGGAAGGGCACACCTGACTCCATGTCCCCCTCCAGTTAAGGTAAGGACAAGACGTGCTCAGAGGAAAAAAAATGAGTATATACAATATATACACCATACACCCATCATCTACGTGTACTGCAACCTCTCAGGCGGTCTCCGGGATCTTACACTAGGCAGTATCTCTTCCTCTTCCTCACTGGTCAAAAACTTGTGATCCATCATACTCAATAAGGCATCTTTTTCAACATATCTTTTGACCTTTTCAGCTGCCCCACTTAAAATGGTACCATCAAACACATTTTCTAACTCATAGGCTCTACCCTGATCGATAACTCTGACAATCTTATAAGGACACTGCCATTTTCTGTTTAGCTTTGATGCTGTACCAGGCATGCACTCTTTGACATAGATCCAAACTAATTCACCTGCTTCTAGAAAATCATTCCTACGTGCCTCATTTGCCCTGTTAGGGTATCCTGCTGTCATCCGACGTTGTGTTTCCTCGAGCATCTGTTTGACATCTATTTTCTCTATACAGTCTTCATCAGTACGCAACTGCAAATCTTCTACCTCGCGGTTTGGATAACGACCATAAAAAGCAAAGAATGGTGATGTACCTAGGGACGTATGCACTGCTTCGTTCAATGCTTTCTCAGTGTCGCATTGGTGCATGGGCCACGTTTTCGGGTGTTCTTGGCTCAAGATTGGCAGTACTGTCTTTAAGGTCCTATGTGCTCTCTCAATAACTGAATTTCCTCGGGGATGGTAGGGTAGACAGAATCCTTGCTTAATCCCGGCTCTCCTACAAAAATCTCTAAACTCTGCACTGGTGAATTCTCCTTCATTGTCTATCATAACTACCTGCAGCTTACCATACCTACAAATGTCCTTCTTAAATTCTTCAGCTACAGCTTTGGTGGATTTTGTATGATGGGGGTAGATACGTAGGTACCTAGAAAAATGGTCCATCACCATGAGACAATACCTGTGACCACTCCTACTATTATGCAAATCTATGAAATCTATTGCAACTCTCTGACCATTATCATCAACCGGTGGCAATTTCTTAAAATGGTGCTCAATCTTCCCGTGACCCTTGAACTGCTGACATGACTTGCATGATTTAACAAAATGTCGCACATCGGTCAGTAGAGACGGCCAATAGAAAAACTGTCTTGCCTTGGATACCGTCTTGCGTTCTCCTAGATGTGAAAGGTTATGAACAATTGAACAGGCAATAGCAACAAAAGACTTGGGTACCACCAGGCACAACCTCGACTTTCCTATTTCTTCTCTTCGGACATACAGAATCTCCTCGTTCATTTGGAAAGCGTAAATGGGACGATTACCAGACAACTTCCTGGGTAACTGACCTCCTTCTAAATACTGAATTACCTGCCTCCACCTTGGGTCTGCTCTCTGGGCTTCCCGGACCTTGTCTACCATAAGATCTAGCCACCGAAATTCTGCATTAGATTGTAAAGTCTCCTCGATTGCTCCTGCTGGTCTACTCAAAGCATCTGGGACATAATGATTCGCACCCTTTTTATACTTTATCACAAAATCGTAGTCCCTCATCTCCAACAAATAACGCGACATACGTGGGCATTTAGTCTTTTTTTTAAAGATGGTGGTTAATGGTCTATGAGCAGTGATGATGGAAAAGGGTTTGCACCATAAATAGTGGCTGAAAAATATACATGCACTCACTACTGCCATAGCTTCCTTGTCTGTTACTGAGTATCTTTTCTCTGTTGGGGTAAGTTTCTTTGAAAAGTATCCAATAGGTCTCAAATCTTTCTTCCCCTCCAGCTGCATAAGAGCTGCGCCAATGTGCGAGTCGCTAGCATCTGTGTGTAACTCGAACGGTTTAGTTAAATCTGCCTTTACTAGTACTGGAGCTGACACTAACTTTTGTTTAAGAATTAAGAATGCATTCTCACACGCCTCTGACCATTCAAATTTTGCGTCCTTCCTAAGCAAATTAGTGAGAGGACTGGCAATGGCAGCAAAGTCAGGAATGTGTTTGCGATAGAAGTTACACACGCCCACAAAGCATCTCACTTCCTTGGCCTTCGTTGGTCGTGACATCTGTTCGATGGCTTCGAGAGTCTTACTGTCAGGGCGTACTCCTTTCTCCGACACTACATGTTCCAAGAACTTAATTTCTCGCTTTATGAAAGAGCATTTACTAACATTCAGCTTCATTCCAAACTCGGTTAATCTTCCAAAGGTAATCTTCAATCGGTCAAGCATCTGATAGAAAGAGTCTGCCCAAATCACAACATGGTCTAGGTAGTTATGGCACCAACCTTCTCTATCTAAAGGGGCTAACACTGGCTGCATTTTCCTTGTGAAAATTGCTGGACTCACAGACAATCCAAAAGGTAAGCACTATAAATGTTATTCTACTTTTTCTTTCTATTTGGCATAATTTTCCAATGCACATTATGTACTGTATTTTATTCTTATGGCTATAAAAGTCCTAATGCATCGTGATATATAAATATATCAAACGCGCGCAAGTGAGCACGTGCACACACACACACACACACACACACACACACACACACACACATACTATCTATTTATCTGTCTGAACATAAGAAGATAGGATAACTGAAGTAGGCTGTTTAGCCCATGCTAGGCAGCTCTCTCTCTCTCTCTCTCTCTCTCTCTCTCTCTCTCTGACACACACAAGCACATACACTTAGACACATACACACACAAGCACATACAATTAGACACATACACAGACATACACACACACATAAATAAACACACACACACATACACATACACACACACACACACACACACACACACACACACACAAAGCACCCCCCCCAAAAAAAAAAAAAAAAAGACACACACACACACACACTATCTATCCATCTATCTGAACAAAACATCAGAAGAGAGGATTACTGCAGTAGGCTGTTTGGCACATGCTAGTCAGTTCTCTCTCTCTCTCTCTGTCTTTCTGTCTCTGTCTGTCTGTCTGTCTGTCTCTGTCTGTCTGTCTGTCTGTCTCTCAGTCGCTCTCGTGGGGTCAGTCGCTCTCGTGGGGTCAGTCTGTTCAGACGTGCTAGAGACCTGTGGTAGTGTTGTGCTAGTGTGTTTTAGTGATCTATGTTAGTGTATTGTAGTGATCAGCGATAGTGCTGTGCTAGTAATACGTGAAAGTGTTGTGCTAGTAGTGTTGTGGTGACCCGTAGTGACCCGTGATAGTGCTGTGCTACCTTGTGCGAACTAGTGCGTAATGGCTTCCTCGGCAGAGAGCTGTGTCCCCACCGCAGGTATTGAAAAGGACTACCTTGAATTAAAGGAGGAACTTCTCGAACTGAAGCGGGAGGTACAAATTCTCAGGCAGGAGAAGGCACAAATGAGGGAATTGTTGGAGGAGATGTTGGTGGAGAAAGAGAAAAAGGCTGAAGGTTGGACACTAGTTAACAAGGGTGTAACGAAGTTCACTCTTAAGAAGCAACCGGAAGTTAAGACCACTAATGCCTTCGACGCACTACGGGACGAATGTGAAGGGAAGGCAGAGAGGGAAGTAGAGGAGAAGGAAGGTGAGAGAACTTCCAGTACAGGTAAGTATAATCAGAACAAGAAAGGTAAGAAAAATGTTGTTGTTGTTGGAGACTCCCAGGTGAGATATCTGAACAGGGCCATGTATACTCCACTCACTAAACATGTGTGTCTTCCAGGGGCCAGGGTGGCTAATGTGGTAGAAAAAATTTCAAATATCGTAAAGGAAAGTGGTGACAAACCCACTGTGTGCCTCAGTGTAGGAGGCAATGATATTAGTAGCCGTAAGAGTGAGGTACTGTGGAAAAGGTACAAGTTGATGTTAGAAATGGTTAGGGAGAGGGGAGGAACCCCTGTAGTGCTTGGTGTTTTACCAAGGTGGCGGGTTGGAAGGGAATGGTTGAGCAGGGCAATAGGGTTTAATTGCCGCCTTGAAAGGTATTGCAAAGATAATGCAATACCTTTCATAGACAGCTGGGACCGGTTTTATGGACGGAGTGCCTTGTATAGTTGGGATGGGACTCATCTTAGCAGGCAGGGAGTTACTGTTTTAGCTGGAATGATAGCTAGGGAGTTGGAGGGATTTCTTCGAGATTGAGAAATTGGTGTACAGGAAGATGCAGCAACTACACTCGGAAGTCATTATTACCATGTTTGGATAGATGCATCAATACTTGCAAAATTAAAAACAAAAGTTCAACCAATAGTGTAGATACATCCACTCAGGCACCTCAAATTGAGCAGGCGATGATAGATGATAGAACAAGCGATGATAGAAGGGCGATAAGCGATAGTACAAAAAATTGTTATATTAGTAAAGTAAAGAGTTTCCCAGTTAGTAATAAAATAAATAACAGCAAATGCCAAGGTAGAGGCATAACTACTAGTAATAATCTGAAAGTGTACTACACAAACAGCTGGAGTTTACGTAATAAAATGGATGAACTGAGGGCTTTAATTTGTACAGAGAAAATAGACATTGCCGTTATTAGTGAAACTTGGATGAATACAGACACTCGAGAATTTTTAGCAGAATATCAGATAAAAGGCTACAATATTTTTGTGTCAAACCGTCAGGGAAGAAAGGGGGTAGGGGTAGCTATTTATGTAAAGGATTCATTAAACTGTTACAATATAGCAGACATTAAAGTAAATAGGGACACAGAAAGTGTCTGGGTTGAAATTAGTAACAATAGGGAGAAATTAGTCTTAGGAGCAATTTACAGATCTCCTAAATTAAGTAGAGCTGATAGTAAATACCTTTGGGAGGAAATTAGGAAAGCATCACAGTCCAGCTTAGTAATAATTGTAGGGGACCTTAATCTGCCAAGGATAGATTGGAGAAATCAGACAGGAGATGCAGAGTCAGAGGAATTTCTAGAGGTAGTACAGGATAATTTCCTTTATCAGTATATCAGGGAGCCCACCAGAGGTAATAATATACTAGATTTGGTTTTAGCTAATAAAGAAAATATCATTAGCGATATAGAGGTTGGTGGACGACTTGGTAATAGCGATCATGAAGAAATTAAGTTCAAATTTATTTGGGATGTCTGTTCCACTGAAAATACCTCCACCGTTCCTAATTTTCGTCTAGGAGATTTCGATGGCTTAAGAGCTTATTTTCGAACGGTATTCCACAGGGAGATTAGCTATTTGAGGGAATGTCAGGTCAGAGGGGAACCCCAGGTCATAGATCAGGCGCAGGAAACACCTGGGGATGTCCGTCAGGTGTCTGTGAGGGGGGAGGTGGTAGATAGGAATGTAGTCCAGGTGACGGAAATTAACTCAGCTCCAGTACCAAGCAGACGTTCGACCAGTGAGAAGTATAACGAGTTAATAAATATAATACACGGAGGCCAAGATAGATATATTCCTTCAAAACCGTTTAGAACTAATAATTCAGAACCTAGATGGTTAAACAACAGATTAAAATCTCTCATAGGCCAAAGGAAAGGAATATATAGAAAAATAAAACGTGGAGAGGAACACTTACGTAACCGGTACACAATTTTAAATAGAGAAGTAAAGAGGGAGATAAGAAAAGCAAAGAGAAGTTATGAAATAAAGGTTGCCAGTGAATCAAAAGAAAACCCCAAGGGTTTTTATCAAATGTACCGAACGAAAAATAAAGATAGGATAGGACCACTCAGAACAGAATCAGGTGACATTACCAGTGAAGATAAAGAAATGTGCTCCATCCTAAATAATTATTTCATATCAGTATTCACCAAGGAAAATCTTAGCCTGGTCCCTCAAGCAGCAAATATTTACCATGAGAATACGGAAAATATTCTTAGTAAAATAACCATTAGTAAGGAGGGCGTATTGAAAGAAATTAATAAGTTAAAACCTCAAAAATCGCCAGGTCCGGACGATATATATGCAAAAATTATAAAGGAAACCAAAGAAGAATTATGTCAGCCACTTTTAACGTTATTTAATGACTCTTTAAGTTCAGGAGAAGTTCCAGAGGCGTGGAAAACCGCAAACGTAGTGCCCATCTTTAAAAAGGGTGATAAATCAGCTGCGTCGAATTATCGTCCGATAAGTCTAACGTCAATAGTAGGAAAAATGTTAGAGTCAATTTTGGCAAATAAGATTAGAGAACACTTAGAAAAATTTAATCTCATAAACGAAAGTCAGCACGGATTCAGGCAAGGACGATCCTGCCTCACAAATTTGTTGTCATTCTACTCGGAGGTCTATGAGGCAGTAGATAGCGATAAAGCTTACGATGTTATTTATCTGGACTTTAGTAAAGCTTTTGATAGGGTCGCACACGAAAGGTTAGTTAGAAAGGTTCGAGCACACGGTATAGACGGCGATATCTTAAAATGGATAGAATCCTGGCTGAAAGGACGAAAGCAGAGAGTATTAATATATGGAACTAAGTCGGACTGGGGATTAGTAACTAGCGGTGTACCACAGGGTTCGGTACTCGGTCCCTTATTATTTATCATATATATAAATGATCTAGACTTAGGAGTCAATAGCAGCATCAGCAAATTTGCCGACGATACAAAAATAGGGCGTATCATTAACTCTACTGACGATTGCCATAACTTACAAAAAGACCTCGATACATTGTCCAAATGGTCTAAAACTTGGCAAATGGAATTTAACGTTGAAAAATGTAAAGTACTTAACGTAGGCAAGACCATTGGAAATACTAAATAAAGCTTAGATAACAAAGAAATTAGCAAATCGGAATGCGAGAGAGCTCTAGGAGTTATGATTAGTAACGACCTTAAACCAAGGCAACAGTGCATTAATGCGAGGAATAAAGCAAATAGGGTCCTAGGATTTATTTCGAGAAGCGTGAGCAATAGATCATCTAAAGTAATACTAAAACTTTATCTAGCATTAGTAAGGCCACATTTAGACTACGCAGTACAATTCTGGTGTCCTTACTATAGAATGGATATTAATTCGTTAGAAAATGTACAGAGAAGAATGACTAAAATGATACATGACGTCCGGAACCTGTCATATGAAGACAGACTGAAAAGACTAAGTCTGCATTCGCTAGAGAGGCGTAGAGTAAGGGGAGACTTAATTGAGGTGTTTAAGTGGATGAATGGTATAAATAAGGGAGATATTAGCAAGGTACTTAAAGTGAGCATACACGATAGAACTAGAAATAATGGTTTCAAACTAGAAAAATTCCGTTTCAGTAAGGAAATCGGTAGAAATTGGTTTGGTAATAGAGTAGTAGACGAATGGAATAAGCTACCTAGTAAAGTAGTTGCTGCCTCTTCCATTGAGAGTTTCAAGCATAGGCTAGATAAGCATATGACAAATAAGGGGTGGATATAGGATATTGGATATAGAATAAAGAAAATCATATAACCAATACTAATTCAAAAAAAT
>NC_137014.1:17853392-17858392 GCF_032717465.1 Coenobita brevimanus | reverse complement strand
ACCTGTCAACACCTTCTCACGTCCTCCTGGGTCATTCACTTGCGGGTCATGATGGAGGGTGGACGTACTGAGGAGCCACTGGAGAACTCTACCTCCAACCCACCTCCTACATGCAGCATAAGGACCAAAGGTCAGGTCCCGAGGCGCGACATGAGGCCCTCAACTACTTATTTCGAAATGCCTTGCAGAAAGAATGTAAAAATAGAAAAGCAGCGAACACGCTTGAAACAGGTAGCTCGCTGCTTGAGTGAATCATTCATTGACCCGCCGCCTCCCTCCTCCCCTCATCTACCCGAACCAACCATCTCCACACAGCCACAACCACCGAGATATGATTATTGCGAGGACGACAGTGAAAGCAGCTCCAACACCCCTTCTAGATCATCTGTCCCTGCTTCTGCCATCTCAGATCCGAGTACTTCTGGGTACACGCCTGCACCACGCCCACGCCCACAGATCTTAACCCCAAGTAAATACATGCCACTGTTGTTTACTGAGAGCGACGACAGCAGCGGGGACGACTTTGACGTAACTGGGAGGGATTGTGGGTGGTAAGGCTCATCAAGCAGTGGTGAGGAGGATGACAGTGAAGACGGGGATAATGAGGATGAAGGTGAAAACAGTGAGGAGTCACAAGTTACCCTGCGTGAGGACTCAGCGTTTTCGTTTTCCTGGTCAGAGGGGTCAGACTTTGTACCAGACCTACCGAACTTTCGGCGTGAGAGCAGTGGTACAACTGAAGACTGGCCCTGTAACGACGAGGCAAGGGAAAGTGACTACTTCCGTGCCTTCTTGGATGACGAGGTGATGTCATTCGTGGCTGAGAACACCAACAAATATTACCGTTGGGTGTCTCAGCATATGGACTTCATCTCCCCGAATTCCAGGGTACGACAGTGGGTGGACACCACACCCAGGGAGCTCATTGTTTTCATCGCCTTGATGCTGGTGATGCCACTGTGCAAGAAGCATGTTCTTCAGCATTATTGGCGCAATGACCCCTTGACCAACACTCCTCTGTTCCATAAATACATGCCTCGTGACAGGTTTTTATTGCTGTTAAGTTTTCTTCACTTTGCAGACAATGAAAACCCTAAAAACGATGATCGTATCTGGAAAGTGAGAGAAATATTTTCGATGGTCCATTCACGGTTCAAGAAATATTTCTACCCCTTTCAGAAGATGGTCATTGACGAGTCACTTATGCTATTCAAGGGTCGTCTCATTTTCAAGCAGTATATCCCATCAAAGAGACATCGCTTTGGCATAAAACTGTTTGTGTTATGTGACTGTGAGACAGGATTTGTGCTCGACATGATCGTGTACACAGGCACAGACACAGATATAGGAATTGTCAGCAAGAAAGACCCCATGGGCATGTCTGGTGCCATCATCAAAAAGATGATGGCAGACTACATGGGCAAGGGTCATATTCTTTACACTGACAATTGGTATACTAGCCCTGCTCTCTGTCAATTCCTACATGATAACAAGACTGGGTCATGTGGAACTGTACGGACATCCAGGAAGTTTATGCCAAAGTTCAATGGAGAGAAGATCCTTATTGACGATCCTAGTTCTAGTGACACGCCAGATGATGAAGAGGCAGCTCACACCCATCACAAGAGAAGCCAGAAGCGACGAAGAGGTCGAAAGGATAAGTTCATTCAGAAGGAGAAGTCCGGCAAGGTTGTAGCTTTGAAGTGGAATGACAGACGTGCAGTCCACCTACTCTCCACTATCCACAAAGGCGAGCTTGTTCAAACTGGCAAGGTTCACTACCGCACCAAAAAACCAATCATAAAGCCTGATGTGGTGGTCGACTACACACATAATATTCGTCTGGTGGACAAGTCAGACTGTCAGCTAAGTGGCACTGAGTGCTTGAGAAAGTCCGTCAAGTGGTACCACAAATTCTTTTTCCACTTGATAGACATCACAATGCTCAATGCCTACAATCTCTGGCTGACCAAAAATGAGTTTGACCCCACCAAGAAGACGAAGCTGTGAGAGTTCGTGCATAACGTAGTCTACCAGCTACTTGAAGACTTCGGGCAACCTACCAGCAGCATCAAAGGTCGCCGCCCTACCCCCCTGCCGGGTCGCATCATAGATGGCTTCAGTCGTCATTATCCCGTACATACTGAAATGATCAATGGACTGAGGAGGCGCAGAGAGTGCTATGTGTGCAATCACACAACTAAACGTCCCAGGAAGCGCACGCGAATCAGCATCATATGCAAAGAATGCAACGTTGGTTTGTGCTTGGGTGACTGCTTTCGGGACTATCACACCATAAAGAAATTCTAATTTCACTCTGAAACACACAAACACAAATAAACATCATGTCTGAGTCATGGTATTTGTACGGTATGTGTGTATGCATATGTGTGAGATATATATATATATATATATATATATATATATATATATATATATATATATCTGTGTGTGTGGGTGTGTGGGTGTGTCTGTGTGTGTGTCTGTGTGTGTGTGTGTTAGAAACAAAGATGGCTTCCAGTCGCTCTCGTGAGGCCAGTCAGCTCAGACGTGCTAGAGACCTGTGGTAGTGTTGTGCTAGTGTGCTTTAGTGATCTGTGATAGTGGTTGTGTTAGTGTGTTGTAGTGATCAGCGATAGTGCTGTGCTAGTGATCCGTGAGTGTGTGTGTTGTGGTGACCCGTAGTGACCCGTGATAGTGTGTGCTACCTTGTGTGAACTAGTGCGTAATGGCTTCCTCGGCAGAGAGCTGTGTCCCCACTGCAGGTACTGAAAAGGACTACCTTGAATTAAAGGAGGAACTTCTCGAACTGAAGCGGGAGGTACAAATTCTCAGGCAGGAGAAGGCACAAATGAGGGAATTGTTGGAGGAGATGTTGGAGGAGAAAGAGAAAAAGGCTGAAGGTTGGACACTTGTTAACAAGGGTGCAACGAAGTTCACTCTTAAAAAGCAAACGGAAATTAAGACAACTAATACATTCGACACACTACGGGACGAATGTGAAGGGAAGGCAGAGAGGGAAGTAGAGGAGAAGGACGGTGAGAGAACTTCCAGTACAAGTAAGTATAAACAGAACAAGAAAGGTAAGAAAAATGTTGTTGTTGTTGGAGACTCCCAGGTGAGATATCTGAACAGGGCCATGTATACTCCACTCGCTAAACATGTGTGTCTTCCAGGGGCCAGGGTGGCTAATGTGGTAGATAAAATTTCAAATATCGTAAAGGAAAGTGGTGACAAACCCACTGTGTGCCTCAGTGTAGGAGGCAATATTAGTAGCCGTAAGAGTGAGGTACTGTGGAAAAGGTACAAGTTGATGTTAGAAAAGGTTAGGGAGAGGGGAGGAACCCCTGTAGTGCTTGGTGTTTTACCAAGGTGGCGGGTTGGAAGGGAATGGTTGAGCAGGGCAATAGGGTTTAATTGCCGCCTTGAAAGGTATTGCAAAGATAATGCAATACCTTTCATAGACAGCTGGGACCGGTTTTATGGACGAAGTGCCTTGTATAGTTGGGATGGGACTCATCTTAGCAGGCAAGGAGTTACTGTTTTAGCTGGAATGATAGATAGGGAGTTGGAGGGATTTTTCGAGATTGAGAAGTAGGTGTACAGGAAGATGCAGCAACTACAGTCAGAAATCATTATTACCATGTTTGGATAGATGCATCGATACTTGCAAAATTAAGAACAAAAGTTCAACCAATAGTGTAGATACATCCACTCAGGCACCTCAAATTGAGCAGGCGATGATAGATGATAGAACAAGCGATGATAGAAGGGCGATAAGCGATAGTACAAAAAATTGTTATATTAGTAAAGTAAAGAGTTTCCCAGTTAGTAATAAAATAAATAACAGTAAATGCCAAGGTAAAGGCATAACTACTCGTAATAATCTGAAAGTGTACTACACAAACAGCCGGAGTTTACGTAATAAAATGGATGAACTGAGGGCTTTAATTTGTACAGAGAAAATAGACATTGCCGTTATTAGTGAAACTTGGATGAATACAGACACTCGAGAATTTTTAGCAGAATATCAGATAAAAGGCTATAATATTTTTGTGTCAAACCGTCAGGGAAGAAAGGGGGTAGGGGTAGCTATTTATGTAAAGGATTCATTAAACTGTTACAATATAGCAGACATTAAAGTAAATAGGGACACAGAAAGTGTCTGGGTTGAAATTAGTAACAATAGGGAGAAATTAGTCTTAGGAGCAATTTACAGATCTCCAAAATTAAGTACAGCTGATAGTAAATACCTCTGGGAGGAAATTAGGAAAGCATCACAGTCCAGCTTAGTAATAATTGTTGGGGACCTTAATCTGCCAAGGATAGATTGGAGAAATCAGACAGGAGATGCAGAGTCAGAGGAATTTCTAGAGGTAGTACAGGATAATTTCCTTTATCAGTATATCAGGGAGCCCACCAGAGGCAATAATATACTAGATTTGGTTTTAGCTAATAAAGAAAATATCATTAGCGATATAGAGGTTGGTGGACGACTTGGTAATAGCGATCATGAAGAAATTAAGTTCAAATTTATTTGGGATGTCTGTTCCACTGAAAATACCTCCACCGTTCCTAATTTTCGTCTAGGAGATTTCGATGGCTTAAGAACTTATTTTCGAACGGTATTCCACAGGGAGATTAGCTATTTGAGGGAATGTCAGGTTAGTGGGGATCCCCAGGTCATAGGTCAGGCGCAGGAAGCACGTGGGGACGTCCGTCAGGTGTCTGTGAGGGGGGAGGTGGTAGATAGGAATGTAGTCCAGGTGACGGAAATTAACTCAGCTCCAGTACCAAACAGACGTTCGACCAGTGAGAAGTATAACGAGTTAATAAATATAATATACGGAGGCCAAGATAGATATATTCCTTCAAAACCGTTTAGAACTAACAATTCAGAACCAAGATGGTTAAACAACAGATTAAAATCTCTCATAGGCCAAAGGAAAGGAATATATAGAAAAATAAAACGTGGAGAGGAACACTTACGTAACCGGTAC